>NC_143559.1:91716785-92330000 GCF_054136105.1 Typopeltis vanoorti
TCTTTTGTATGATATTTAATCATTGCTTTAGTGTCTAGTTTTGAAACAAAATTTTTTGTTTTCTTTGCCACACCACTGCTAGCAATTAAACTATTTTCAGCAGCTGGATTTTAGCCACCAATTCCTGCAAACATTAGGTAGAGCTATTTTCCTAAGGTGTGATGACCAATGTTTACATCACACATAATATAATGGCAATCAGAATACTGATCTACCAACACAAGTATTATTGAAGAGCTGGTAGATCAGTATTCTGAGAAATTTAAATATATTCATATACTTTCAATAGTTATTAATATGAATATGTTGTATAATAACACCAGCAATCTGAATTTTTAATTTATATGGAAGACAATTCTGCATGTTTCATAAAAATTAAGATTTGCTGGAATGAGAATTTTGTAAGAAAAAAATAAATAAAATTAACTTTATCTGAAATATCCTTCAGATAAATAACAAAACTTAAGCATATTCCCACTGAGATTACCTGATTCAACACTGAAGAAGAAAGAATTTCAGAGACGATGTGTGAAGTTTTTCTTATGTTTGTATTCTGACAAAGAAAATTAGTCATCAGATAATGCACACAGTACAAACAGTTAAAAATTAAAAAGAAGTTTACCTGTAAAACTTGAAGAAAGGAATCAACACCATCACCAAAGTCATCACTGAAAGGGGGAAAAAAATGAAATGCTCAACATTTAAAATCCATTAAATTACAAGTTTTAAATGCAATATAAAAATAAGAAAAAAAATCACAATATTTCATGAAATCTGAATTTACTCAATTTACATAAAATAAAATATTTAGAAATTTCTACATAATACTTACCCAACAATACATAACTAACTGAACATTTTTCTGAGAGAAAAACAGCCATCAGCAAAAGCACCAGTTTTGATCCGGTTTCTCCAATCACACATTTTTTAATACTGTGATCGCTGTAGCCATTGGAGAGGAAAGTGTTGTGTATGTGGTCAAGCTCACTTGTAAGGGCGGTTCCACTGGAACTGCCGACATTCATTCCAACAATCCTTCCACTTACTACCCTTATCCGTTCTACAAAAGATCAGCTCCCTCCTCTCTCAGTGCCTGGAGTTTATAAAGTACCCTGTTCGTGCAAGCTGGCATACTTTGGACAGACAGGCAGATCAGCAACCATCCGCTTGGAGGAACACAAGTCACACATCTGCAACCATGACTATGATCAGTCAGGCCTAGCTGACAATGTCTTGGATACAGCCCACAGGATCTCATGGAAAAAAACCACCATGCTCAAACACAGCAAATTCAAAAAAAAAAAGAGAGGCTATTTTTAGAATCAGCAGCAGCTCTCAGAAATTGACCAAATCTTAATAAATACAGTTGCATTAAGTTTCCTAAGATTTGGGAAACACTTATCATTAGATATCCCACCTTACATTCCAGGCCACCTACAACCGCCCTTAGAGGGCGCTCCACCTAGATAGGACTTTAGAGTCACCCACGTGGTTGGGCTTAGTATTGTGTGGTATTTGTGTAGATGTTACATTAGTTTTTTTGTAATCTCTGAAGATGTCTCAGTGACTGAGATGAAATATAAGAAGTATTAAATTCTGTTTTAATCCTTTCTGAGTGCTATATACAATCCACTAAGCCTCCAACATAATGTCCTCACAGCACTTAAGCTTCTATACACGAATACTAAAATCCATATTGTTTTATTCAGTTAATATGGGATTATAGCTCCCAGTTTTACTAACTAGGGTTTTTAATGCTCATCAATAAAATTTAGGTCATTCAGAGAAAATTAACTAAGCATATGTGGAGGGATTGTATCATGATAATTAATTTGTTGGTTAGTTGTAATCTGATGAATTTATCTAAGAAGAGGAAGTGAAGTTTGTAAGTTAATTCAGGATATATATATATATATATATATATAAGGTAGTTAGAACAAATATGCAATTTTTAAAATTTTTTTTTTACTATTCAGGTAGAAAATATGTTGACTTTCATCAACAGAATTTATGTAAGAGAGAATTAGGGTTCTTATGGCTAGAGGATAAGTTAATTAAAATTTAAGTATAATGCTTATCTAATCTAGCACTGTTGAGCAAGTCAGTATTGTTGTGTGTGTAAATATATTGAATATATGTATATAAAAATAATAATAATAAAAGGCGAGAGAATGAATATCAAAATAAGCTGCATGAATTTGCACAAGCTATCCTATATGTGTGGTGAAATTCATATGTATCAGATTAGCCACAGTAGTGAGGAGTCAGTATATGGTTCATGTGCTGTTCACTCTGCTCCCCCCCCCCCTCACAACTGCGCAAAAAAAATTAATAAAATAAAACTTTATTCACATTAAAATATATTTCTGGGAATGCAAATACTCTAATATTAATATATGAAAGCATGGTATGACTGCCATTAGAATCTTCATAATAGTTAAATAATTCCAACCAGCAGAGCCATAATTATATATCAGGGCTAAAAAATACTCAACCAAATGATACTGCATGATATAAAAATAATCTGATGTTACTATGAATAAGAAGACATACTTATTGTATTAATACAAAGCTTCAAACATGGAATGAGGAACACAGACTTAAGAAAATATCCATACAATATCGAAACAAAAAAAGGGCATGATGCAACATGAAATAGAATGTCCACTGAAACAGTTAATTAATGTGAAAATTCACTTGAAATTAAGAGGAAAATGATAAAGAATACAAACTCTGTCATCTTAAAATTCCGGGTTTGAGGATCTTTGGTGAATGTTGTCAATTCAAAATGCTACTAAAGGATAAGTAATTTTTTTTCACATCTTTGTTAATAATATGGAGTTAATTTATTGCATTTATTTTTTATAAGTATGCGAGATAGACTGAATTATTTAGACCTAAGTAAAACATATTTCCTTAAATTAGATATATTGATTGTATGGAAAATATGCATAGCAGAGCAAAGCAATGGCAGCCAAGACGTCTTTGTGGAGTAAGCTATATTTGTGTGATTGTGTGCAGTGTAAAATTTGTGAGATGAATTTGTCGTGAAAGTTGAAAGATTTGTGGAAGGAGAACAAAACTGGTGAGAGAGAGTATGAAATAAATGATTTGAATATGAATGCTGAGAGAACAAATTATGTGAGAGAGTAGAGAGCATTGCTACAAGACTGGAAAATGTAAATATCAATTATAATGCTAAAAGAGCAGTGGAGGAAGTTCAGGAGAATTAGAAGACCTGAATAAAGAAATTGTGTGCTTGCATGTAATCCTTCATAGGATGAAGTGCAAGATTGAAACAAGAGGTCTGAAACCAAAAAAGAAAATTATAAGAATAATCAACAGAATGAGCATAAGCAAATAATTATTTAAGGCAATTCTAGGATAAGTGGAGTTTTTGGCTGGAACAAAGATCTAAGAAGTGAGAAATATTGTATGAGGGAGAACATGAAAGGGTTGTTGGAAGAAGCAAAAAAGAAGAGCGAGAGGGTGAAGCTTATGAGTTTACTGCCACTGTAAACTGAGAAGGACAGTGATGATAACTAATAAATCAATATGCCGGTTGTGCAGAAGGAATGATATGGAGTTTGTGGACCTATTGCCTGAGATCGATGGCTGGAAAGATTTGGACAATGCTGATGGACTGCACTTAAATGGATTTGGAGTGTTAGGTGTCTGATTTGTTCACTGAGAGTGTGAAAGCAAAAAGTCAAGAAAACTAAAGAAATTAGGGCAGATGAATGTGTGTGAAAGCACCCATGAAGCAAATGAATGTGTGAATGAACAAAAAATGTGGAATCTAGTGTCTCAGGCAAAAATATCAAACGGGGTAGTCGATTCAGGATATAAAAGTGGTTGGGGACCCAAGGAGATGCTACAGTTTCTATATACTGATGCTAGAAGCATCAGGAATAAGAGGGAAGATTTTTTTGGCATTGATTAGTGTAACCTAACCAAAAGTTATAGGTATTAGTAATACCTGGCTAACAGCAGATCACATAGTTACAGGGATAGAATGTGATGGATTTAGTATTTTCAGGGAGGATAGAGTAGATAGGATGGGGGGGGGGGATATTGCTGATGATAGCAGATGAATCGTAGTCGAGATTAGGATTCAATTGGGCAGATGGCAGTTCTTTTGAGTCAATCTAGTGTGAGATCAAGGCCAATAGGACAAAATATAAAAATTGGTTGCTGCTATAGGCCAGGGATGATTGTGGAAGACATTGCATCAGCAGATTAGTACAATGAGTGCAAGTCGAGTAGTTATTATGGGAGACCAACTTTAGAGACATAGATCAAAAGGAGGAAAGATCACATGGCAAAAAGAAAATGGAATTTATACACTTATGGATAGATAAATACTTGAAGCAGTTACTCTGCCTCCAATGAAAGTGATCATGTGACCTTATCTTAGTAGGTAACATGTGGAAATTCCAGTTAAGAGTATATGTTATTTAGGAGGCAGTTTGAAATAGTACCATGGTATAAAGTTCTGCAAGGGAAAGATGTTCACAGTGCATGGGGGAATAGTCAAGGAAGGGACACCTGGAGGAAGCAATATCACACCATATACCCAGGTCAGGAGGGTAAATTGGGAAAGAGTTAGATGGATGAGTAGTAACATTAAGCATAATCTGCAAGAAAAGAAAGTGTTGTGGAGGGTATATAAGGAGAAAGGTGACTCTTAACTCATGAACAGTATGATACAAAGATCAGGCAAGAAAATGACCAACATGGCAAGGAATGTAAAACAGATTATGAGAAGAAATTAGCTGAACAGGTGAAAGGAAATCAAAGTTTTTTCATTATATGGCAAGTAAGAAGAAGAATGACTATGAGAGGATAATTTAATGAGCGCAGATAGTAGAGAAGTAACAGTGGCAGATGAAATTATTGAACTACTGAGTGATCATTTTGCAAGGGTATATCGTCCAAGTGAAGATCGTTATGACAGATACTGACATGAGAACACAAGTGAATAAATTGAGGATATTGCAGAATCTGAATGCAAATACAGCTGTGGGATTGGATGGGATATAGCTCACATTTTAAGAGAACATGCTGGTGATGCCATGATGCCTTTAACTAGGCTGTTTATTTAAGTCTCAGCTCTGGCAAAGTTCCAAAGAGAGAGTAGGAGGGCAAAATAATTCCTTTGAATAAAGGAGGATCTGTGGTAGCATATTATAGACTGATCAGTATCTAAGGAGTGATGGTAAAAGTACTGGAAAAATTGGCCAAAAAGAGAATTCAGGAATGGATTGATAAGAATATGATACTCTATGAGGGACAGCATGGCTTTGTGAAAGGTTGATCATGTCTTAGTAATCTATTAATTTTTTATAATAGGGTGACAGCTGAGTTAGATAAAGGGAATGGCTACATGATGATACTGCTAGATTTTGCAAAGGTGTTTGACAGGATATCACATGAAATCCTATCATGCAAACTGCAATAAATGGAAACAGATAGGAAACTGGAGATATGGATAAAAGAGATGTAAAAATAATCATATTAAAAAAATTCTGAATATTTTTACGTATTAATATTGCTTGTTAGTTTTTGTTTTCATACACGCAGTGTCTGCACTTGTGATGTGCTCGTTATGAAAATATTATGTTAGAAGTAATATGTAAGAAAGTAAAAATATTGAAGTACTTACTTAATTGATTATTTGTATTATTTATAAGAAAGTTTGTTGTATTTTTTTGTTGAATTTTGTGTTTGTGAAAGACTTTCTTCAGCGTTGGTGGATACAGCGAGTCAGCCATATTTTTACAATGCGTAGTTTCTGACGTTGTTGAAGTGCGCATGCTCCCGGAGTGAACTTGATGTTTTGATTGACAGCTGACAAGAAAGCGTTGCGTATCCAAGTTACAGTGGTAAACAAGAGAGCGTTCGGAAAGTTTTTTAGAACACTGGCCGAGGAATATTCAAGTTGGGAGGAACTTGATTTTTTTGTGTGCGGCAGTTAAGGGGAATTTTCATATTGTATTCCGAAAAAGGAATAGTGGAAATAATATGTTTCAAAAAGGAATAAGTAAAGAAAAGGGAAATCTTGAAACTAAGTTTTTATAAACTGGCCGAGGGATATTCAAGTTGGGAGGAACTTGATTTTTTGTGTGCGGCAGTCAAAAGGAAATTTCATATTGTATTCCGAAAAAGGAATAGTGGAAATATGTTTCAAAAAGGAATAAGTAAAGAAAAGGGAAATCTTGAAACTAAGTTTTTATAAACTGGCCAAGATATATTCAAGTAGGAAGGAACTTGATTTTGTTTTATGTGAGGCAGTAAAAAAGAATTTTAAAGGGATCCTAAAAAAAAATGAAGTACAGAACCTTGTAACTTCTGGAAAGAGCCTTAACAGGAAGAGAATAAGACTATGAACATTTTTTTTGATTGTGAAAGAAAAAGTGTTTTGTCTTAAGAGTAAGTTTGTATTTTTTAAATAAGGCCTTGGATCCATTTAATCTGTATTTATAGTTATGTATTTTTACTAGAAGTGTATATATGTTGTTTTAAGTTTTATTAAATGTGTTTATTTTGTACTTGGTATTGAGTCAATGATTAGTTGGATTCTGAAAGAGTGAGTTAAAGTCATTGCACCAATTGGAGTGAACTCTTTGTGCAAATATAATAACATATAGGGACACTCGGAGTCAAAATAAAAATAATTGTTAGTAAATGAAATATTATTTATAATACATATAAATAACAATGTCGTATAATATAGGATAAAATACATTAATTATTAACAGCTACATGATGATACTGCTAGATTTTGCAAAGGTGTTTGACAGGATATCACATGAAATCCTATCATGCAAACTGCAATAAATGGAAACAGATAGGAAACTGGAGATATGGATAAAAGAGTGGCCAATGGACATATACCAAAAAAGTAGTATATGGAGAAGCAGAATCCATGAGAAGGCAGGTAACTAGTGGTGTGCCACAGAGCTGTGTGCTTGGACCACTGCTGCTTAATTTGTATGATATAATGATACAGGAAATAATTTGAGAGAGATATTCAGTTGTTTGCTGATGATGCAAAGTTGGGTAGGGTAATAGTTAATCAAGGTGATGTAGAGAGCTTGCAGGATGATTTGAATAGGTGATGGTATGATATGGGCAAAATATAATGGATGTCAATTTAATGTGAAAAAGTGTCAAGTTATGCATTTTAGGATACAAAGATCATAAGCTGTGTACCACATTGAGAGAACTGTACTCCAGGAAATTGATGAAGCCAGGGATTTGGGAGGTAGTTGTATTAAATAGAGAGTTGAAGTGTAGAGGGCATATTGCTAAAGTAGCTAGAGTAAATCACAAGAATACTTGGTTATGGAAGAATGCATTAACAAGCAGAGATAAGGGAGTTATCATTCCTCTTTATAAAACCTTAATACAACTACATCTGAGCTACTGTGCTGAAGTCTGATCACCTGGGTTTCTTCAGGATGAGGAAGTGGTGGAGAGGATGAGGCAAGTGACCAAGATGATGCATCTGTTGAATACTCCTTATGAGGATAGACTGAGGACTTGTGGATTGCACAAGCGTTGATAGGCAAAAAAAAAAAGGGAGGGAAGGAGTTATGATAAAAACATTTAAGTTACTTAAAGGATTTTATAGAACTGATGCAGAGAAAATGTCTCAGCACTTGACTAGAGGGGGGCAGAACAAGAGGTCATCCCCGGAAGTTGGGTAAGAGTGTGGTTAGCAAGGGCATGAAAACTAGATTTTTCAGTTGGAGAGCAGTGAATAAATGGAATAGGCTGCCTGAGTCAATTATGTCTTGTCTGTTAATGGTTTTAAGGAGAGGTACAATATATATTATGTTGATAGCTTGGGTCTCCCAAGATGAGTCTTAGGACTCTATGGAGGTGCCTGTGCAATAATAATAATAATAAAAGCAACACTATGACTGGAAATAATCCATAATATTCTCACCACCTACAGAATTTATATAAATAAATGTAAACAAGCTGATTAGAAATGATACAATGGAATAATAATATATCATGATGACTGATATTAATAATAAAACACAGAATTCCAAAAATTTTCAGGTAGAATCCAAAAGGATTTTACAATCTTGACCTATCCAAAACAATATCCAAATCTGTACATTTATAGACAGGCAGTAAAGTTATGTTATCATGATTTTAAGGTACTAATATGACTCAAGCTGAAAGATCTTCTATTACTAATACCTTAAACACTGATCTCCCTACCACTTGCCAGCAAAAGGAAGGTAATATGGCAAATTTCAATACTGCCAAAACACAATCTCTTCTCAGAAGAAATACCACACTTCACTCATGCTGTTTCAGTAGTCTTTTCTATAGGTATTTCCATGGGGTGCTGATACACTGAACTGAGCACCTCCACTTTCCTCTAATCATGTATGAACATGGGCAGCTACTGGTCAACATCCATATATGATTCAGCTCCAAACTCACAACCTGACTTTTCATAATGAAGTGTTTCCCCCATAACATTTTCCTCAATGAATACAACCCTTTCAAGAAATGTATTGCTAGATTCCCTTTTTCACTCTAATCATTTGCTTACACATGGCACACTAATGTTATAGGTCGAGCATTCTGATGGTGGTTGCTAAACCCAAATGTAAAATAAGAACAGCTGCACTTATTAAGACTTGTTTTGGATGACTGATTCCCAGAAATGTTCTCTAGTAACTTACATGGAATAATCCCTTCCCCCTTCAGTTCTGAAAGGTTTCACTGTTTGGATAATAGATAAAATTGCAAATAACACACAGAATGATTTTAAAATGTCAAGTCCGAGCATGGAAACATAACATAAAATGCACTTAACAAATAAACAAAGAAATTGAAAGGTGACTATTAATCTGAATAATTTGGCTTTCTTTCAACTGCATTTTGTAATTTAATGAGCTGTCTGTAACACAGTGACCTACTAACTTTGTTTGGTCAGGACTGTCAAAAGCATGTGCTCTTTCTAGTGTCTAAATTTTATGATGATTCTTACTAAAGATTAGATAATTCAGGAACCCTTCTAAAGTAACGAAACAGGAATTTTTCCCAAGCTATTTCATCATCAAAAAAAAGAGGAGGAAGGAGTTATGATAAAAACATTTAAGTTACTTAAAGGATTTTATAGAACTAATGCAGAGAAAATGTCTCAGCACTTGACTAGAGGGGAGAAGAACAAGAGGTCATCCCCGGAAGTTGGGGATGACCTCTTGTCATCCCCAACTTCCTGTCATGTACCCTCAAAGAGTGTACAGGAAATGATAGTACTACATGAAAAATTTACATCATTACTAACTTCCTAACTACAATTTTCCTCCAAATCAGTCTGTTACTCGTCAAGACTCCAACATTATCAGATCTTATATTTCTAAGGCACTTTTTACTGTATCAATCCATCTATATCTTGGTCTTCCTCTGCATTTTTTTTTTCCTGACAACCTAGCAGAGAACACTTGTTTTGCTAATCTTTTCTTTCCCATTCTGTTTAAGTGACCATATCACCTGATTATTAGCTCTGTTAACACATTCCTGGATGCTGACAATGCCAAGTTCTTTCCTAATATCCTTGTTTTTAATATGATATTGCCATTGATGCCATCTGTTCATGCCCCTAATCTTTCTCAGGACTCTCATATCTGCAGTCTCTAGTCCTTGGTCAGGTGTTTTACTTCTGACCAGCTCTCAGATCCATAAGTTAAAATTCGCTTGAACACTGTCTTGTATACAGTTAATTTAGTGTTTTGACTAAATTTCTCTCTTATTCTATATAAATTTATTCAATTGACTTCCTACCATACCAGCTTTGTTGATTCTGTTGTCTATTTCCATATCTAATTTGCCATCTTCACTAAAAATTGTGCCTAAGTAGCTAAAATGTTTTACTTATTCTATAGGTTCTCCATTCACAATGCAGTTGATATTTTCAATGCTTCTGTCTATTTTCGTTGTGTTTGTCTTGTAAGTGCTGCCTTTCGTACCATATCTATTACAACAGTTATTCAATTTAGTCAGGGAATCTTGCAGACTTCTAGCAGATTTATTTAGAAGTACAACATAAAGCTGTAAAATTTGATGTAGCTTAAAAATACCAAAATGCTTTACACAGATTTTTACAGAGGTCAAGTCCCATGAGAATGTTATAAAAATAACCGTGTTTGTCGCTGTATATTTTGTGCTAGATATTATTGTAAATAACCCTTTGAAAATTAACTGTATTTACTCCTTTAACAAGAATATTTTAGGATGTCAAGAACAAAGGCAATGTTTTGCTACAGGAACGTTCTGTAATAGCTCTCTATGAGGACATAAGAAAGGTTGTTTACAAATTTTGTGTGTAAGAGAAGGTGCTTAAAAGCTCTGTGCATAAACATCCAAAGTCAGTCTGAAAGGTCCAAACAACTTTCCGCTGGCCGGCAACTTACGATCAAAAGAGTGCACGGAAGAGAACAAAGTGCGGGTTGAACTTAAAAGAAGATGAGAGAGTCATGCCAAATTCTTAGGGGATTACAACCCTTCGTGCGAAATCTCAGAGAAGGCATAATAAAAAGGGACAGAGCCAAGCATAAGGGGGCTTCCAGTCACCGAGAAGAGAGAGAGGGAACCAGTCGGCAGTCAAAAGAAGATCTTCTCTCTAAATCCATCTGAACTACAGCTAGCCAGTAATCACATCTGGTGGCAGTTTGAACTAATGGAGACGGCAAGATAGAGGAGCCAGTCGTCCAGGCATTATGGCGAGCCCAAGCCAAAGGAGAAAAACTGATGTAAAGATGATGGCAAAAAGAAAAAAGAAGTTTTTTCTTTTCGCCGTAGGAGAATAACCTTTTGCCAGAGCTGTACGAGTACCATAGGTTGCAGTCCACAGCCCACTATTTTCATGACGAGATACTGCAAATGCCAGACATTCCTGAGGAAGCTCGAGATCTGAGATGAAAGAATTTGCCATAGAACTTTTTGTGCAAGACTTTTGACGATATAGAGCCTTTGTAAGTTCATACTTTTGTACAATTCCTCTTATAATATGTTATAGATGGACTATTAAAAATTTGTTTAGTAATAATAAGAAGTGTCCTTAAGAGAATCAATTGGTATGTTGGAAGTTGATATCAAAATTGTAAAAATAACTTAATAGAGAGCTAGCTAACCTCTTTGCGAGTAAACTAGGAGTTTAATAAGTTGAAATTGTAAGCAAAGAGTAAATAAGTTTTTGAGTTAAAGAGATTATTTAGTGTTGAAGTAAAAGGGTTCTAATTTTATGCTAAAGATTTTATAGATGGATAGAGAAAGCAATCTCCCTATTGTTTAATTCATGTATATTTCATATTAATGTAAATAAATGTGTTTTAATTATTTGTTAAAAGAGTGCTGCCTGATCTTTTATTTTACAACTGCACTGTTTCTAAAAATAATCAGAATTGTGAGCAGGAAACAATTAAGGCAATAAAAGCGCAGTTTAGTTACTTACGAACCACAACTGTTTATGTAAACTTTGTTGAAGGAATTTACGCTAATAAGAGAGAGAGATATCTACCAGACGTTTTATTGAGTCTTATGCAAAATATTGATATATTGGATGGCACAGTCTTACAAATAAATTTTCCAGTGTTCATAGGCATATGACTAGTAAATACGAAAGGTGGATAAACATAGTATGCAGTAAAGTAAGCGAGAAAGGTTACGAGAGGAAAAGCACACACTGCTAATTAGAATAACAATATATAAATAGAAACAAACAAAACCGTTTACAAAGCAAAGAGGTAAGATTAACCTCTCTAATTTTGATTTGCTGTTAATCTCAGCAAAGAGCTGAGATTAACAGCAAATACCACTTTCCTTCATAATGTGATCCACATAGATAATGTACATCATCGTCTGACACCAGATTTAACATTAAACCATCTTTCTGTACTTCCTTCAATTCTAACTGCTGACTTACAACTCAAATAAAGACTAAGTATTGCTTGATATAATGATCCACTAACACCATACAACTGTAGCGTATTGGATAGATTCTCTCTTGGCACCTTGTCATATGTCTTTTTCAGATTGACAAAACTTAAATACAGATCTTTGTTATATCAGAATATAGGTTAAAATCATAACGTAATATTGCCTAACTTTGGTAGTTTGTTGTGTCTGTGGGATTTTGGTGTGAATTACGTTATTTAATTTAGTATATAAGTTACGTTTCATAGATTTGAATATGGACCAATGCGACGTAAGATAATGGCATCCAAAAATACGACGCCATTGTACAAAAACTATAATGTGAGAGAGTTTGTCCAATGTGATGTGTGTGGGGTGTATGCATTCCCGAATGAGGCTGGAATTTGGACTGAAAGTGATAGTGGTGGGAGAATGTGTAGAAAGTGTAAGCAAAGTGAGGAGTTGAAGTATGTGTCAGGTAGTGAGATAGCTATGGTTGAAGAAAGCCAGAATTGCTAGAATGTGAGTGAAAATAGTGGCTTGATAGAGAATTGCGATGTACAAGATGGCAATGAGAGCGGTGATCTCAGAAAGAGTGAAAGCAACCATACTGAGAGAGAATATGGTTTAAATGATAAAAATAATGAGGAATTATTTGTAGGAAGTGAGATCGCTAGGTTGCGCGCAGTGATACAAAATGCGCAGCGGCAATTAGAGCACTTGCAAAACTCTTTCCAGAGTGATTCGGATAATGTAAAAAAACAGTGCAAGAATGAGAGAGTTTCTGAAATGAAGGAAAGAGTGTTGTATGGTGACTCGTTATTAAGAGGGGTGATAGATGGCAGTGTAACTTAATCGTACTTACCGGGTGCGAAATTTAAGGATGTAAGTGAGAGTATTAGAGTGCAAAAACAGAGGGTGAAAGAATTAATAATTGTGGCAGGTACGAATGAATTGAAAGGTGATAAATTTTTTATGAGAGAGGACTTGAAAGTATTGTTAAAGGTAGCGAAAGAAAAGAGTGACAGAGTTAGAATGGTTAGTCTGTTGCCGTGGTATGACAGAGAGGAGTTTAGGAGGAGGGCCATAATTGCAAATGACATTATGCGTAGGTTACGCAGACGGTGTGGTGTGGAATTCGTGGACGTGTGGAATGAGTTTGAAGGGCGAAAGGACTTATACAAGATGGATGGCCTGCATTTGAATGGACTTGGTGTGCGGAGACTGGAAAGAGTGTTGCTGAATGAAGGGAAAATGGATGTGCAAACCCAGGGAAACTAGAACTACCAAGGAGGGGGGGGGGGGATGGATATGCAGACATCAGTGAGACAGATGAGTGTAAGAATGTATATAATGTACCCGAGCCAGCACTAAGGACAAAAAATGGGAATGGGTCATTTAGAATAACGTATCAATATAGGGGTGGGACTAAGGGATCACTGCATTTCATGTATACTAATGCCAGGAGTATTAGGAACAAGAAGGAAGAATTTTTAGCCTTGATTGGCTCTTCCTGGCCACAGGTTATTGGCATTAGTGAAACATGGCTGACGGAAAAAGATATAGTTAGTGGGATAGAATGTGTAGGTTATAGTGTTTAGGAGGGACAGAGAGAATAAAATGGGGGGAGGGGTATTACTGATAATAGCTGATGAACTGCAGCCAAGGAGAATTGAAGTTGTATCGCAGGATAGTGAAAGGAGCTCATTTGAGGCTATTTGGTGTGAGATTGAGACTGGCAGAATAAAATATACAGTTGGGTGCTGCTATAGACCAGGTGATGGAATAGATGGTGGAGATAGTATGCATAGGGAAATTGATGAAATGAGTGGAAGGAGGGTAATTATTATGGGGGATTTCAACTATGGTAACATTGATTGGAAGGAGGAGAGGACACATGTGAGGAAGGAAAAGGATTTTATTCAATTATTAAGGGATAACTATCTGAGACAGCATGTAATTGAAAATACTAGGGGTGTGAGAGTGCTTGACCTGGTAATAGCATCTGAGAATTTGACTGTAATGAATATGACCATGTTGCCACCTATTGGTGAGAGTGATCATAAGGTCTTGACCTGGGAGGTGGCTAAAGGTGTGGAATTTTCGATTAAGACAGGGTATATGTGGAATTACCGTGCTGGCAAGTATGACAAGCTTAGGAGATTGCTTGGATCAGTGCATTGGCATGTACAACTGCAAGGGCTGGACGTCGATAGAGCATGGGAAGTGGTCAAGGAGCATTTACAGGAGGTAATGGCTGATTGTATACCTAGGGTCCGAATAGTAAAACAAGTAGGGGTTAAATGGACGAATAACACCATTAACCTTGAGCTGCAAAAAAAGAAACAACTGTGGAGGGAATTTAAAGAAAGGGGTGACCTGCAGGCACACGAACGGTATAAAGTGCAGGCCAGAAAGGTAACGAGTGTGGTAAAAAAAGCAAAAGCGGACTATGAAAGGAAACTAGCTTTGCAAGCAAAAGAGAATCCAAAAGAGTTCTTTCAATATGCTGCAAGCAAGAAAAAAACTGTACACGGTAAAATGATTTTAAGGAATGACGATGGTAAGGAGGTCGCTGAATCAGTCGATATAGTGGAGTTACTGAGCGCGCACTTTGCAAAAGCATATCATCCAGGTGGTGACATTGAAAAAATGAAGGAACCATTAGTTTATACGGGAATAGTGATGAATGAAGTGGAGGTGACTAGTCTATTACAGAACCTTAATGTGAACACATCTGTGGGATTGGATGGTATACCGGCACGGGTCTTGCGTGAAGCGGCTAAAGAATTATCAGTGCCCTTGACCATGTTGTTTAATCTGAGTCTCGGGTCTGGCTTAGTCCCGAAGGTGTGGAAACAGGAGAAAATAGTTTCACTGCATAAAGGAGAATCCAAGACTACGGTTGCAAATTACCGACCGATCAGCATATCAGGAGTCGTTGTCAAGGTCTTAGAGAAAGTAGTCAAGGGAAAAATACAGGAATGGATTGATGAAAACGAGATACTGTACAGGGGACAGCATGGCTTTGTGAAGGGTAGATCATGCTTCAGTAACTTGCTCAAGTTTTATAACAAGGTGACGGCTGAACTGGATAAGAGAAATGGGTTTACAGTGATACTGCAAAGACCTGGCGTTTGACAGGATACCACATGGAATACTAATCCGTAAACTACAACATATGGGAATGGATATAGGGTTGGTGAGGTGGATAGGTGGTTGGTTGATGGAGAGATATCAAAGAGTAGTTTATTCAGGAGTAGAGTCCAAAAGACGGCCTGTGACTAGTGGTGTGCTGCAGGGTTCTGTTCTTGGACCACTGCTGTTTAATCTGTTCATTAACGATATAGGGAAGGATCTAAGTGGAACAATTCATTCATTCGCTGATGATGCAAAGTTGGGTAGGGCAATAGCGAATGCAGAAGATGTCAAAGTCTTGCAGGATGACTTAGATAGATTGGAGTGCTGGGCTAAGGAGAATGGATGTCAATTTAATGTGACAAAATGTAAGGTTATGCATTTTGGGGTGAAAAGATTAGCAGCAGTATACCACACTGGTGGAACTGTACTCCAAGAGATTGATGAGGCCAAGGACTTGGGAGTGTTGGTGGATAGGGAGATGAAGTTTAGGGGGCACACTGCAAAAGTAGCTAAATCAGCTCATCAACTCACTTGGTTGTTGAAAAATACCTTGATGAGCAGAGACAAGCAAGTTATTGTACCTATGTACCGAGCCTTGATAAGACCTCATCTCGACTACTGTGCCCAGATTTGGTCACCTCAGTTCCTTCTTGATGGGGAGGAGGTGGAGAGGATCCAGAGGCGAGTGACTAAGATGATAACAGGTCTATGGAATGAACCATATGAGAACAGGTTGAAGATTTGTGGGTTGCAGAAACTAGTTGATAGGCGGAGGAGGGGAGATATGATCGAGACATTCAAATTGCTAAAGGGATTCTATAGGATTAATTCAGAGGATATTTTTGAGATCAGGACTGGTGGTGGGAGAACTAGGGGACACCTATGGAAGCTGGGCAAGAGTGTGGTTAGCAGGGGTGTTAGAGCTGGGTTCTTTACTTTTAGAGTGGTAAATGAGTGGAATAAGCTGCCAGAGTCTGTTGTGGGTGCTATGACGGTGAACGAGTTCAAGACAAGTTATGATAGATACTGTGAGAATGTAATCGCATAGTTGTGTGGACATGATGTTTAGGGCCTCTCTCGATGAGTCTAAGGACTCCTGGAGTCGCCCGAAATAATAATAATAATAATAATAATATTCCCATGATTTCTCAACTATTTGTTGTAAAGTGAAGATCTGATCCTGACAGCCTCTATTTGGCCTGAATTCAGCTTGTTCTTCATCAAGCTTTTCTTCCACAATCCTTTTCAACCGTTTCTCAAGTATATTTGCGTAAATCTTACCAGGAACACTCAGTAGAGAAATACCTCTGTAATTCTCAAATTCAGTTTTATTTCCCTTTTTATATATGGCTACTATGACAGCTCTACTGCAATCATCTGGAATTCATCCCTCTGAATATGCAGTGCAGACACTATAAGACTTTTATACTTCCCTACTTGAGCATTTCTCGTTGAATATCATCTACTCTTGCTGCCTTTTCATATTTCGGTGGATGGCTTTTTCTACTTCAAGTATGGATATGTATTCCTGACTGCATCCCTGCTCAGTATTTTTTTTTTAACACTGTGCTATCACTGTTTGTTTCATTTAGCAATTTTTTGAAGTAATTACTCCCTACTTCAAGGATATCTTTTTCTCCGGTTTTCATGTCACCATTATCATCTCTAATTCCTTTTATAGCACTCTTTCCTCCATTTCTGAGCTTCTTCAACAACCTCCAGAATATCTTGCCACCTTCTTGATATTTATTTTCTGTGTTCTTACCAGTCTTCCCATGACTTTTGTTTAGCTAGTTTTACAGAGTGTTTAGCTTTCTTACATTTGTTTCCTCTATATTCTCTAAGAGTACAAGCTGACTTATTTGCCAGGAACTTTTGATATGCTTTCTTCTTTTCCTTCAATGCCTCCTTAACTTCCTGCGTCCACCATGGAGTTCTGATTTTTCTCTCAAGTTACTTCAAGCCTCTAATAGAACGGTCTCACTGAATAGTGAAATTCATGACCACCTAATGCAAATCACTGTGCTGCAGTGAAATTCAAACCTAAGAATGTAGTTGAGAGCAAAAATGCTATATCCACCCCCAAGCTAGCAATTCCATTAACATTTGCCATCGAACTTTTTTTATTATTATAATACATTCAATCCCACAAAACTCCTTATTAACATATCTGCTCTCCCCAATTCCAAATTATATAATTTGATATTTTATTCCCCCCCTCCCTTCTTCATAATTGCAAAAATAGGTTTACAAAATATTATTATTATTCCTAGAAAAGACTTATTAAGGGAGGGCACCTACTCTATCTCCACCACTCAATCCACCAACTACAATGAACTGCAACTACCACCCACTACCACTACTAGTATTTTCACAGACAATCACAAGCATCCATGCCAATGGCGAGATTCGAACCACAGCCTTTTGGATGGAGAGTGAATATGCTAACCATTCAGCCAACCAGGCCAGCAATATCACATGGTTCATTCCTCTTCAGTTTTGCTATGCAGGATGATATCCCTCTACAAAGACAAATCCCTTCACAGAATTCACATTACGTTAATTCCCCCCTCCCATCCAAGTCCAGCATTTCTATTTTAACCTGCCGCATTCTTTTAATATTAACTTTTTCCTATCACCTACAGGTCTTCAAACTGTATACTAATATTTTTTTAAATAACTGTTCAATACTATAAAACTTCCACGTTGTCTTTAATTCTGAAATGGGGAAAAGTTTAGAAGCAATCAATACAGATCATAGTACTTACAAAACGATAGAGAACTTTTGCATCAATGGCCAGGAGGTGGTTTTTTCCTGAAGGAAGTAATGTCTAATGTGTTCAATATGCAAATAGTAACCAGAGCATTGTGTGTGTGTTGCCTTAACTAGATTGATTGGAAGGATAGCTATGCTACTTCACTAGGGAATTATTACAAAACAAGGTGGTTTTCCATTCCCTTTCTGATCCAATAGTATTCATCTGTGGATAGGTGTTCACAGGGCTCTTTTTGCCTCTTGGTAGTGATGAAAAATTCGAGTTTCTGAGAGAATAAAACCTTCCACTTCTATATGAAATTAACCAACTCACCTTTGATTGAAAGGCCCTGATAAAGGGTCTTCACATCATAGATAGGATACTAGTCCAGTCGTTCCAACCAGCAGGCTCTGTGAAAACCAACTAAGCTACTGTACATCTATTATTATTATTATGTAACACCTCCAGGGGAGTCCAAAGACTAATCGAGGGAGGGCATCTACTCTACAACTCTCTGTCTCCGCCACTCACTCAATCCACCAACTACAACGAACCGTAAGCACACCAATGGCATCTACCACCCACCACCAACACTTTCACAGACAACACAAGCATCCATACCCATGGCAGGATTCGAACCTGCAGCCTTCAGGCTAGAGAACGGATACAGTAACACTCGGCCGGCAACATAAATTTTTATGACAACAAAATTTATATTGTCATAAACCAAAACTTTATAACAATATTTATAATTTTTATTAAAATTCCTTCTAATTCCAACAGGCTTCTTTTTTCTTTTTTTTTCCTCCGATGAAGAGAACATTAGTTCAGAAGTTAACTGTTGTTTACATACATGTTATATTCAGCATAGCAAACAAAAATACACTTCTGTTTGAATATGCTTGCAAACAATGTAATGTTTGTATTCATCTCCTAATTGAAATTTCAGTACTCCATATTGAAAGTGAATGAGTGCAGGCAATTGTAACACCAGTTTTGAACAGATTAACTTATCTAGAGTAGCTTATTCGAGGTAGCTAGATGTTAATGTGCAAATAAATTAATTCTAGTAGTAAGACTTATACGTTGGTTAGACATAACTGGTAATTAATTTACGGAATTAACAACGCATATGAAGTATTTAATTAAAGATAACTTTAATGAATCACTTCTATATTTCGGCAATGATCCCCAACTGTGTCAAATTGAAGCACCGTTTCACTTCCGAGAAAGCTCTACGCATTTATAACCGCACTAGCTTCGCCCTGTTAAGAGAACAAATTACCGCGACACGCGTTCTCCTTGCCGACGAAAACAAAACCTTACGGGCGCTAGAGGAAGAGCTTTCTAACACACTCGGCCTTGATCTATGGTCGATACTTCATGACATCTCATGCACATCGGCAAGAAAGGAATTCGAAAAAATACGTAGTCGGCACGTGAAAAAATACGAAAACCTGACAAAGACTTCTACTTCTGTACCTCAGCCACCACTTAACACAGTAGTCAACCTCTCGTCGACAGTTTTAAAGCCTGAAGCACTCACCGCACTTTCACGTGGTCACAATTTCGCCCTAGCTCCAAAAAGGATACCTGCTGAAGAAATCATGATCCAAATAGAGCGTGGAATTCGCAACCTGCCTAACCATATCGCCAACAACGTGAGACTGGATGTAGTCGGTGTTCTCACTAAAGCCAAACCGCCGAAATCCAACTTATCCAAAAACGAATATACAGCCCTACAAGAATTAAAAAACAACAAAAAAAATAGTAATCACCAAAGCAGATAAGGGAAGCGCCACTGTGGTACTCAATCAAAAAGACTACAAAGGTAAGCTAAATTCTTTAATACGAGACCGTACTACTTACCTCCCCATTGAATATAATCCGACCAACTCTCAGATTAGAACTATCCACAGACTCCTTAAGAAGGTCACTTCTTGGCCTGTGGAAGTCACCAACAAACTTAAACCTTATAACTCTAGACCCCCCCCGATTATATGGACTCCCAAAAATACATAAACAAAATGTGCCATTGCGTCCCATAGTGGATGGCATTGATTCCCCCACATATAAATTAGCCAAACATTTAGCCAAAACGCTCACACACTACACTGGCAACACACCATCACACATAAAAAACTCAGCCCACTTTAAAGCCAGTATAGAAAACCTCACACTCCAACACACTGACATAATGGTCAGTTTTGACGTCTCCTCCCTATTCACTAATGTCCCACTCAAAGAAACCCTTGAGCTCATCCAAGCCAAGTTTCCTCCCGATATCTCAGCCCTATTTCAGTTCACAATGAACTCAGGCTATTTCGTTTGGCAAGGAAAGTTCTACAAACAGATAGAGGGGACAGCCATGGGTTCACCACTTTCCCCGCCCTTGGCCAATTTCTTTATGGAGACATTTGAAGAGAAAGCCTTAAACTCCGCCCCACAAAAACCCACTATTTGGCTTCGTTATGTGGATGATGTGTTTGCTATTTGGCCACATGGCTCAGACACACTCCACTCCTTCCTAACACACTTAAACAACCAACATCCCAGAATCCAGTTCACCTTAGAAAAAGAGGAAAACAACACCCTCCCCTTCCTAGACACTTTAATCACCCGCCAGCTTGATGGATCTTTGGTTTTCTCTGTTTACAGAAAACCCACCCACACTGGCAGATACATTCACCAGCAATCCCACCCCCCACCTCACAACAATATGGGGTGATAAAAACACTATATAACAGGGCAAAATTAATCTGCTCAGATGACAAGGCCCTGACTATGGAACTAAACCACATCCTCAACACTTTCTTAGCAATGGCTATAACCCCAAAAAAATCCAAAAAATACTAAAACCTGTAAACCACAACCCCCCTCCCCCCCTCCACAATAAAGACTGCACCAAGTCTATCACTATCCCTTACATCCAGGGCACCTCTGAAAAAATAACTAATATCCTCAAAAAATATGACCTTACTTCCTGTTACAGACCATATAAAAAGTTGGCATCCCTTATCCGCTCTACCAAAGACCAACCACTTCCCCTAGACCTACCTGGTGTATACCAGGTCCCTTGCAGCTGCAAATTGTCCTACTTTGGCCAAACAGGCAGAACAACAAATATCAGGATTTCAGAACACCAAGACTACATCCGGTTTCACCAGTACAGCGCCGCTCTGGGTTGGCAGACCATGCCTTAGATACCCACCATAAAATTCGTTGGAAGAAAACAAAAATAATCCATCGCAGCAAGTTTAAATACGAAAGATTATTCAAAGAATCTTCAGCAGCTCTAAAAAACGTTCCTAACCTCAACAAATTTGGGTGCATGAAACTGCCCCAAATTTGGGAGACTTTCATTATGAGAACTTCAGCCCAACTGCCAAGACTACCAAATTAGCCTGCAAGAGGGCACCATTAGGACTTTAGGAACAAAATTAGTTTCTTACATTCTTCCTCATTTGCTTTGTTAGTTCCTTAGTGCACGTACCATATCTTTATGTTCCTGAAGATGGCAATGTGACATTGCCGAAATATAGAAGTGATTCATTAAAGTTATCTTTAATTAAATACTTCATATGCGTTGTTAATTCCGTAAATTAATTACCAATTAAATAAATTAATTGTATAATTACATTTTTAATGCATTAGTAGTAAACAACACAAGTCTGCCAAAATGACAAAAATTATGAATTACCTGACTGATTCTTCTGGACTACTCTCAAGCTCTTCTATAAATCCACTCTGGCATTGAGGACAAATCCATTCCTATCATTTAAATTAAATTTTAAAAAAAAATTAATCTGGCAATACACATTTAAAGAAGAATAATACATAGCTTTAATCACACAAAACATGAAATACACTAGCTTTAAAGCAGCAGTTTCAAACTATGGAGATATAGATAGTTTGCAAAGGTGTGCATAGACCACAATGATAAAGAAATGTAAAAATAAATTTAAAAATTCTTAGAATGTTGTTTATTTTTCAACAGTATATATTAGAACACAGAAAAATAAGTAATGTTTTGTTGTAGTGGATAGTGGGAGGGGTTTCTTAGGAGCATTTAGTATTTTGTTTATTTTATAGTATATTGTTTATTTTGGGGATTATAGCCATTGGCCAAGATCTCACAAACAATTCTCCCTCTTTTGTCAAAAATTCAGCCCACCTAAAAAGCATCTTACAACACCATACCCAAAAAAGCTCAGACTTAATAGTAAGCTTTGATATCACCTCACTATTCACAAATGTACCACTAATAGAAACCCTCAATCTACTGAAGTCACACTTCTCCCCTGATATATTTGAACTATTCAAATTCACAATACGTGCAGAATATTTCATATGGAAAGGAAAAATATACAAACAAATAGATGGGACAGCCATGGGCTCCCCCTTTTCCCCACCCAACCTTTACATAGAACACCTGAAAAAACTAGCAATCAATACAACCACTCTCAAACCAACACTTTGGCTATGCTATGTTGACGATATGTTTGCTATTTGGCCACATGGCCCAGAGGCATTGGAAACATTCTTAGTGCATTTAAATAGCCAACATCCAAAAATGCACTTTACAATGGAACTGAAGCTAATAACTGTCTGCCCTTCCTGGATACACTTATTACATGTCTTCCAGATGATTCCTTATCGTTTTCAGAAAACCCACACATACAGAGAGATATTTACACAAACAATCACACCATCTCCCTTCTCGACAATATGGATTTTAAAAAACGCTAACCCACAGAGCAAGAGCAATCTGTTCCAATGACAATGCTCTTGCTGCTGAACTGGCTCACTTACGCAACACCTTCTTGGCCAATGGCTATAATCCCCATAAGATATACAAAATACTAAATGCTCCTAAGAAACCCCTCCTACTATCCACCACAGAGAACTACAACAAAACAGTCACCATCCCATACATTAAAGGCACATCCAAAAAGATTTCAAGAATTCTTAATAAACATGAATTATGCACCACATTCAGACTGTGTGACAAATTAGCAACCCTTATCTGCTCACCCAAGGACAACATTCCCTCTTTATCACATTCAGGAGACTCTACGAAGTACCCTGCTCATGTAATCAAGCCTACTACGATCAAACAGGAAGAACTGTGAACATCTGCATCAGCAAACACAAAAGATACATCCGGCATTATCACTATGGCAAGTCGGGCCTAGTAGACCATGTTCTGCATACCCCTGCACACAGGATCAGCTGGAAGAACACAAAAGTACTGCACAGAAGCTATTACAAGTCGGAGAGATTGTTCTTAGAGGCAACAGAAGCCCTGAAACACACTCCAAATCTCAACAAATATGGCTGTATAAATTTGCCTAAAATCTGGGAGACAGTCATCTTAAGAAAAAAACTAGTACCGGGTTTTTTTTTCTGTGTTTAGGACTCGAGTCTTACGTGATAGCTGCGTTTTTTTTTTTTTTTTTTTCCAGATAGAGGGTCCCAAAATCAGGACTCTAGTCTTTGTGTTGCTGCTACAATTTTGTTTAACTAGTCCGTTGATTACACCATGTTGTTATAGTCTCGCATATTGTGACAAACTGTTTTGGTGCTCTGAAGATGCTGGTTATAACACCAGCGAAATATCAGCAATAAGTTAATAAATTAATTATTTACTTATTTTTCTGTGTTCTAATATATACCGCTAAAAAATAAACAACATGTACGACGAACACATAAGTCTGTCCACAAGTTTAAATTTTTAGAATGCTTTTATGAAATCATACTATCAACAAATCAAGTTTTTAAGCAAAGAGAAATTGCAGCTTACACAGATACATCAAATATATCTAAATCATCAAGGTTGATCATCTGCCTTAACCTATTTTTATGCTATTTTGATTATCAATGTTAACAAATAGCACATGAAATTCTGACAAGCTATCTGAGAGTATGCAGCATTAACAAGTATAGAAATTATCACAAAAAGATGGATTTCTGTACTATGACATTTTTAATATCACAGTAACTGAATCTAGATCAATTTTTGATTATCTTATTATATGGATCCCACTCACAAAAAATTTACAACTTTTATGAGTGGGACAGCACTAGTCTAGAAATCCTGCCTAGAGAACAAACATGGAACTTTATGGCATGTTAGCCTTCCAGTAAGTAAGGTAGTGGTGACAGCAGTTTCACACAAAGCAATGCAATGCATCTATACTTAAAGATATTCTCAAACATCAAAGGCAGCAGTGGGATTCAAACATGACATCAGTCGGAGAGAAGAATTACTATTGAACCAACAAACTAGGCTGCCACACAAACAGTTTTAGTGTTGTTTGTAACATAATATAATTTCATATCATTTCAAATCATTCTATCTAAATTTCATCCAGCTGTAGCAGAGTTATTACCAAAATTTCAAATAATTTTGCCAAATTTTCCCCACTTATAGGATCTGCTTGAAACCAATCAATCATATAATTCAGTATACAAAATCTCTCACAAAAATCTCAAAAAATTGCAAATAACAAAAAATCTACACAAAATACCCAACAAACATCAATATTCCATGCAGAAAACTTCCAGAACGACTTTACCAACATCCAAAGTCTCGATTTTAATATCAATGAAGTGCACACCACTTAGAGACATCCACACCTGATATGCTATTCATCAGTGAACCTTAACTGTCATCTGCTGCAATTACATCTCACTTCAGCTTTCCTCATTATATTGTGCATGTCCTTTAATAGAAAGAGCAGAACTCGGCATTTGTCAGGTCTGATATTCTGTGCCAAAGGTTAATAGACCTGGAATCCACTTTATAGGATCAGCTTTGGTTCAAGATTTCCTTACCTCACTTTGTTACATTTATTGGCTGCCTCTACTGTTCTCCTAAAGATGACTTTACAAACTTATATGACTGTCTCTGAAAGTTGATCATACAACATTCTTATTATCCTAATAATGAGCTAATCTTCCTTGGTGATTTCAAATCCACAATTCAGACTGGCCTCTCTTCTCCAACTTCACAGCCCAAGCTGGAAGAGAAGCCAAACTGTCTGCTGTCAATAATGACACAGTCTGCCAATCTGTGAAGTTTGATATGTTGCAAAGGTAACATATCAAACCTCAAATCTTTATCCAGCATCCCCATTTTTAGTGGTGAAACAAAATTAAATATTCACACTATATAAACCAAATGCATTTTATGTTTAACTTATACTAATGAATTATGTCACTATACCATTAAACAACACCTTTTTATGATTGCCTCCAATCATTTCCATATTAATTTGAATTGGAATGCAATACAAACCTTAAATATATTCAACTATACTAACATCAAAAATTATACCAGAATGGAAGTTAGCAAAATGCAAGCAACTGAATTTGTAAAATCACAGTACAGTTATTTATTGATAAATGAATAAGACAAGGGTACAGGTAGGTAAGTTTTGCATGTAAAATTTCAGTGATGTTCCTATTTTGTGTAAATTATTATGTAAAATGTGATTATAGAGTAGCTGTATTACTTGTATTTAAAAAAGAAAGAAATTACAGACAGTTAATGCTTTGGCTAGGACACTGCTCTGCTTTCAACCCATGTCTAACTTGTGCCACCAGTGTTATTACATTATGCTAACATGACTAATGCATTGCTCACATTATTACAGCACAAAAACTTAAAACTTTTTTTTTTTTTTGTAAAATGAAAGTGTAGTAGGCAAATCTTAAAATCATTGTATTCTTTTGCGAAAAAATTTTGACCTGAAATTAGACATGAAAGGTCATGAAAAAGAGAATCTAGATTATTAGAATAACAATCCAGAATATCATTAAATGAATAATAATATAATACTATAACAAGACAAAAAAAAAGTGAATGATTTCAATATTTTTTTAAAGTTTTAATACTTAAATGCAAATACAATTTTAATTAGTACATTTTCTTTAAAAACGAAATATCAGAAATATCAAATTTCCAAACAATATCCTTTATAAAAAAAATGCTCCTAATTATAAAGTTAATGGATGTAATTGTTTTCTAAATAGTTTTTTTTTTTTTTTTTTTTTTTTTTTTTAAATACAAGACTCTTTCTCAAAAACAAATCATAAAAACATCAAACAGATGCTGTACTTTTGTGAAACATCAATATAATTATTATGCAACACCACCACGAAGGGCCAAATAACAGCTAGTTTATTTCAGGGTTTCTCAAAGTGGGCTTCGAGGAGTCCTAAGTCTCCACAACTAAAATTCTAGTGCTCCACGAGGTTTTATGAACTACATGAGGAAATTTATGTTATTTTGTCTGAACTCCAACATGATTTAGCCTCTAAATTAAAAGATAAATGTTGAATGCAGAGATCGAGTTATTTCTCAGATATGTTCACTATATTTAAATGAAACAAAGGTTTCTATGCAAGGCATCAAGGTAAGATCAATGCGCTCCAATGCAAACTAAAGCTTTGTAATGAATGCATTCTTGAGAGAAAATATGAATTTGCTTTGAACATCTGTGTGAATTTCTTCTTGCCAACCAGCTAGAAGTTGGCCAATATTTTGTTTAGAATATAGAGAATTTTCTTTGGATTCAAGATCTATTTGTTGATTCCACAAATACATAATCCTTGTCTTGGAAAGAGAAGCAGCACCTAACAGAAATTTCAACTATGAATTGAAAGCCAAATTTAAAGAAAGTGAACTTTCAACATTTTGGATCGACTTATATGAGAAATACTCAGAAATTGCTGTTCAAACTTTGAAGTTTTTGATACGCTTTTCAACAACATATCTCTGAGAAAAGACATTCTCATGATATGCAGCTATTAAAACTAAATATAGAAACAGACTAAATGAAGAAAATGATATGATACTACAAGCATGTTCCTCATATCAGACTTTGAAAAAGTCTGCAGTTCAAAACAACTGCACAGTAGTCATTAAAATGAACTTAAATTTTTTAAATTTATGGAGCACTAAATTGTAAAATGGCGAGTTTTATCGAGTTCTTCCTTTTTTTCGAAGACTTAGTTGTGAGGGCTCTGCAAAAAAATTTTACGTGCTTTAGGGCAGTGCTTCCCAAACTTCTGGATGTCAGGGCCCCCTTTATAAAAATTAAAATATTTCCCACCCCCACCCCCCCGAAAAAAAATCGTAATTGAGACATATATTATTATAACATTTATTGTATTTATATTCAATACTAATTTATAATTTATATCCAAAAACATATGCAGTGAATATTGCAAAAATCAAATGCAAATATTACATTTTTAGCATCTTACATACACATTCGACATGGCACATTATCTCAGATTTTTATATAGATAAATATATTGTTATTGTACATTTGCATATTGTACACAAGCACATGAAACGTAAGATGATTAGTAATAAAGAAAGAATTAAAAACATAAAAGAAGTTTAATAACAATTTAATGTGATGGATGTGTTTCAATACTGCTACACAAATAGTCAATATCAGGTGAAATATTTGAAATGGCTATTCTTAGATTTCTTTCCAATTCTTCCATTGATAAGCAGGACCTATGTTTATTTTTAATTACACACACATAGGTTTGTTTGGATTATTATATGATGGTACAAACCCATATTTCAAATAAGAAGGATCGTATTTTCGAATTTTTTCATTCAACATTTTTTGCATCTTACCATTTGGTGCTGAAGACGACGCGGGCTGTTCTGGTAAAATATGAAATACTGTCCTTTTTTTTGAGTCTGTTTCTGCTTCTTCTGATTGTTTGCTGGATTTTTTTTTATTTTTTATTTTTTTATATCAGCCACTTATCCATCTCAGGGTTAAATTTTTAACGTAGAATAGATCAAATAATAGCACTACTTACCGATACTGGTACACCACAGACTAACAACATGAAATTAGTGAATATTACCTGAATAAGGGAATCCCCGGACCAGGAACATTTTTCTCTTTTGTGACTTTTCTTCCTTTACAGTAATTAAGCCTAACGCGAAACAGACAGCAAAGGCAGGTTATTAAAACGTGGATATGATTGGTGCGGTATTAACAAAAGATCACGCAACCGAAAGATAAAAGCATAGCTGACAATTGAGCTGAAATGCTAACTCTCTTCAACCGAATTCCATATGTGAAACTGCCATAACATTCACTATATATTTCTTGGTTTTAACACGTTTGGTTGAATTTTATTGCTGCCTTGCGAAATCGAACTTACACACATCTAATTAATAACAATAGATTTTAGTTAGATACTGTGTTTGCCCATGCAACGTATGGTTTTGTTTCAGTCTATATAGCAGTTTCTGTATGAGGGGACATGTGATTCAATAATTAGTGTGTTTTTATCCCAGTTGTCTCTAATTGCACTATTTGTTGAGAAATATATTACACAGACTGCTCATACCTTATTCACTGGCATAATAAAAGTAACTTGTTTTATTGCCTCTGCAGTATAATGGCTGTTAGGGAGGGCATGTTGTTTACCATTGCAAGTGAGTTACTATCTCCCCACATGAACTTGTTTAAGCTTTTTTTCATGTGTGAAGTATACGCGAAACTTTTATTGGTAACAGAAAACTAGCTCGGATGACAGTGATAATATAAAACGAGTTTTGATGTGTATATAAAGTCAATATCAACAGTCCCTGATTACGAGCACATGATGAAAGGGACGGGAAGATTTGGAGCTTCCCCAGAGAGCATTCAAAGTAAATACAATTAACCACTGCTTTGAAATGAAACATATGAATAAGCATACATTTACTAATATTCATTAAGTGCTGAAATACACAGGAAGCAAGGTTTGTGAACCAACACCAATGTGTGAATTTTTCCGTTAAAATATAAAAAAAAACAAAAAAAAAAATAATAAAAGTTAAATACGTTTCTTTTAAGATAAGAAAAATCTACTTAGTCTTAAAACATTTTAAATTTGTTTTCATTATTTCATGGCCCCCAAGGGGCCGCAGCACACAGTTTGGGAAGCGCTGCTTTAGGGCTCCACTTTAGCAAGAAGTTTGGGAAACCGTGGTTTATTGGATGACAAATATAGAAAGTATTTTTAACTTGGGTATGATGTTTTGTATTAAAGGCAAGGGGCCACTACCCAGACCAGTTTCGACCTTTATTGAGGTCTCATCAGTGGGAGCCAGGCTAGAAATACCAAGATTTAGTAATGCAGAGCTTGTAAGTATTTTACCAAAACAAGTTACCATAAGGTGTTATAACCTTATTAAATAAAAATCTCAGGAGCAGATATAGATGTAGAAAGTATTTTTCCTCCCACTGATGATAACCTTATGGTAACTTGTTTTGGTAAAATACTTACAAGCTCTGCATTACTAAATCTTGGTATTTCTAGCCTGGCTCCCACTGATGAGACCTCAATAAAGGTCGAAACCGGTCTGGGTAGTGGCCCCTTGCCTTTAATACAAAACATCATACATCCCCTTCTTGGAGATGTGTTTTGGCATTAAGGGTAAATATTAAGATTAGTGATCAGAGCTTGCTCCACCTTTACCACGAGTTGCCTTGGTCTTGCACTACCTGTGGGATCAGCTAGTCTTGCATAAATTGCAGGCGCAAACTTGACATTTTGTCTGTTTGCTTACTTGGAAAAAATGGAGTAAAACCAGGTTTAAAATTGCTTGGTATCTTTAACATAACTATACCCAAGTTAAAAATACTTTCTACATTTATATCTCCTCCTGAGATTTTTATTTAATAAGGTTATAACACCTTATGGTAACTTGTTTTGGTAAAATACTTACAAGCTCTGCATTATTAAATCTTGGTATTTCTAGCCTAGCTCCCACTGATGAGATCTCAATAAAGCAGCCCCCAGAGAAAGCTCCATGTTCCAGTCTTCTTTTGGATTCCAGTTGCCAGTTACCAGATCCCGAGAGAGAGCTCCTATTCCAGTATTGTTTGCCTAGCTCCCACTGATGAGACCTCAAGAGAAAGCTCCATGTTCCAATCTTCTTTTGGATTCCAGTTGCCAGTTACCAGATCCCGAGAGAGAGCTCCTATTCCAGTATTGTTTGGTAAGAACCCTTCTAGTTTTTCTTTTGTTGGTTTTTATTTTTTGCGGCCTCGTTCCAATCGGTGCAGGTCCGTTTTAGGGTATTTCCTTTCGGGGACTGAAATTTGCTATTCCGTTGGTAAGGTATTTGCTTTTAAACAATGTCGAAATTCTTGCCAAGAGTTCGTACTCTCGGGATCGAAATTGACCCAAACATCGACAAAGCGACGTTTGTGAGAGCTCTTCTCAAAGTAGTCAAAGCAGAAAGTATTTACGGGCTTACCCCTTACGGGGGGGGGGGGGGTAGATTCCAAATAGTAACAAACAACATAGAAACAAGAGAAACACTCCTTAAAGGTGTAGAATGTGAAGGGAAAAAATACCTACCCTTCCTAGTCGGGAGTATTTTAAAATCCGTAAAAATTGACAGGTTTCCACTCGAATATCTAGAGAAAGGGGAGGAAATCATTAAAACCATTTTCTCCAAATGGGGGACTGTCCGAAACGTAACAATCGGACAAGACGCGGATATCCCAGAGTGGAAATCAGGGGAAGTGAGCATTTCAATCGAGATGAAAACCGAGGTTCCCAACTTGATTTTTTTAGGCTCAGCAAGAGTAATAGTCAATTATCCAGGCGTAAGAAAACAATGTTTTCGGTGCACCGCTTTGGGTCACCTTAGCGCTCACTGCCCGAAAAACAACACATGCCGCAACTGCTTATCGACAGAACACACATTGAATCAATGTGAGTCACCGTGCCGTAAATGTGGGAACACATCCCATAAAATAGACATTTGTCCTAATAGGACCCTTGCAGAAAGAGCAGGAGGCGCCATAACACCTGCGGCAGTAGCCATTCCTAAGCTAACAACACAGGACTCTCGAGCTACCGGGCCAAACAGTAAACGAACCACAAACAACTGAACCAGAAGAGTTTCCAGCCCTCCAACCGCCAGCTACCGCAACGACTACATTAGGAAATCGGGCAATAACTGGGAGGAAAGCAGAAGGGAGAATTAGGAAGAAAAAGAAACAGATCACTAAGAAATCGGAAGGCAACAATGACAGCACAGAAACAGAGGAAATGGAAATCAACACCAGTACAACTAAACGACCCATCACGCCGGAAGAAGAAGGAGAAATGAAACGAAATAAACAGGACACTGAAAGCCAAATAGAAGCCTCAAGTTCAGATAAGAATGAGGAAGGAAATGAGATAATATCGCGAAACAACACAGAAAATGAGGAAGAAACCTCATCAGAAGAAGACAGAGAGCAAGGAAATAATCCAGAAACTAAGGAAGGAACAGACTTTGTTAAAAGCAATACTCCAAATGGCTCTGTCATTCTGAAGAACTTTAAGGGATCTCCTAAAACGGCAGAAAAACTATTTCAGATAATGACCACAAAAGGAGAGCCAACTTTCTTGTTCTTTAAAAGGAGCAATAGACTCATATGGGGAGAACTCTATGTAAAGGGATATAACCAATGTCGAACCCCAGCAACTGGACGGTCACCTGGACTTAACAGAGGAAGAAAAACAACACCTATGCGACACATTGAAGTCGCTGACACGAGTAGATCTGGAAAAGAGATACCCAGGGATGATGAAGGAATTTGAAAAAAGAACTTTACCAGTAGATACAAACACCGGTTCTTCTCACCCCATTACAAAACTGGTAAAAAGAAAAGAATCCCTATATGAATATTCGAAATATTCGAATGTAACAAAACGAATCCTATTATATCTTAGGAATAAACCCGAGATAAAAAACAAAGTCCACACAGCTGTACAGGAAAAGGGAGACATGGCTTTGCAATGTGAAGGTGAGCTAGAGAGTCTTAGAATATGGCTCAAGTTTGGGAAAGTCACTTACGACCGAGCGGAATGGAATGAATGCTTGAAGAGAATATGGCAACTTAATGATGAAGAGTCAGTACACGTACTCACAGTGATGGAAAACGTGGTAAAAGACTATGAGGAAGCGGTAAGAGATAGTAGGGAAATTTTGACTTAAAAAAAAAAAAAAAGCCCCTTCTAAGTTTCTTGGTTCTGTTTCTGTATGTTCACACTTAATCCACATAGGAGGGGGCAGACCTGAGAACCCGAGCGGCGAAGGCTTACAGCGAGGCGGTGCAGCTCCTGGCGGGCTGCATCACTCGGGCCAGGCTCTTCCCCCGTTCTTGCAGTACTTTTCTGTTAATTCACCAACTTTTGTTGTTCTGTTTATGCGTGTTCTAGCTCCTTTGTTGTTTCTGTTTATGTGTGTCCTAGTTCTTTTGATTTTCAATTTATGTGTGTCTTCCTGCATTTGTTTTTTCACTTCTTTCATCGGCCAGACATCTGAAGAGGTGGCTGGCCGGAGAACGCGGAGGAGAACGGATGGAGGGAGATAATGTCGGAGATCTGCTTGGTGCTGGCATTTAAGTCAGGCCAGGTGGATCGACTGAGGCCTCTTTTAACTACCTACTACTATCCACTCTATCTTTCTTCTCCTCTCTCACCATCAAGCTGACTCTCAGCACAACTTTTTTTTTAAATCTAAAGAGGCCAGTGATGAAAGGCATGAACTCCCATTCTACCTCAATAAAGGTCGAAACCGGTCTGGGTAGTGGCCCCTTGCCTTTAATACAAAACATCATACATCCCCTTCTTGGAGATGTGTTTTGGCATTAAGGGTAAATATTAAGATTTGTGATCAGAGCTTGCTCCACCTTTACCACGAGTTGCCTTGGTCTTGCACTACCTGTGGGATCAGCTAGTCCTGCATAAATTGCAGGTGCAAACTTGACATTTTGTCTGTTTGCTTACTTAGAAAAAATGGAGTAAAACCAGGTTTAAAATTGCTTGGTATCTTTAACATGGATGACAAATAATTTATCGGCAGGCTGTTTTCTTTAAAAAAAAAAAAAGTAACAAGTTTCAAAACAGTTTTCCTCAAAAAAACTCAGGTTTTACATACTGTAAAACAGCAAGAAGATTAAATACCTGCAACAACTGACTGCTATAATATACTATGAAGATAGGATTAACCAGAGCATTAAGTAGGTTTTAATCTATCAGAGAATTAATCAGGTTTCAAGCAAACCAAGTTACTTGGCCATGATAGGTTATGGCTTTTTTAAATTGAAATTCCTAGATTCAAATGTCTTTTTTTGTTCCAATAATAATAATAATAATAATAATAATGGGTTTTCACGTAAGAATATTTTTGAAATAACACAGTGATAATTGCATTTATCAATAAAGTATTATTTAAAAATATAAAACTATGTTAAAATTTTTATAAAAACTGTAATATGTAGTTATACTAATAACCACAAAACTCATGATTTCTATGAATCCCAAACTAACCCCTTCCCACCCTGAACCAGAATTTTACAGATATCCTTTGTGTTCAGCATGCACTTAGTGATGTCCCTGACCAGCTTCTTCAACTTGATCTAAAATCTACACCAGTGGTTCTTAACCTTTTCGAAGCCACGGAACACTTTTGATTATAAGAAAAATTTGGGCAACACCAAAAGCATTAGGGTCATAAAACTAACAATAAAAATGGAACTTATTTTAATGCGATATTTGAGCTTGCCGACTTTTGCAGATTTCAGCAGTATCAGGTCTAATATGTGATATAGCTACCCTCATCTCTTGTCAATATTAGCAAGTCTTTCATGCTTTTTAGTGTTTATATTGGTTAATATTGAGAAACCAAGCTCACACAAATATGATGTTGAAAACTAACAAAATTTTCAGTGCCTTTGTGGAGAGAGCTGGGTATTTGGCTTGGACAAAAATCGAAAATTCCTCAAGATTTATTTCAGAGAATTTCATTTTTAGAGTACAATCCATTGACAAGGTAACTAATTGTTCTTCTTGTAACGAAAATTCATAACTCGATGTGTTAACTGTACCAAATGGATTTCGTATCCAGTCATAATTGTGTGTATTTAAGGAAGAAAAGTAAGTTGAAATCTTTTCTTCCAATATTGTTAAATATTCTGTTATAACGGAAATAATTCCCTCGACATTTTTATTATAGAGTGAAGGAAACGTATCTACTGTATTTTTTTCTGATAAAAGGTTTCTCCAAAGAGATACATTTTTCTGAAAAGTTGACAATTGGTCAGTGGATATCAAAATATTTTCATTTTCCCCTTGGATATTTGTATTAATGCTATTTAAGTAATTAAAAATATCGGCTAAATATGCTATTTTAGCACATCGAATTCATTTTGAAGACATTTTACAAAAGTATCTGTACCTTCATTTTGAAAAAAGACTAATAATTCATTCTAAGTTCTAAAATTCGGAATAGCACTTTATCCCTGGATAACCATCTTAATTCAGCGTGAAAAAGCAAAGATTCGTATTTGGCTTCCATAGATATGCAAAGTTTTTTAAAAAGGCCTGCTTTTAAAGGTAATGACGATGTAATTTACCATATTTACAACTTGGTAAACCTTTCTTTGCAAAGGTTTCTTTGTACAGGTTTTAATATTGCGGGTAATGTTTTTGAAACTGGGGATTCTCTGTGCAAAAAACACTGTGTAGATATAATATTTAGGTTTATTTTCTTTGCAAGGGTAACAAATCCTTTAATAGAGCCTACCATTAATGGAGCACCATCGGTACGCATTCCTACACACAGCTCCCATGAAATTTTAAAATTTTCTAAATATGACGTAATAGTCAAAAATATTTTGTCCCGTTGTACGTTCGGTATCAACATGTATTTCACAGCATGCTGGTAAAATAAGAGACTCTGCTATAGTATGTGGTTTTAATTTTACAACAATTAATTCAGCTACCTTATATGATGTAAGTTGAGTTGTGCCTTATCGGTTTGGTTGATTTGTGAAAACAGATTGATTTGGCAGAAAATTGTAGGTAGGAAGTTAGTAATGATGTAAATTTTTCATGTAGTACTATCATATTCTGTACACCCCTTGAGGGTAAATGTCAAGAATTTGATTATGAACTTTTCAAAATATTTTACTTGCATGTCCAACAATCTCTTGTAATAATCTTTAGTTTATGAAGCAAGATTGGCGTGCTTTGTAGTCAAGTGAGTATGCGGAACACCGGTTAAGAACCATTGATCTGTACCTGACCATATTCTTGGATGCCTATCAAATATAAAATGAATCATGATGATAAATTAATATTCTGTGTCCTTCTTAATGATTACTTATCATTATTATTACAATCTGTAGTAAATATTTTCAATTATAATAGGTGAATTATCTGAGGCTCAAATATTAATGTGAATACTGTCCACAATTTCTTAGTCCAGAAATAAAACTTTTAAAATCACCAATACATATAAGAAGTAAGCCTTAGTAGCATATTCATTTTGTTATATCAGTCAGAAATTGTCTGGAGAGTAGGCTATAAAGAAATATAGCTAAAATCTATGCTGTCATTTCCTTGCATTTTGCTATTTACTAATGGCATTTATCCAACACCATCCTTCTATCTGCAGAAAGTGCTCTAGACATTTTCTTGAAGTTCACATTACTTATCCCCTCTCCAACAAATCTATTAAGGTTATTCTTTCCATTATTTTCTTTTCCTGATACATTTATTGTATGTATCAGGAAAAGAAATTTAAATTTTACTGTATTCACAACAATTTAAGTGGCAATTTTATGAAAATTTATTTATTTTTTTAAACACAGTTCCTGTTGTTACTGAATTCATCTGTAATTTTTATTATTTCTAGTTATTTTATTCCTTGAGCTTATATCATTTCTATAACTTATTTGTTACTCCAGTTTTTAATGTTTTAGTAACATATGAAAAAAGTCTTTTCTTTTTAATCCTCAGCACCACAGTTCTATAAATAAAGTGTGTCAGAGTATGCCAAGAAGATAAATTCATCCCAACAAAGGGTGAGAGGAGGGGAAAAGTGAAAGCACACCTGATTATATTAAATAATTACTTTCTCTGTTAAATAAACTTGTAACAACAAAATCAGACTGTGCACAAATCATCTTAAATGAGGTAAATAACATAACTAAACTATGAGTTAGTGTGCTTAACATGGCATCATGATTCAAAGTTATGTTCCAGAGCAAAGACCTATCACATTATAAATAACCTATTTTTGTTGCTACTTTTATGCAACCAGCTGCTGTTTTCCTTACTGCAGGAAGCAAGAAAAGAAAATGATACTAAGTGAATTCTTTGTAGAAGTCACTAAATTCTGTCTAAAATCTGCAAGAAAAATTTTAAAAAATTTACCTTTGAGAAAATTTTGACTGAGGCAAAGCATAGCTATAAGCATAAAGAGATGAAAGTAGGCAGAGCAGTCTCATTCATAAGGACTATGAATTTCTTCTATCAATTTCCACTGTCATTTCATTTCAAATAAGAATAAATATCACATTAAATAATACCTTATGAAATAAAAATTTTCATACCACTTTTATACACTTTTAAGAGTAACAGTTTGATAAAATAACTACATGTAATATATATTTATTTTTTTGATCTGAAGTTTTAAATCAAAACACGAGCTTTTTTTAACTGACATTCCTAGTTTCAAATGTCTTTTTTGGTTCCAATAATAATGTACTTTCTTTTCTGCTAATCATTCTATTTTGGTCTACATAGCACTATGTAGACCATGTAACATAGCTATGTAACATATGGATTTCATAAACATTTATGTGGAGGAGGGGGGGGGGGGAAAGAAGCCATATAAAAACAAAAAAACACCATATATTACTTATTTCCACTTGTTTTTCTTTTCCTGATTTCTTCTTTAATAATATTTCGGTGTGTGTGTGTGTGTGTGTGTGTATTTATATATATATATATGACAGAATGATCATTAACTCGGTTAACATACATGGTTTTATGAAAAATTGAATGACTAGAACCGAGATTTAAGTAAAAAGGTTTTAATATAAAAACACTACTAGTTTCGGCCTGTAACAGCCTTCTTCAGGTGACATTATAAAAGAAAGAAAAAACACTAAACATTGAAGGTTAAAAGACTATGAACAACATAGACAGTCTCTATACATAATTAGCATGAAGACGTTGTAGTTGTATTTGAAGCTGTTCTTTCGTTTGTTGCATTGTTGGGAGAGTGCGTGCTTGCAGCCTCACGTGAACGCCAGTACATGATTAAAGCTGAATTTACACACACACACACACATATATATATATATGTAAATAAGTTTATATTTAATAAATTTATATATATATATATATAAATGTTGAACAGTAGCTGTTACTGGATGAGAGAAAGATCCACAGGACACTCATGTTATATATATACACAGGTAATCCTCGTATAATGGTAGATGGCGTTGATAGAGATGATTCGTAGTAGAGGTTCGATGTAGTGGTTGAGACAGTTGTAGGTGTGTCCTCCTGCAATGAGTCTTCGGACTCCTTGGAGGCGTCAGGAATAATAATAATAATAATATAACGCGGATGTTAGGTTCCACAGAAATGCCGTGTTATGCGAGACTGAGATCACATAGAAAAAGTAGGGTTTAGTTCCGAAGTCGTTTTTTTTAATTATATGAACAACGACATATCAAACAAAAAAAATATTTTTTATTTAATTCAAGTAATTCATGTAAGTTAAGAAAATATAAACTATGAAACAAATACATAGTATAAAATTATAAAAATTACAAATTGTACATAAACTTCATTGCACATAATGCATAAATGTTTTAGGCAGAATAAAAGCAAATTTTAATTGTCATCACTGTCTTCATAAATAACATTTCGTAGATGTTCTTTATTTATGACTGGCTGGACGTCGTCATCACTTGAAATCTCTTGGACATCATTTGAATACTTCGGCTGGTTTAGTTATCAAGAAGTTAAGACCTTGCTTACCACTATGCTGAAATTTTTTATTAAGTTCATAATATTGGAGTTAAACAAATATCCAGTTGTCTCGTGAATTATCTGGAGCACTCCATTCAGGGATCATTATCTGTAAAATAACTTCTAAACTTTCTTGCCAAGTCCGATCTTCTGTTAATTTCTTTAAACTGAATTCATTAACGGATTCATCACAATCAACATCTTCGACAGAATTTTCCCCGCCATTTGGACGAAGAATCTTGATCAAGTTCTTTTAAATGTTTATAAACTTTGAGAGCGTTTTGTTTTATAAGATTTCCATCCAAATGAATTTTCTTTTGGAATCTTCTATCCAAATCATTAGAGATTTCTCCATTTTTTCCATTAGAATATCGCATACACGAGCAATGTGCCTTGTGCTTACTGTTGACCCAGCATAACACTTTCTCGGATTTTATGTTCATTTTGTTTGATTGTCCAAAGTGTTGATTCGTTTAAATTCAAAGTCCTTGCAACAACTCCTGATTTTTCTCCATTTTTCAACCGATCCAAGATTTAAATTTTTTCTTCAAGAGAAATGAATTTTTTTTTCGATGTTGGTTTTTTCCCTTTCATTGCAATTTTAATGGCCATTACTATAAAAATATTTTTTACACAAATAAAGAATTACATATTGTATGTAACTCACCAGAAAATAAAGTGCTCAGCTTGAGATTAACACAATTATGATTTTTAATGCACTTTCCTGGCAGAAAACAAACACAATTTTCATCAATAAACACTTTATACGGTAAACAATTGAACGTAGATACATGCTAAAGGGCATTTCCCCTAATATAAATTCGCTGCTTATAACTACATGCACGATACGGGCAGATGCAAATTTAACGAAAATAAAATTAGATTTTTAAGTCGTGCGGTGAAAAATATATGAAAAGATAAAAGGTTACGACAGTTTGTATACCATCTTATATCGAAACCACGTTGTATAAGTACCGTGTTGAACAAGGGTTACTACAATTTGTAGACCGCATTATACGAGGGTTACCTGTATGTACAGGAATACCTCAATTATCGCGGTTATTGTTGCCATGAAAAATACCGCAATAATCGAATCCGCGATAATCGGGATAAATAATGTGTGTAGAATGGGTGATCAATGCCAAGGATTTTTGAAATCTATTAATTAAATTTTATATATCAAGTAAAAAAGAAACATGTTAAGTAAAAAATGAAGATTCATTAAGAAAAACAAGATTATTCTTTAATCTTTATTTATATATAAGAAGTACATATAGTACATACAATTATTCTTTCTTGGATAAAAAAACTAGTGTAGAATTGTCTGGTGGAATTTTTTCTCTTTTTTCTTCGTATAAAACTCGGTAGCAATGGATGGAATTTTCAATTTCCTGACGAACTTTCAGTGATCGCGAGATTTGGATCGCCGTTCAAGATTTTTTCTTTAAAATTTTCAGCAATTCTAAACATTTCGTCCATTTCTTTGAGGGTAAATTCCTTTGGTGCCAAGTCAATTTGTTCGTCATTATCATCGATTTGAGCATTGTAAGCACGTTCTCTCTCTCTCGAAGTTAATTAGGTCTTTATCATCCAGCTCCTTATCATGTGACTGAAGCAGGTCCTGAACATCACCTTTTTCAATTTTTTAGTCCTCGAAGCCAAGCTCAGTTATGTCATTGATAACACGGGTTACTTTGTTTTCAAATCCTTTAAAATCATTTGCACAATGAGGAATAATCTTTTGCCACGCTGCTCTCAGGTTGCTAGACGTTACTTCACTCCATGCTTCCTTGACATTTTCAATGCAATTTTTGATATTGAATGCTGTCCAGAATTCTGTCAAAGTCATAGCTTCATCTCCTGTAGTCTTTTCTATTGCTTGTGAAAATGTTCTTCGCAGGTAACATGCCTTAAAGGATGCGATTACACCTTGATCCATTGGCTGGATGATGGAAGTGGTATTAGGTGATAAATAAATAACTTTTACATTTTTGCACAAATCATTCAGTGCTGTTGGATGACTAGGTGCAATATCTAATAACAAGATTTTAAAATCAAGATTTAATGACTTGCAGTACCTTTCAGCTTCAGGACAAAAACAGTTTTTAAACCAATCCACAAAAATAGTTTTTGTCATCCAAGCTTTTCTATTGGATCTCCAATGAACAGGGAGAACATTTTTATCTAAACTTCTAAGCGGGCGAAGATTCTGTGAACAATAAATAAAGAGAGGCTTCATCTTGTAATCTCCAGAAGCATTGCCACATAGTAAAAGTGTTACACACTCCTTCGAAACCTTGTAGCCAGGCTTTAATTTTTAATTTTTTGCTAAAAATGTTTCAGTGGGCATTTTTTTCCATAATAAGCTTGTTTCGTCAGCATTAAATATCTAATCATCGGTATAATTTCCTTCTTCAATGATCTGTTGCAATTCACCAGGAAAACTAGCTGCTGCTTTTTCATCGGCACTTGCAATTTCACCTTGTACACGAACACTATGAATGCTCGATTGCTTTTTTGAACTGATCAAACCACCCTGAACTTGCAGAGAAAGTTTCTTCCACTACTGACACCGAATCATTTTTGCTTTCTAACTGTTTTCTTTTTAAAGTTTCAAGCAAATTCAATGCTTTTCTTTTTATTGTCATTTGACTAAGAGGAATTCTCTTTTGGTTACAACAGTCTGTCCACACTGACAATAGCGTTTCCATTTCAATCATAAGATGGCTTCTGTTTCTCGTAGTTTGGGACACAGACGATGTCGATGCACTTTGTCCTAGTTGCTTATAGTTTGCAGCGTGGTCTAAAATATGGCGAACAGTTGATTCATTTAGGCCATACTCTCTTGCAACCTTGGCTTTGGTTATGCCTGATTCATATTTATTTATCATATGCAACTTATCTCCTAAGCTGATCACTCTATGTTTCTTCTTGATAGCTGTAGACTTGAAATCATCCTTGTTTCTTTTAGCATTCATTGTAGGGGTAAATAACAAGAGACATAAATATCCACATATACTTCAGGCAAGGACAGATAGTTACTGGTAAGTGGTGAGAAGGTGCCGTCGGATAAAAAAACGAAGCGCTACAAGAGAGCGATACCTAGAGAGTGGCGACTCGAACTGGTTGCATATGTAGTGGGCTACATCTCGCGGCCGCAAGAATTCGAATTTGGAGTGCAATAATTGGAATTTTGGTATCAAATTATAAGCCACGATAATCGAGGTATTCCTGTGTGTATATATATATATATATATATATATATATATATATATATATATATATATCAGGGGCGAATATTCCAGGTGTGCGGTGCTCATCCCTCAGTATCACTGGTATTATATTTTTGCATTTATTCCCATTAAAGACTCTCCTAATTGTTTGCAGACTTTGCATTTATATATATTTTGATGTGTGTATATATATCTATCTATCTATGTAAAAATGTTGAACATATAGAGTAGCTGTTACTAGATGAGAGAGAGAGAGATCCACAGGACAGGACAGGACAGGACAGGACAGGACAGGACACACACACACACACACACACACACACACACACACACACACACATATATATATCAGGGGCAAATATTCTGGGTGTGCTAGGTGTGCGGTGCTCATCCATGAAATATCAGTATCACCGATATTATATTTTTGCATTTATTCCCGTTCAAGACTCCCCTAATTGTTTGCAGACTTTGCAAACAACAGACAGTAAAAGATATCTATTCCTGAATAAAAATGAATATTCTGTGTATTAGAGACATTGTTGATCTACAAAAAAATACCAGCATATGTGATATTGATAAAACACGAACCGCTGATACTTAAAAAAATAAAATAAATTAAAAAAAAATAAAAATAAAATAAAATGAATGTAGGATTCACAGAAGTGTGGATAATTCCAATAATGATCGGATGTTATGTACACTGAGTCTCAGTAAACAAAAGAAAATTCTTGGAAAACGGAGCGAAATATATGCAAATCAGAAAAATACACATAACATGGGCAACAAATTTTACGAAATGATTGGCTGCTCCATCAAACCATATTTATTCCTGCCATACTCTCTGTCTGCTTGTAAGTTTTTTTTTTAAATTATGCCATCATAAATTCACTTATTCGTGTCTAGACTTTATAGGCTAGTGCTATTCACTCTACCCAGCAACTTAAAGGACACACCTATCACAAATGTTAATTATTAATAATTCATTTAGCATTAATGAAAGTATTTTCACTCACACTTATTCTTTCCTTTAATTTCCTATTCTCACATCTTATAAATGATGGTTCACATAATTTCATCTTTGAGTATTTCAAATATACCAACCAAATATCGCATTTTCCATCATTGTTGTTTTCTAATAAATTCTAAAACAAACCGATTGTTCCCCCCACTGCAGAAGTATTTAAAGTTATCCTGCAATTAATTGCATTGGACCAATTAAGAGGAGCGCTGATGCACTCTCAAACTTTCATACATTGATAAAAATGCAATCATACGGTCATGTGCATCTGCAGAGGGGGAGAGCAAATGGGAACTCCCCCCCAGGATCGAGTAAAAAATTCCACAAATTATAATCTTAAAAGTGATTGAGATATGCAACTTTACACCCTTGACCATGGAAGACGCTTTTATCTGTCTTAAAATTTTATTATGGGTTGGCCTGTTTTGGTGCACGGTGGAGGTAGTCATAGAACACGTTTTATTGCAGCAATAAAGCATGTGTTCCTGTTTTTGGTTCATCTTTTTCTGATTTGTAAAAAAAATGTTCACTACTGTTGTGGACAGTGTTCATTTGCCATATGCGTCTAGTGAATCACTGAGTGAAGTGTGAATTGCAAATTTATAATGAAACAGATTTAAACAGAAAAATACATTTTTAAAAGGTAAGTGTATGTAATTTAATATTATTTCACTTGTTAGTTTTATGATTTTTTTGCTTTTAAACTGAAATAATTTAATTTAGGATTTTGGGATTAGTTAATTTTTAATAAAATATGCCGATCAATTTTTTTATATATGAAATTGTGTAAAAACTATTATTTCCAAATACTTGTTTTACCAAGAATTAAAGATCGTTAAAAATCTATGTAAAATGAAAATAATGTATTTATAGTTTACATCGACAAATAATTATATCAAAAAATGCTAAAAGACGTTTATTGATATAATTATGGCCTGCATTTAAATGGATTTGGTGTGCAAAGACTGGAAAAAGTGTTGCTGAATGAAGTGAAAATGGATGTGCAAAACCAGGAAAACTAGAACTACCAAGGAGGGGGGGGGGGGAAGTGGATATGCAGACATCAGTGACACAGTTGAGTGTAAGAATGTATATAATGTACCTGAGCCAGTACTAAGGACAAAAAATCTCAATGGGATATTTAGAATAATGCATCAAGATAGGGGTGGGACAAAGGGACCTCTGCATTTCATGTATATACTAATGCCAGGAGTATTAGGAACAAGAAGGAAGAATTTTTGGCCTTGATTGGCTCTTCCTGGCCACAGGTTATTGACATTAGTGAAACATGGCTTTCACTAATGAAAAATTGAAGTTGTATTGCAGGATAGTGAAAAGAGCTCATTTGAGGCTATTTGGTGTGAGATTGTGACTGGCAGAATAAAATATACAGTTGGGTGCTGCTATAGACCAGGTGATGGAATAGATAGTGGAGATAATATGCATACACAAATTGACGAAATGAGTGGAAGGAGGGTAATTATTATGGGGGATTTCAACTATGGTAACATTGATTGGAAGGAGGAGAGGACACGTGACGAAGGAAATGGATTTTATTCAATTATTAAGGGATAACTATCTGAGACAGCATGTAACTGAAAATACTAGGGGTGTGAGAGTGCTTGACCTGATAATAGCATCTGAGAATTTGACTGTAATGATGACCAAGTTGCCACCTATTGGTGAGAGTGATCATAAGGTGGCTAAAGGTGTGGAATTTTAGATTAAGACATGGTATATGTGGAATTACCATGCTGGCAAGTATGACAAGCTTAGGAGATTGCTTGGATCAGTGCCATTGCATGTACAACTGCAAGGGCTGGATGTCGATAGAGCATGGGAAGTGGTAAAGGAGCATTTACAGGAGGTTATGGATGATTGTATACCTAGGGTCCAAATTGTAAAACAAGTAGGGGTTAAATGGATGAATAACACCATTAACCTTGAGCTGCAAAAAAAGAAACAACTGTGGAGGTAATGTAAAGAAAGAGGTGACCTGCAGGCACATGAACGGTATAAAGTGCAGGCCAGAAGGGTAATGAGTGTGGTAAAAAAAAGCAAAAGTGGATTATGAAAGGAAACTAGCTATGCAACCAAAAGAGAATCCCAAACAATTCTTTCAATATTCTGCAAGCAAAAAAAAAAATGTACATGGCAAAATGATTTTAAGGAATGACGATGGTAAGAAGGTCACTGAATCAGTCGATATAGTGGAGTTACTGAGCAAGCACTTTGCAAAAGTATATCATCCAGGTGGTGACATTGAAAAAATGAAGGAACCATTAGTTTATATGGGAATTGTGATGAATGAAGTGGAGGTGAATAGTCTATTACATGTGAATGTAATAGACTATTGATGTGAATGAATAGTCTTAATGTGAATACATCTGTGGGATTGGATGGTATACCGGCACGGGTCTTGTGTGAAGCGGCTAAAGAATTATCAGTGCCCTTGACCATGTTGTTTAATCTGAGTCTCGGGTCTGGTTTAGTCCCGAAGGTGTGGAAAGAGGGGAAAATAGTTCCACTGCATAAAGGAGGATCCAAGACTACGGTTGCAAATTACCGACCGATCAGCATATCAGGAGTCGTTGTCAAGGTCTTGGAGAAAGTAGTCAAGGGAAAAATACAGGAATGGATTGATGAAAATGAGATACTGTATGGGGTACAGCATGGCTTTGTGAAGGGTAGATCATGTCTCAGTAACTTGCTCAAGTTTTATAACAAGGTGACGGCTGAACTGGATAAGGGTAATGGGTTTACAGTGATACTACTGGACCTGGCAAAGGCATTTGACAGGATACCACATGGAATTCTAATCTGTAAACTATAACATATGGGAATGGAAATAGGGTTGGTGAGATGGATAGGTGGGTGGTTGATGGAGAGATATCAAAGAGTAGTTTATTCAGGAGTAGAGTCCAAAAGACGGCCTGTGATTAGTGGTGTGCCGCAGGGTTCTGTTCTTGGACCACTGCTGTTTAATTTGTTCATTAATGATAGAGGGAAGGATCTAAGAGGAACAGTTCATTTGTTTGCTGATGATGCAAAGTTGGGTAAGGCGATAGTGAATGCAGAAGATGTCAAAATCTTGCAGGACAATTTGGATAGATTGGAGTTCTGGGCTAAGGAGAATGGATGTCAATTTAATATGACAAAATGTAAGGTTATACATTTTGGAGTGAAAAGATTAGCAGCAGTATACCACATTGGTGGAACTGTACTCCAGGAGATTGATGAGGCCAGGGACTTGGGAGTGTTGGTGGATAGGGAGATGAAGTTTAGGGGGCACATGGCAAAAGTAGCTAAATCAGCTCATCAACTCACTTGGTTGTTGAAAAATACCTTGACGAGCAGAGACAAGCAAGTTATTGTACCTCTGTACTGAGCCTTGATAAGACCTCATCTCAATGATTGTGCCCAGATTTAGTCACCTAGGTTACTTCTTGATGATGAGAAGGAGGCGAGTGACTAAGATGATAGCAGGTCTATGGAATGAACCATATGAGAACAGGTTGAAGATTTGTGGGTTTCAGAAACTAGTTGATAGGCGGAAAAGGGGAGATATGATTGAGACATTCAAATTGCTAAAGGGTTTCTATAGGATTAATTCAGAGGATATTTTTGAGATCAGGACTGGTGGTGGGAGAACTAGGGGACACCTATGGAAGCTGGGCAAGAGTGTGGTTAACAGGGGTGTTAGAGCTGGGTTCTTTACTTTTAGAGTGGTAAATGAGTGGAATAAGCTGCCAGAGTCTATTGTGGGTGCTATGACGGTGAGAGAGTTCAAGGCAAGATAGATAGATACTGTGAGAATGTCGTATAGTTGTGTGGACATGATATTTAGGGCCTTCCTCGATGAGTCTAAGGACTCCCTGGAGTCGCCCGTAATAATAATAATAATAATAATAATAATTATTATTATTTAATTACATCAATAATTAAATTGATTAATTTAATCATTCAATTAAATTAATTAAATTTTATTTTTCTGCAGACGCCCATGCATATTGTTAAATTGACGTAAAATTTGTAGCATGGGTTGCATAACCCACACGACAGCACACCCAACCGAAATAAGCATGCGACGCCACTGATATATATATATATATATATATATATATATATGTTTGCTGTTGTTGGAAAGGGTTGCCGAGATATAATTATTAGGTTTTTAGATATTGATCTTATTAATATTAATATACTTCAGTTTTTCACTAAAAACATTTAATTTCAAATGTTAAATTTGCATTGTAATTCAAAAAGATATAGGCAAGATTTTTTTATTTTTATTTATTTAAATGACAATTCACCAATTAATTTCTTTGTCAGCTCCTCGACTGGAGGAAACAAAGAGTGGGAAAACAGAACAAAACTTGATAACAAAAGAAGCAAAAATTTCAGTCATGTTCCTCAACTATTTTTAATCATTACTCTTTTGCATCTTAAATAATGAAAGTTGAAAAAGTGAGCATTTGTATGAAGATGCAGGATAATAACAAGCTGTAAAAGAGAAAGAAATTGTGGCAGAGAAACAAGAGGTGCCTGGATGATGATGGTATTATTTGGAATTTTTAGTACAAGCAACAGAGACTAAGGTCAGTGCATCTGTTACTTGTGCATTTATTTTGTGAAATGAAAACCTCAAGTTTCTGGGGAAGAAAAACCCTACTATGTCCACATGAAAGTTGCCAGGGTCGAGCAAAAGGTATAAAGGAAAGAGCAGCAAGTTGTCAAAGCCGTGATGGTGCAGGTGAGGCTTCAACGCTACATCTACTAGTTGGCAAGGAATTGCTGTGATGGAAAGAAAACATTAACAAGATTATGAACTGGTGTAGGGAACATAAGTACAGTTCTAGCATACCACACAATTAAGGATATCAAAAATAAGAAATGAATTTGTGGCACTGAATAAGTTAGCAAAAAAACACTGATAAAAGTTATAGTATTCAGGAAAAGTGGCAGATCCTACACCAGTTTATAATCTTGTTAATGTTTGCTTTCCATCACAGTAATTCCTTGTTTAGATATTGGTTGAGTGGTGTATTAGAAGTGACAGGTCATCAGAGAGTTAGAGTTTCAAGAAATGCTGCAATGGGAACAGTAACAAGAATTGGTATGAAGCAACAATTAGAATAAGTTAGCCTGCCCAATGATTGCTGGCATGTTAATATATCTGCATCACCCCCTTTCTCACACTTTCATCTTACATAAAATTCACTAACATACAATTCTATATCAATTTCATTAAACATCAACAGATGTCATATGGTTGCTTCATACCAAAATGCCACACGAATTCTAGAGTAGTTGCCTTTAATATATTTCCATGGAAAATTAGGATAGGATTTCTCAGCACACCTTGGCAGCACGCAGTGGCTGATTTTATATACCACTATACACTTGGATGTTGAGATATACAGCATATGGCAAAATATTATGCACATTATTATACCGAAACTAAACAAATTATGTAAAAGAACTTTTTTTAATTAATAATATTTTTAATATATTGTATTTTAAAATTGTATCTGAAAATTTACAAACTAAAATAAAAAAAAAAAAGACTTTATTTACTAATGAAATTCTCTTACAGCCCCTCAGGAAAACCATGCAAGACCAAACTTTGAGAAACTGTTGTAGATAAAGGTTAGAAATTAGGATACAAGCTTGAGTAACTTAAACAGGACTTTATATGGAGCTCAGCATCGATTTTTAATAAGAAATCTTGTTTTATTTCTTGTATTTATGAAAAAACAGATATAATGGGAACATGAAATTCAAGGTGTGATATTTTCTGGACTTTACCAAGGCATCTGATAGGCAGAAGGCAAGTTAGTGTTTAAGCTGAGGGAGAGAGAGAGAGATGGATAACAGATTAGTGAAACTGATAAGACAAACTGTTTCACAGATAGTCAGGTTATACATGACAATGTGGATAACAGTTTTCTAGAAAACCAGTAACATGGCTGCTAATGGCCTCTCCCAATCAACTATCACTCCCTGCCTTTTCATGGTCAGAGCCCTTTGATGGCTGTTTCCATCAAAGGTGCTCTTGACAGAACAGGGCATTCCCACTGGGAAAAAAAAAAAGATATTTTCCTAGTTGGATGAAATACTAACTAGACCTTCAAAAAATGATACTTCCTTCTGTTTCTTTCATCAAGGATAGCATTCTGAAAGAATGAGAGTACACAGTAAAATGGTTCTACAAGTAAGCTAACTTTTTTTTTTTTTTTTTAATGTCAATCCCATACATGAGAGGTCAAAGGACCTATAAGCACATCAATGCTATGTGTAGGATGCAGGAGAGAATTGAGATAAAAAAATAAACAAACTTTTTTTTTTTTGAAGAGTTGCAGGTTGTAGTTGTTTGGGAATATTTCATGAAGAAGGCTGTTCCAGAGGACAGAGGTGGACATAATAAAAGAGGATAAGCAGGTTCAATGTATTTGAGGTTGGCAATAATACCGAATGCTGGGACACTGCTGCTCTTGCATTAAGGGGTGCAACAGAAAGTGGAGGAATGATGGTTTCCAGTTCAGCAGAGAACAATGACTATTGAAGTACCTGTAGAATAGACACAATGCTGAAACACTGCATCTGTGAAATGAAAGTAGAAGTGAATCTGTAAGAGAGGGATCATCCATAGGCCTAATGCTCTCCTCTGAGCAGTTCACTATAGGGACAACTCTTGTTCTCTCCTGTCCTGTCATGTACTGAAATTTTTCTTTGGCATCTACTTTATAAAACCCTTTCATGCTTCTATTACATTTCTTCTTCTTCTGTGCCTAATAACTAAACTCACAAACCTTTAGTCTATCTTCAGAAATCAAATATCTTCTCCAACATTTCTACATTCCTAAGAAACTCAAATGACAAAATCAATGCAGTATCAAAGTGATGTGGCTATAACAAAGCCTAACAAAGAGGGACAATACTTCCCTTATCTTTATATCGTCCGTGTTTTCTGTTAACATCTAAGTAATAATTTGAGTTTTGTCCACTTCTGCAATATGCTCTCTGAACTTCAACTCTCTGTTCACCCTCATCTCCAAATCCCTAGCCACATCATTGCATCAGAGAAGTGCCAATTTTATGCACTTTTCATCTCAAAGCGTATAAAACTTATGCTTTGCTACACTAAATTGACAACCATTAACCTTTGCCCGAACTGTCAGTCTATTTAAAACATTCTACAAGACCTCTACATAATTCATTAACTACTGCCCTCTCAATTTTCCATTACCAGCAAACAAATACATATTCCTTTTAAAGTCATTCTATTATCAACAACAAATGTGTTCCTTCAGGTGGTATACAGGATACTATGATAGCACCATATGAAAACTTTACATTATTACTAGCTTTGTATCAACAATAAATTAAAGATGCCAAGAAATTATATTCTTGGTTTAATCCTTTATCTAAGTGTAAGCAAACAAAGTTTGCACCTGAAGTAATTTCAACGCTATTTCAGGCCTGAAGTATTCTCAGCCTTGAAAATACTTCAGGGACAAACTTTGTTTGCTTACACTTGGATAAAGGATTAAACCAAGAATATAATTTCTTGGAATCTTTAATTTATAGTATAACCAAGTGGAAAAACTTCCAACAACAATTTTGTTCCAAATTAGTTTATCTGCTAGAACTCCAATATTTTCAGATCTTACTTCTAAAGAGATTCTGACTGCATCAAATTCATTTAACTCTTGGTCTCTTTTTGGTTCTTTTCCTTGCTATTGTGAAATCTTTCATCTCTCATACTGTTTAAGTGCCTACACTATCTGAGAGCTCTACTTACACATTCCTGAAAATGCTAACACCAAGTTATTTCCCTAATAACTGTTACCTGTGATCTCCAGTCTTTGATCAACTGCTTTATTTCTGACTTGCAGATCCACAAGTTAAACTTGGTTTTAACTTTCTTGTATACTGCTAGTATAGTGTTTTTGCTAAATTTTCTCTTCTTCAATATAAATTTTCAGTTGACTTCCTGTGATACCAGCTTTGATTCTTCTACTGTCTATTTCCATTTTTAATTTGTCTTCTTCAGTAAAAATTGTGCATAAATAGCCGAAATGTTTTACTTATTCTATAGGCTCACTACTTGCTCTTCAGAATGGAATATTTTTCGGGGGTTCCCTGTTGTATGTGTATGTACCTAGACTCGGCGAGAATGTAAACACAGCATTATGTTCAACGTCTTAATGTGTAAGCTATGTATAGTACGAGTAAGCAGTGGACGTTTGTAAACTTTAATGTTGAATTAACTTCTATGTCTATCAGTTTTCGATGCGCAAATCTACAGTAAAGTTGATTTGTGATAATTAAATTTTAATCCCATTTAAAAAAACTACATGAGTGCAAAAAGAAAACGTGAAAGTGATTCTGTCACAAGAAACATAAATGGCTTACTTTAGAACAAATGCTCGATATAATCAAGCTTCATGAAGAAGGTGCATCCTTTGCTAAAATAGGCCATAAAATAGGAATGGATGAGTCATCGGTTTGAAAACTTATCAAAAAAAAAAAAAAAAAGATCAAAAAGAAAACGTGAAAGTGATTCTGTCACAAGAAACGTAAATGACTCACTTTAGAACAAAAGCTCGATATAATCAAGCTTCATGAAGAACGTGCATCCTTTGCTAAAATAGGCCATGAAAAAGGAATGGACAAGTCATCAGTTCAAAAACTTATCAAAAAAAAAGATCAATACAAATCGCAAGGTATGGCTACAGCTTCTTATTTATCAAAAATAGTGACTAAAACCAGAAGCAGTCGAATGGTAAATACGGAGTGGCTATTATCCATATGGATCAAAGACTTAACTCAAAAGAGAGTTCCACTTATTCAAATGGAAATTCAAGTCAAAGCATTAAGTCTTTACAATGACTTGAAGACTACTGATGATATAGAAAATGAAGGTGAGGGAAGTAGTAAAAATTTTACAGCAAGTCGTGGGTGGTTTTTTCATTTTAAGCAACAAACTGGTATTCACAATGTTCGTATTGTTGGTGAATCTGCCAGTGCAGATAAAGAGGCTGCTTTAAGATATACGAAGAAATTGAGTGAAATCATACAAAAAGGTGGCTATAAAGATGAACAAATATTTAACGTTAATGAAACGGGATTATTCTGGAAAAAGTTGCGGTCATGCACTTTTATAGCAGCCAATGAAAAGTCATGCCCTGGATATAAAATTTCAAAAGACCGTCTCATACTGTTATTAGGTGGAAATGCAGCAGGGGGATTTCAAATTAAAACCGATGCTTGTGTGCCATGCAGAAAATCTTACAGCTCTTAAAAATGTATCAAAAAATAATCTCCCAGTGTTGTGGTGTTCAAATAAGAAAGCATGGTTCACAAGAGTTTTATTTGAAGATTGGTTCACCAACTATTTCTGCCCTACAACAGAACGTTAATGCAGAGTAAAAGGATTAGATTTTAAGATTTTATTGATCTTGGATAATGCTCCAGGTCATCCGACTAGTCTTTGTGATTTAAATGAAAATGTACAAATAACTTTTCTTCCACCAAATACGACGTCGGTGATCCAACCAATGGATCACAATGTCATTGCGACGTTTAAGGCCTATTATTGCGCCACACTTTTTTGCAAGCCATAAAAGCTACAACAGGAGAAAATGTGCCTACTTTAATGGAATTTTGGAAGAACTACAACATCAGAAACATTATCGAAAATATAGACGAAGCATGGCATGAATTAATGACAAGCAATATGAGAGCAGTATGGAAACATATTATATTACATTGCGCAAACGATTTCATTGGTTTTGAAACTCATTTTGCTGAAGTCAGTAATAACATATGTTGAATTGGATTTAAACAGTATTGATGAGAACACAGATTGATAAGAAAATAACTATTTTATTAACTTAAAAGCTAATATTTCACTGGTATTATATCCAGCATCTTCAGAGCACACAAACAAAGTTTGTTACAAATGTGAGACAACCACAATTCGGTAACAGTGGGACTAGTATAAGTAATTGCAATGTGCAACACAAGACTAAAGTCCTAATAAGGCACCTCTAAGTTATAAAAATAAAAAATAAAAAAGTAGTCCAAAGTTTTGAAAAAAATATAGTAGTCCAAATAGTAGTCCTAGAAACTTGAAAAATAGTAGTCCAAAGTTTGAAAAAAATAAAATTCAAATAAATATTAATTTGGTCTTAGGATGACTGTCTCCCAAATCTTTGGTAGATTTATACAGCCATACTTGTTAAAGTTTGGAGTATGTTTTCCTCCAGCAGCCCAGTGGTCACAATTACATCAAGATGGCGTCGTTGTGAACTTATCATCGTTAACCTTAACTAAAGAAGCCACGAGTGCATTAAGTCATGAACACAATTTTGCCGTTACTCCTAAAGAAGTTCCAAAAACCAAAATAATGGCTTCCGTTGAACGTGGAATATATGGCCTGCCTCCAGCAATAGCCAATAATATTAGGTTAGACGTGGCCAATATCCTAATCCATTCTAAGTCTCCCAAAAATAATATCCCACATAAAAAAATAATGGCTCTAAAAGAGCTATGCAATAATAACCACATTACAATAACCAAATCAGACAAAGGAAATGCAGCTGTAGTAATGGATACAACAGAATATGAAAGCAAAATGCACACACTTCTCCAAGACCGGTCAACATATCAAATTATAGATCGAGATCCCACCAATTCACAAAAGAATAAGGTGTGCAAGCTATTGAACAAAGTCATTTCCTGGCCAAAAGAAACAGTCAACAAACTCAAACCGTTTCACATTAAAACACCCAGAATATATGGAGCTCCAAAAATCCACAAACAAGGTACACCTTTATGCTCTATTGTAGATAGTATAAACACTCCGACATATAAACTAGCTAAACATTTAGCCAAACCACTAGCCACTTGCACAAACAATTCTCCCTCTTTTGTTAAAAATTCTATCCACCTAAAAAGTATTTTAGAAAACCGCACCTTAAATAGTTCAGACCTAATGGTGAGTTTTGATATCACCTCATTATTCACTAATGTACCATTGACTGAAACACTTAACTTACTAAATTCACAATTTCCCCCTGATATATTTCAGCTATTTAAATTCACAGTACAGGCAGGTTATTTTACATGGAAAGGGAAAATATACAAACAATTAGATGGGACAGCTATGGGATCCCCCCTTAGCCAACTTCTACATAGAACATCTGGAAAAGCTAGCTATTAACACAGCCACTCTCAAACCTAGTCTCTGGCTATGCTATGTTGATGATGTGCATGCTATTTGGCCACATGGCCCAGACACATTGAATACATTTTGAGTGCATCTAAATAGCTAGAACTCTAAAATCCACTTTACAATGGAACTAGAAGCCAATGACTGCCTGCCCTTCCTGGACCACTGATCACACATCTTCCAGAAAGTTCCTTATCATTTTGTATTTATAGAAAACCCACACATACAGGAAGATATTTACAGAAACAATCACACCATCACCCTTCTCAACAATATGGTATCTTAAAAACACTAACCAATAGAGCTAGAGTAATCTGTTCAAATGACATTGCTCTCACTGCTGAACTTCCTCACCTGCACCACACCATCCTAAAGAATGGCTATAATCCCCATAAGATAAATAAAATACTAAATGCTACCCAGAAATCCCCCCCCACTATCTACCACAGAAGACTACAACAAAACTATCACCATCCCGTACATTAAAGGCACATCTGAAAAGATATCTACAGATTAAATACAGTGCGCAGTTGGTGCTTAACAAACACCAACTGCGCACTGTATTTAAACCTTATGTGAAATTGGCAACTCTCATCCGTTCACTTAAACACAGATTCACTCCTTTATCACATCCAGGAATCTATGAAGTGCCCTGTTCTTGTCATCGAGCCTACTATGGACAGACAGGAAGAACTGTGGACATCCACCTCAGTAAATGCAAAAAATATATCTGGCACTTTCATTATGGCAAGTCAGGTCTGGCAGACCATGCTTCGGATACCCCAGCACACAGGATCAATTGAAAAAAACAAAAGTACAGAAGTCTACAAGTCAGAGAAGTTGTTCCTGGAATCAACAGAAGCCTTAAAACATACTCCAAACCTTAACAAGTATGGCTGTATAAATCTATCAAAGATTTGGGAGATAGTCATCCTAAGACCAAATTAATATTTATTTATTTTAATTTTATTTTTTTCGAACTTTGGACTACTGTTTTTTTTTTTTTTTTTTTTTTTTTTTTTAACTTAGATGGCACCGTATTAGGACTTGTCTTGTGTTGTACGCTGCAATTGCTTATACTAGCCCCACTGTTACACTGAATTGTGGTTGTCTCGCATTTGTAACAAACTTTGTTTGTTTGCTCTGAAGATGCTGGATATAATACCAGCAAAATATTAGCTTTTAAGTTAATAAATAGTTAAGATGAAAAGCCAAACGGCTATTTTTTCTGGCGAGGTTGATAAGTAAAGGGGATAAAATAGCCGTTTGGCTTTTCATCTTAGTTATAATATGTTATAATATAATAGAGTGGCACACCTTTCTGGCATTCGTATAGCAAAGGTATGTAAGTTCTTTTCACTTAAACTTTGATATTATCTAGGTTTAGCTACTCACTGATGAGACCTCAAAAAAGGTAGAAACCAGTCTGGGTAGTGACCTCTCCTCATAATGTAAAGCAGTTCTACAACTCCTAGGAGATGTGTGTTTTTACATTATGAGAAAATATCAAGGATAGTGAGGGAGTTTGCTCCACCTTTGCATCGAGTTGCCTTGGTGTGGCACTACCAAGTGGTCACTTACGCTTAGATCCGTCGACAGTTCGTCGGCATGAAACGTTTAGATCGTAGTTTTCGATCTTAGTTTCGCATACTGGCTGAAAAACAATAAGGGATTTTTATCCCCTTTACTTAATAAATAGTTATTTTCTTATCAATCTGTGTTTGCATCAATACCGTTTAAATCCAATTCAACACGTGTGATGAACACATAAGCCTATCCACTAATAACATAGTGGAAATTGGACAGCAACTTGGTTTCAAAGAGTTAAGATTCCATCAACGTAATTGAGTGCATTGAATCGAACACTAAAGAATTGGATAATGAAACTTATTAACATGGATGAACAACGAGTTTATGAAGAGCAGAAGGACAACGACAACTGTGTTGAAGTGCCTGCGCGAGAATTAACAGCTGAACAACTATCAAAACACCTTGTCAGAGCATATTATGGAAGTTGATCCCTATATTGAACGTAGCCTTACAATTCGCTGAATGATAAACAATGCAATTTGTTGCTATAAGGAAATGTATGAAGAGAAAAAACCAAAGAAGAAAAATGTGCAGACATCGATATTGCAATTTTTAGAGAATTACAAAAAACATGTATTTTTTGTTTAATTATTTTTGATAAAGACATCTGAATTTATTAATCTCGTTTCATTTATTGAAAAACGGAGAATATTTTTTTTTGGAACCAATTATCATTTTTTGTATGTATTTAGTTCCTCGATTAGTCCGGTTTCAAACAGTCTGGATATCAGTGGAACCGATTACCCAGACTACGCGAGGTATTGCTGTGTGTGTGTGTGTATTCTATATATATAAAAAGATAAGCTGAAATTGGAAACGTTTTTATGTCACTTTTTGTCTTACCAGCCAGGAACTCGGGGGGGGGGCGTAGAAGCAGAGCCCCGCTAGTGTGTGTATGTGCTTAGAGATTCATTTACTTGGTAGTTAAACAAATTTTTTAAAATAATTGAATGACATAAACCGAGAGAAAAGGAAAAGGTTTAACAGTATCACACGACTAGTTTCGGCTTTTTACAGCCTTGTTCAGCTGTTTTTATAAAAAAAAAAGAAAAAACATTAAACACTGAAGATAAAAACTGTGAACAGCACAGGAAAGTCACTATACATATTTAATATGAAAACATTGTAGTTAACTTATTCAAAGCTGTTCCTTCGTTGGCCACATTGTTGGGTGAGTGCATGCACATAGCATCTCGTGAGCGCCAGTATTTGATCACAGCAGAATGACAGTCTGGGAGGGTGTAGCTTAAATTATTATTTAAATGTACAGGGTTGAGGATGATTTCTCTAGATTCTACAATTTTTCTCTTCAATTCGTCATGGCAATGGAAAATGTTGTTAGATCTATTCCAAAGGACTGTATGACTATGGTTTTCATTATCAGAATCGGCTGAAAAAAGGATATAGCTGGATAAAGCACTGGCACGTGTTCTCTTATAAGCAATGTCCCTCCTATGCTCCTCCAAACGCAATTCAACAGACTTGTATGTCTGGCCAAAGTAAGGAATGTCACAGTCACACCATATCTTGTACATAGCGGGATATTTTAGATTGTGATGGCTAGGTTTTGGACGGCTCACTAGAGCGGATCTTAGGAAGCAGAGTAAATAAAGTTGTAATGTTATATTTTTTGAGAACCTTGGCTAATATTTGAGAGACTGAGCTTATGTATGGTATAGATATATTGCCTTTAACATTATTCATTTCTTCAGTATGGTGACTAGGAGGATTAAAAAGGTATTTTTTAGTAATTTTTTGAGAATAACCATTCAGTCTGAAAGTAGATCTAAGAAAATTGATTTCTTTAAGAAATTCATCTGGGTCGTCAAGAAGAGAGTGAGCTCTATGTCCCAAAGTAGAAATAATTCCAAGTTTCTGAGAGAGAGAGAGAGAGAGAGAGAGAGAGAGATATCTCAGAGCCTCCGTAGCTCAGTCAGTATAGACAAAGCTGTTTGGTCAGAAAGACCTGGGTTCGATTCCCATCAGTGACGTGAGGAACCTTTATCTAGTCTAAGACTATTACACTTTTTTTATATAATGTTCGTCAAGTAGCTTTATTTTATCGTCCTACATGTTTCGCCAATTTTTCTATCAGCATCTTCAGGGAATACAAACTAGTAAGCTATATGAAGGTAACAGACCAGGTTATAACTGATGGTTCTAATTCATACAAAAAATTAGTATTGAACGAGGCAATGCATGTGATTTATTCGTTATGGCTCATGATGTAATTGTCATGAAAGTTCATTTCTTTGATGTTTAATGATCTGATTAAAGCTTTCCAAATTTCTGGAAAATTAGACCTTGATTCTTGTTTAGGTTTTCAGTTTTACAGGCGACTGTAGCTGCTTCCTTGAAGATTCTTGAATGGTAGTTATCTTCTATATAGGACATAAGGCTCTTATCCCACTCAATGTGATGATTAGTAGAGGCAAAGTGGCAAGAAAGGCCTGAAATGTCTTGTCTGTTGTTTCTGACATATCCTATGTGTTCTTTCTTTCTCGTTTCAAAGCTTCTAGAGGTCTGACCTACATAACTAATACCACATGAGCAAGGTATATTATATACTCCAGAGTATTTGTAGAATGGATGAGGATCTTTCGGTGATCTTAAAAATTTCCGAATAGCGTTGATTGGCTTGAATGCTACTCTGATATTATGTGGTTTTAGAGGGTTAGCTAATTTTTTGGAAATGGTGCTGACAAATGGAATAGTAATAGTATTGATGTATTGGATGTCATCACGTTGTCTATGTGGTATATCAGTCAAGAGAATCTTGTTGTAGAGTCTTTTTGGATAACCATTTAAAGATAGTTCTCTGGATATTGTAGTTAATTCCATTTGTAGGTCATTCTTATCTGTTGTGTACTGTATAGCTCTTTTCTTGAGCATATGGATAATGCTAAGTTTCTGAGCTATATGACGAGACGAGTTGAAATGGAGGTAACGTCCAGTATTTGTAGGTTTTCTATAAACAGATAGGTTGATACTATTATTGGTTTGTTTCTTTATTAGGATGTCAAGGAATGGCAGCTTTTCATCTTTTTCAATTTCTAATGTGAATTTGATGGTATGGTGGAAACTATTGATTTGGTTAAGGTAATCCATTAGTTCTTCTTTCGTATGATCCCAAATGAGAAAGATATCATCCACATATCTGTACCAAATTTTCGGTTTTGGAATGATCTGGGATAAGATTTTTTCTTCTAGATCTTCCATGAATAAGTCAGCACAAGGAAAGGAGAGGGGGCTACCCATGGCTAATCCGGTGAGTTGTTTGTAGGCAGTTTTTTGCCAAATAAAATAGTTAGAAGTTAAACAGTGATTGAACAAAGCAGTGATGTTTCTTGGGAACAAGTTGCCTAAGATGTTGATGACTTCAACCACTGGAATGTTTGTAAACAGAGATGTAATGTCTAGGCTTGCTAGTATATCCTCTTCATAGATAGGGATGTGTTTTATTTTATCTATAAAATGTTGTGAGTTTTTAATGTAAGTATCCGAGACGTGAATGTGTTGTTGTAAAATCTTAGCAAGGTACTTGGACAGTTGGTAAGTGGGAGAATAGATTCCGTCAACTATTGGTATACCTTCTTTATAAATTTAGGAATGCCATACAGTCTAGGAGTTAGTGGGTGCATTGATTTTAACTTTCTTATTACTTCTATAGGCCAGTTAGTCATTCCACGTAATAGTTCATTGGTGTCATTATGGTTTTTTTATGGTCGGATCTCTACTGAGAACTTCATAGACAGACCTGTCAGATAATAGATTTTTAATTTTTTCTTCATAATCTTTAGTATTTAATATAACTGTATTATTACCTTTGTCGGCTTTGAGCATGATGATGTCTTTATTATTTCTTAATTTGAGAAGCGTTCTTCTTTCCATTTGGTTAGAGTTGGAGTTAGGAGATCTTGTCGGAGCTGAAAGGATTATGCTGCTTTTTAATCATAAGTCCTTAGCTATTGGAAGTGGTAGCAATGAGAAGGCTTTTTCTAAGTTGCAGATGAACTCTATTTTAGGAATGGCAGTGGGTTTTAAGGCAAAATTGAATCCTTTTTTGAGGATAGAGATCTCAGGTTTAGTTAAAACGTGTTTAGATAGGTTAATTATCACTTGGTTATCTGGTAGAGACGGTTTATAGTTGATATGATTATCATACAGCATATTGAATTTATCAATATGTGTCTTTTTGCTGTGGTTAAATGTTTCTGTAAAACTGTTGCTAATCATATTGTCTAATAGTTGCCATGTCTCTGCGTCAAGGTTATTAGAGATATCTGTGAATAAGTTATAGCACTGTGAGTCTATTTTGCTAAGCATGAATCTCGTATGACAAATTCTTTCTCTGAGAAGTGCACACGAAGTTCATTGGTAAATCATGTTAGCTTTTTTAGTTTTATAATATTGTTTTAAACGAAGAAATTTTGGGATCACGCTATTGTCTCTACATCTTTTTTTACGTACCTTTTGTTTGGTGATCTCGTTGATCCTGTTCATTGTGTGGAATTTTTTCTCGACTATTATGTATAAGACTATTATAATAATAATAATAATAATAATAAAAAGTGTAATAGTCTTATACATAATAGTCAAGAAAAAATTCCACACACTTTATCTAGTTTCTTTCGACTAAAGATAAGTTAACAGAGGTAGAGGGTTTTTTCCCCTGTAACTCAGGTTCATCATCCCTCAAAACAGGCAAACAGGTCCCATGAACTACAGTCATAAAATATACTACAGCAAGGAAGGGAATGGGAAACCACCTTGCTCATCATCATCTCCATAGTATGGTAGCATATGGCTACCCTCACCAGCTGTATGGCTGAGGGAATAGGATAGGATGGCTGATATCTGGTGCAATCAGATCAACGAATACTTGTTGGTTTCTTATCTTGAGCAACATCCTATACCTTCAGAGAGCTGGTGCTCTCCTTCAAGAATACAAGAAGTAATACCCATCTTCTCTCTGTGCACTATTAAAATCCAGAAGACCAATAGTTACAAATAATTTCATCTTCAGAGAAGAATGGACAACAGGATACAAACATTGACAATCCTCAACTACAAATGCTGTTTCAAGGAATTAGCAACCAATCTTCTGTTCTTGAACTTCCGAATGTAAAACATGGGTGACCCTAAATAAGATTCATACATACTACGAAATATGGGCAGACTTGTTATTTAAGTGGGGAGAAAACACCTTCCTCCTCAATGTGACTGAGGTGCTCCTAAACAAATAATTTGTCACATCACCACTGAATGCAGTCTGCATGCTCATCAAGGTGACTGGTCTGATTTTTTCCAAGCTGCACCATCAGCACTAGAATGGATCAGAAACTTAGACATGAAATTGTAGTTTTTAAATTATGTTCATGCTTTGCTTTTTATTCTATTTGTATTGCATATGCCGAATAAAATTTTAAAAAATCCAGGAAATAGTTTACTGCAATCATTTCTTAATATAATTATTTAGGTTCAGATGAAGAACATCACACTATCTAAAAGATATTGACTTGTGTTTAACTTAGTCTTATTCCAATGAATCCTGCATCTAGTAGATAGGACATGACTGGTAAGATCTGATTATTATCAGAATCATGGAGATGGATATAATCTTGGTTTTCTTCTGAATGTTTGAGCCAATTAGGGAGGCTGAATGAGCAAGGAATTCTTTAAACTCCTGAAAAGAGAAGTGGAAAATATTTATCCTTAGAAGAGTGTAAGAATCAATTTAGTTTGAAAACTAAATGGAAGGAGACTTGAAGGTAAATCTGGCATGCTTCTCAGGCACACCTTTAACATAATGAATGGAGACAAAGTTTCCTCTGCAGAAGAAAGGGAATGTAGGACAAAATTATTAGTAATTTTGGCCTTCATCCCCTTTCTTCTGGTGATGCAGCCACTGGAGATAAGAGTAACTACTAAAAGTTCTGCTTTTAGAAGAAAATTAGGGGAGAATAAAGAGTGTGCATCGACGCACTAAAGTTTTGATGATGCGACTTTTCTTTTTGTATACTGAAAAGTGAAGACTACCATTCAGTTGTGTTTCAGCATCAAATTCCTGATATGTACCCTCAATATATCCTGTATACCCCTTGAGGGGTATACAGGATATGATAGTACTACATGAAAAATTTACATCATTACTAACTAACTTCCTATCTACAATTTTCCTCAATCTCCTGAATCTCAAAAAGGATGAAGAGAAATAATTATTAACTACTGAAATGGGTTTGCTAAGAAGATTACTGGGAGTATCTTGCTGGATAGACTAAGAAACGAAGACATAAGGAAACGACTAAAACAAGAAATAACAATAATAGACAAAATTCAAGAAAGAAGACTGCGATGGTTTGGCCATGTGACCAGAATGGAAACAGAAAGATTACCAACTAAAGCCCTGAATACAAAGATGGAAGGTAAAAGATCCAAAGGGCAGCCCAGAATTAGATGGATAGACAAAATAAAAGAGGACCTGAAACCAAATCACAACAAGTGATACCAAACTGGACAGAATTGTTGACAAAGATGCTCTACCTTTTGAACATAGTTTCCAAATTTGCAGTATCCTACAAAAAAAGTCCCTGAAAATTCTTGATGTTGCCCAGATCACAGTCCTCCCCCCACCTTTTTTTTAATGTCGATACCTTAAGAAAGAAAAAGAAACCTACAGTGCAGTATCACAAGAATGCAAGAGATATCTAATCAGATAATTCTGTTCTACAGAATAAACATTCTCATGCTTTTTTTTTTTTTTTTTTTTTTTTTTTTTTTTTTTTTTTTTTTTTTACACATTTGTTCTATACTATCACAAACAGTTCATTCTCTGTTTCAGTTCTTTTCTTACTTTCGCAAGCACTGTCAAACCAAACTAGCATCATTCATTATTCCTCTCTTAAAACCTATGAAAACATGAACAGTATTTGGTCAACATCCAAACACAGTCCAACTTCAACTTAAACTTACTAATGTTTCTCAAAAATTATAGCAAGAGCCAGCATTGTCTTTAGGCAAGCCTATCAATGGAAAGAATGGAAAATTTGCCAATCAATGGCAAATAATAAAATATTTATCAACTGAGACTAATGTTTCATTGCTTTTTTAACCAGCATACTAAGAGCACAACTACCTGTCAAGAAATGCAAAGAACAGTAAACAGTTCTTTGCATTTCTTGCTTATGCTCTTCTTATTTTTATACTAACATGAAAAACTAACCATTTTTCTTAATAAGGTTCTATATTTTGCATGGGATATTCCTGCAATAATGCAACAAAATTGGTATTACTTTGCAGAGAAATCAACCAAAGAAATATCACCTCCTTAGCACAATTGGAGGAACAATGGGACATTGTGCCCTTCAACTGGAAGAGACCTGAGCTCAATTCTCGTCATGATGAGAGGAATCTTAATATGGGCTTTTTTTCAATTGAAGTCAAGTTAACTAATCTCTCATGAAGCTAGCAGGGTTTTTTTTTTTCTCTCCTAGAAACTTAGGTTTTTCATCCTGCATATAGGCAAATCAGTCATGAGAACACATGCAATCTACAGAACAAAATTACTATTTATGGTGGTGGTAGGCAGTAGGTGGTGTGGTGCATTAACGGTGGTAGTAGTAGTATTGGAGGATTAAGTAGGGACGATTTGGGTGTAGCATGGACTCCTTGGAGGTGTCATGTAATAATACAATAAACGTAATTTTATATATCACTTTCAGAGTTCCATAGTAATGAAAGATGTTATAATTCTTTCTCATCTTACCATGTTCTTAACTTTAAAAGAGAATCTAGTTCTCAACCACATGGGTATACTTTTAAACAAAATCAAAGTGTTACAATAATTATCACAAGCTAAGTAAATAACATCAGCAGAATTAGGAATCAAACTATGTAAATAAAAATAAAATTTCCATTGACAATATCACTGCATACTTACTTTTCCTCTTTGTGCCTCATGGCACATAAAGCTGAGCTCTCAGATGCACCACCAATTAAGCTTCCCTTCAGCTCTCCCAACCAGCCATTCAGGTCATTTTCTGGTCAATCCTTTCTGGTCATTCTTTGCCAAGCTAATTTAAGCTTTCCTCTTTTCCCTTTCTGGAAGCCATGTCAAAGTTACTTTTGGAATCTCTTTGCTGTCTATTCTCAGTAAGTACCCAACCCATTTCCATCTGCATTTTAATTTCATTGGTGATAATTTTTTGTTCAGTCAGTTTATATAAGTCAACATTTGTTATATGTTGGGACCAAAATATTTTTAATATTTTACACAGACATTTTAGTTGAAAACTATTTGATTTAGTTTCTTGTTTTTTGGTCGGTTTCCATGTGTGATCCATATAATAATATGGCCCTAACACTTGCTACTGAAGATCTTCATTTTGGTTTTATTATGATAACTGGATGATCTCCATATATTATTTAATTTTCTGAAAGTAGTATTTGCTTTCAGAAAATTAAATTGCTTTCAGTAGTTCCATTTTCGATATCTATTTGCTCCCAAATATGTAAAATCTTAATTTCTTTTACTGCATATTGATTTCAGTTTCTTTGTAGCATTTGCTGTTCATTTTAAGAATCCTTGTTTTAGTCATTTATTTTAAGTTCAACCTTTTCTGCTATTTTAATAATTCTAATTTTGATTGTAGATCAGTGTATTTTGATGATATCGCTGCATTTCGCTCTTTAGAAAATAATGAAACAAAGTAATATTTTTTGCCGTGAAGTACATTTACTGCTTATCAAAGCTATTCAGTAGAGCGATGTTAAATCTATAATGCCCATGATTCCTTGTAATTCTCAAATGTTGCGTAATTTAAGTATTTTCAAGAGCCATAGAACTCTGTTAAAATGAGACATCAACCGTGTACTTGACCCATTGGTGACTAATGCACGAGGACACTGTAACACCTCTATAAATGCTTCAGTTGAGAGTATGTGTACTAATTTCTGTTGTAGTAATTTTATGGACTCAGAAAGAAAGCAAATCAAAATTTAACTTACTGGTATCACAGGATTGACTTCATCTTTACACTGATGGCAGAAAAACCGAGAATCCGGGACAACAGCATCAATTTCTACTGCCGCTTCTGCCATATTTTGACAGCCGTTGGTCTCCGTCTTCACATTTAGATTTATTGCATCGCTAAAAAGAATTTTTTTTTTTCAAAAAAAAAAGTACGCAAACACACTAGATATATAGATGACTGTTCGTGAGGTTGACCTTCTAAACTTGCGTAACTGATTTAAAAATTTATACAAATTTAGCCCGCTACAGAAAATAATAACGTACCTTCAGCGCACGAATACCATTATGAAAAACAAAATATATCTGAACTGCTCCTCTACAACTGCCATCTACAAGAATCATGAAAATTAACAACAAATAATTATTAATTATAATGAAGAGCCAAAGGCTTCAATTCGGCAACATTAACTTATTTAAGTTAAGGGATATTATATCCCATATTGTTTCTTAGCCGAATAAGAAACTCAAAGAGTTTCATGCTGAATATAGAAACTATATAAAGTTCAGCGATTCCAAGCGTAAGCAAATACTTGGGACAACAAGCTCACCTCCATCTCCACAGCAGATCATTCTATATGGAAATTCCTAAACAACCTCAGGAACAAGCGAAAATCCCCCCCTCTGCAAGCAGAACAGCACCTTGCATACACAGATGCTGACAAAGCCGAAGCCATAGCAAGAAACAACCTAGAGAAACAATGCAGTCCTGCATATGAGAACCTAAACATCAGCCACATATACAAGATCCATCGTAAAGTCAGGTTCACAGTAAATCGTCCCGATGTCAATCCATGTCCTAATGCCTACCTCACCTACCGAAATAATCGGCATCATCAACCATCTCAAGATCAAAAAAGTCCCAGGTCCTGACAGCATCTCTGACCAAGTCATCAAGGCACTTCCACGCAAAGCCATAGCACATCTGGCAAGCATCATAGACTCAATCCTCAAATGGCAGCACTTCCCCCAGTCATGGAATATAGCTGACATCATCCCAATTCACAAACCAGGCAAAGATCCACACCTACCTGAAAATTACCGTCCCATTAGCCTGCTGTCCAATTTAGGGAAAATAGCTGAGAAAATCATCCTCATCAGACTCCAAGATCATGTCAACCAACTAAATATCATTCCAGAAGAACAATTTGGATTCCGTCAAAATCACAGCACCACCCCATCAAATCCGTAGATTGGTAGAATACATCACCACAGGATTCAATTGGAATCAACACACCGGAGCTGTCTTCCTAGACATCTCAAAGCCTTCGATAAGATCTGGCACCAAGGCTTCCTCTACAAACTTATCATCGCTAACCTTCCACTAAACATGATACACCTGATCAAATCATACCTCTCCAACAGGAGGATGCAAGTCAAAATCAATGAAACAGTCTCAACCCAACGGAAAATCCTCGCTGGAGTTCCCTAGGATCACTGCTAGCCCCGATCCTGTTCAACATCTATATGGCAGACATCCCTCAAAATCCTCTCACATCCACCATCGCCCTTTATGCAGATGACACGGCTATTCTAGCCAGATCTCGTCATCCACTTCTCGTTACCAAAAAACTACAGGACACCATCCTAAATCTAGAAAAATGGTTTAAAGACCGGCGACAAGCTGAGGCAACTCATGAGTTGCCACAGCTTGCACTACCTTCAAGGGTCAGTTGCTGCACTATCCAGGTATTTGCTTACGCATGAGTTGCCTCAGCTTGCACTACCTTCAAGGGTCAGTTGCTGCACTATCCAGGTATTTGCTTACGCATGAGTTGCCTCAGCTTGCACTACCTTCAAGGGTCAGTTGCTGCACTATCCAGGTATTTGCTTGCGCAGGACAGGACGTAGGACATATATGGCGCAGAGGGTGAAGCTTGACGCTTTTCATATTCCCTGTTGTCTGTTTCGGGAGCAGTGATGGGAGAGATTTGTGAGCTATTTTAGTTCGCCCTGAGTGGGCAGAAGTGGTTATTCGTCGTTGGGTGTTAGGATGGCTTTTGGTCTTTTATGTTTCCAGTGGTCATTACCGTCATAGTTTCCGGCTTGCTGTATTAGTTGGTTTGGATGCGTAGATGTCTTCATAAAGAATTTCTCTGCTAGGGAGCTTAGTAGTGAAGAGATGTAAGGGATATTTATGTCCCGGTGGATCTGGGCGTTCCTGATGAACCACGGGGCGTTCAGAATCATTCGCAGGCATTTGTTCTGTAGTCTTTGTAGCTTGAGGATGTTTGTCTTGGAGGTATGGCTCCAGGCGTATATGACTGTGGGACGGATCACTGTCTTGTACAGTAGTATTTTATTTCTTGAGCTTAGTTTGCTGTGTCTGTTGATCAAGGGGTGTAGCTGGGCGATAACGTGTGAAGCTTTGGTGCATGTGCTCTTGATGTGACTGTTGAAGCATAATCGTTTATCGAGAAGTATTCCGAGGTATTTTGCTTCAGTTTTCCAGGGAATTTTAGAGTTGAACAGGGTCATGTCTCCTTTGGGGGATGCTCATCTTCTTGTGAAGAATATCGTTGTGCTTTTCTGGGGGTTTAACTGTAGTCGCCACTCTTTAAACCATTTCTCTAGATTCAGGATGATATCTTGTAGTTTTTTGGTAATGAGAAGTGGTTGACGAGATCTGGCTAGAATAGCCGTGTCATCTGCATAAAGGGCGATGGTGGATGTGAGAGGATTTTGAGGGATGTCTGCCATATAGATGTTGAACAGGATCGGGGCTAGCAGTGATCCTTGAGGAACTCCAGCGATTTTCCATTGGGTTGAGACTGTTTCATTGATTTTGACTTGCATCCTCCTGTTGGAAAGGTATGATTTGATCAGATGTATCATGTTTAGTGGAAGGTTAGGGATGATAAGTTTGTAGAGGAAGCTTGGTGCCAGATCTTATCGAAGGCCTTTGAGATGTCTAGGAAGACAGCTCCGGTGTGTTGATTCCAATTGAATCCTGTGGTGATGTATTCTACCAATCTATGGATTTGATGGGGTGGCGCTGTGATTTTGACGGAAGCCAAATTTTTCTTCTGGAATGATATTTAGTTGGTTGACATGATCTTGGAGTCTGATGAGGATGATTTTCTCAGCTATTTTCCCTAAATAGGACAGCAGGCTAATGGGACGGTAATTTTCAGGTAGGTGTGGATCTTTGCCTGGTTTGTGAATTGGGATGATGTCAGCTATATTCCATGAATGGAGGAAGTGCTGCCATTTGAGGATGGAGTCTATGATGTGTGCCAGATGTGCTATGGCTTTGCGTGGTAGTGCCTTGATGACTTGGTTAGTGATGCCGTCAGGACCTGGGACTTTTTTGATCTTGAGATGGTTGATGATTACGATTATTTCGGTAGGTGCGGTAGGCATTATAGGACATGGATTGACATCGGGACGATTTACTGTGAACCTGACTTTACGATGGATCTTGTATATGTGGCTGATGTTTAGGTTCTCATATGCAGGACTGCATTGTTTCTCTAGGTTTCTTGCTATGGCTTCGGCTTTGTCAGCATCTGTGTATGCAAGGTGCTGTTCTGCTTGCAGAGGGGGGGGAGTGATTTGCGCTTGATCCTGAGGTTGTTTAGGAATTTCCATATAGAATGATCTGCTGTGGAGATGGAGGTGAGCTTGTTGTCCCAAGTATTTGCTTACGCTTGGAATCGCCGAACTTTATATAGTTTCTATATTCAGCATGAAACTCTTTGAGTTTCTTATTCGGCTAAGAAACAATATGGGATATAATATCCCTTAACTTAAATAAAAAAAATAAAAAAAAATAAATGTACAGCCAGATTTTATATGATTCACACAGGATCCGAAAGCACAAAAGTGCCATAGAGGGTTAACCGTTAGGATGCCTCGTGCCGGAATCGGGTGATCTCTTGTACAGGCTTCGGCCTAGTAAGATTTGTAAGTGTAATACTGCACTCTCAGAATAAAGTTTAATAAATGTTTGCAAGTTAATTTATAGCTGTTATTCTCTTGTAATGTGTGTGTGTGTGTGTGTGTGTGTGTGTGTGTGTGTGTGTGTGTGTGTGTGTGTGTGTGTGTGTGTGTGTGTGTGTGTGTGTGTGTGTGTGTGTGTGTGTGTGTGTGTGTGTGTGTGTGTGTGTGTGTGTGTGTGTGTGTGTGTGTGTGTGTGTGTGTGTGATTTATAAAATAAAAATAATAAATCATAAAAAACGTTTCCACCAGAGATCGACTATTGGCCTACTTTTATGAATGCAAACACCGTTTTCACAGGGTGCACATTCCGTTTAAGAAATTATATTCTCGTTTTATATCTTTACCAATGATAAGCAAACAAAGGATGTGCATGAAATATCTTCATGACTATTTACATTATGTTTCAAAACTGAATTGTATTAAACTATATGAAAGTATGATAATTGCTGTCTATTTAAGCTCACATCAATACACGAAGATATATGAAGAGACGTATTATTACCATATATGTGGACTTAATTGCTTTGTTCAGGAGAATCAGATATTTATGTTCATCAAAAGAAAGGGGAGCGGCTGTTGAGTTGGTTGTTTTGGGTGAACAGTTGAGAGTTGCTCACTGTCATGGATGATATCATCCTTGACTTAGAGAATTCAGACGTTAAGTGACAAATTGGTACTCTCCACGATTTGTAGCTTACCACGTGAAAAAAAAGTCAACTCTCAGATAATCGGTGTTCTCTTATTAGCTTCTTTTTCTTCTTAGTTCTGCTTTGAAGAACTAGAACTGGAGAAATTCTTCTGCAGGAAAACATCAACCCCAACTACATCCATTTAGGCCATTCTGACATATTTTCCCAAATGATATAATTATTTATCTATCTGCTAGAAATGTTATGGAATTATAGCCATGATACATTTTATGCTTTGTTATTAGCTGGAAGAAACTTTAGAAAATTAGTAATTTTTTCTATAGTCAAATTCCCATATAGGCCGTTTTAGCCCTAAATTTTAGAGTCTGAGAGGGCAGTTCAATCTCCAGCCACCATCTCTTGGTACTTAACCCTAATCCAATATTTTTTTAATGTCTGAAAATAGTATGGGTCTACGGTCGATTTTCTTAAGTTAACGGGACCATGTTTCCGGGAGAAAAAACCCTATTGCCCGTGTCAGAGATCGACTAACACTGGAAACGATCGAAAAAGAGGCTTAGAAAAAGTTTCATTTAGTCTGCGACTAGAATCGAACTCGCAACGCTCTTTTTTTCGGGCGGTTCAGTGCTGAGGAGTGCAAACACTACCTTCCACTGAACTACACCAGCTTGGTTTTTTAAAACGATTTTACTAATGAGAGACGAAGCGTTAAAACCAAAAAGGGTAGAAATGCTTCAAAGTGAAAGGTACGTAGAGGGCAGTTCATTTGAGGCTGTTTGGTGTGAGATAGAGATCAACAGGGCCAAATATGTAATCGGTTGTTGCTAAATCCAAGGAGTATAAGGGACAATATAGAGAGTATGTATTCGCAAATTAGAATGATGAGTGAAGGTCTAGTAATTATTATGGGGGATTCTAACTTTGAGGACATAGTTTGGAAGAAGAAATTGTCACAAGGAACAAAGGAAATAGAGTTTATATAGTTGTTAAGAGATAACTACCTGAGACCGCGTGTAATGGAAGGTACAAAAAGATTCGAAAGTGTGAGATCTGGTCATAGCATCAGAGAACAAATCAATAAGTAATTCAGTTACACTGTCTTCACTTGGGGAAAGCGATCATGTGGTCTAGACCTGGGAGATTGCAAGATGTGCTGAATATTCTGGTAAGAAGGGGTATATGTCAACCTGAGAAGTCAATTTTCAGCAGTGCTATGGCATGAGAATTTGAAAGGGAGACATGTTGATAGCGAGTGGGAGATTTTCAAGGTGTGTTGAAAAAAAATCTGTATCAGACTGTATTCCCAGAGTCAGAAGGAGAAATCAAGTAGGAGTAAGATGGATGAATAATATTATTGAGTAGGAGTTACAAATAAAGAAAAGGTTGTGGTGGGAGTATAAAGAAAAAAGTGATGAACCTTCCCATGAGCAGTACAAGGTACAGGCAAAGAGAGTAAAGTGTATAGGAAATCCAAAGATAATTATGAGAGGAAGCTAGTTGATGAGTCCAAAAGAAATTCTGAGGCAAGTAAAAGGAAGATAACCATGGAAGGATGACTTTAAAAAGTGTTGATGGTAGGAAAATTACAGAAGCAAATGAAATGGTTCAGGTACTTAGTGATAATTTTTCAAAACTGTACCATCTTGGTTGTGAGATTGCAGTGCCGAATAAGTCAAGCCGAATGGCTGCTGGATGGAAAGAATATCGACAGTGCATGGTGAGCATTTAAACAATACTTAAATGATGCGATATCAGAATGTGTTCAGAGAGTTCGAAGAATAAGTAGAGTAGGAGTCAAATGGATCTGTAATCTTATTAAGCAAGAGATTCGTAAGAAAAGGACGATGTGGAAGGAATATCGTTTGCATACGAATGACGTCCGTTATGAACTTATAAGCAGCAGGCCAGAATATTCACAACTGTTGTACGGAAAGCAAAGTCTGATTATGAAAAGAAACTGGCTCTGCGTGCTAAAGACAACCCACAAGAATTCTATCGATATCATGCAAGTAAAAGAAAGAATGAATATGAAAGAATAACGCTTCTAAATACAGATGGCGTGAGAGTTACACATGCATAAGAGGTTGTTCAGTTAATGATTGCCCATTTCGATAAAAGCTATCAACCTGGTGAACGCAACATTGAGCTCACTGTTACCTCTTCACTAGATGAAGAAACGCAGGTGTGTGAGGCTGAGGTATTAGAGCTGTTTGACAAACCGAATAAGAATTCAGCAATATGGACTGATGGAAAATCAGCACGTGTGCTAAAGTGTGTTCAGCTGAACTGACCATTCCTTTGACCAAGATGTTTAATATGAGTCTCGGAACAGGGAAGATTCTACAGGAATGGAAGATATATATGGTAATTCCATTGCACAAGGGTGGTGCAAAGACCGATGTATCCAACTATCGACCAATTAGTATCTCAGGAGTGGTGGTGAAGATTTTGGAAAAATTGGTCAGGGCCCGCATTAAGAAATGGGTTGACAGTGAATATCTAATTTGCAATGAGCAGCATGGGTTATCTAAGAGAAGGTCATATTTTAGAAACTTGCTCACATTCTATAACAATGTTACCATTGAAAGCCTTAGCAAAATCCAAAAGTATCATGGTGTATACACCAAGATACTTTTGGATTTTGCTAAGGCTTTTGACAGAATATAGCATGGCAAACTGCTGCATAAATTGGAGAAAATGGGTTTGGGTTATGCAATATTAGCATGGATAAGAGAATGGCTGACTGACAGATACCAAAAAGTGGTATACAGAAGGTGGGAGTCTGCAAGATTTAAGGTAACCAATAGTTACCAAAGAATCAGTGGTTTGTCCACTGTTATTCAATCTGCACATTAATGATATTGGGAAGGATTTGACAAGCAACATACACCTACTTGCTGATGATGCTAAGATAGGTAGAGTACTCAGGAATGCTGCTGATATGCAGTCTTCGCATAATGATTTGAATAGGTTGGAATTGTGGGCATGGGAAAATGGGTGTCAGTTCAATGTCAGTAAATGTAAAGTCATTCACTTCGGCATGATTAGATATCCAATGTCGCATTATATTGGTTGGATTAGGCTGGAAGAAACTGATAAGGTTAGGAATCTTGTAGGGTTAATAGATAGGAAGTTGAAGCAAAGATTGCAAATACAACTCCAAAGATAATTGCAATGCTGAAACGAACGTTCACATGTAAAGATAAGAATGTTATTTTGCCTCTTTACAAGGCCTTGATAAGACCTCACTTGGACTATTGTGCGCAGGTCTGGTCTCCTAATTTCCGTTGTGATTCTGATATATTGGATAGAGTACAAAGGAAAGTGTTAAAATTGATATCAGGATTGTGGAATACTGATTATGAAGACAGATTGAAAAATTGTAGACTGCAGACTAGCAAACCGGAGAAAGAGGGGTGATATGATTAAGACTTACAAAATTCTGAACATGTCATACAGGATTGATGGAATTTTTCAATTTATGGAGGATGGGGAAAGAACGAGAGGGCATTCTTGGAAGCTGAGAATGAAGGCGGCCAAGAAGAGTGTGAGGGCTAGATTTTTCTCTCAAATGGTGGTGCGTGATTGGAATAGATTGTCTTTGGATGTTGTGAGTGCAAGCAGTGTGAATGAATTCAAGAATAAGTATGATATCTGGTGTGTGTAGTATGTGGCCACCCTCGATGAGTCTCTGACTCCCTGGAGGTCTTTCTTAATAATAATAATAATAATAATAATAATAATAATAATAATAATAATAATAATAATAATAATGTCATTGACTGATGAGTTTAGAGATAGACGAAATAGAGATGCTTAGTATATTACAGAAATTTAATGCTAACTTAAATATAAAAAGCCAACAGGCTTCATTTCAGGGATATAAACATTATTTAAATTAAGGGGACATTAGATCCCACATTTTACTTTATGGAAAATACCAAAAATAGCGATCAGAACGTTACCCACCTTTGCAACGAGTTGCCCGTTTTTGTACTACGTTCTAGGACTACTTGCATTAGCTCACGCTAGTATTCGCCGATACTTTTATAGTTTTTTATACTATATTCGACATGAAACTCTCTGATTCCAATCTTTGAGTTCCTTATTCGGTTTTAAAACAATGTGGGATTTAATATCCCCTTAATTTAATGCTAACGTTACCATTGGGTTAGATGGCATATCGGCCCATGAGTTATGAGAATGTGCAAGAGAATTAGCACCTCCTCTAACCAGGCTGTTTCATTTAAGCCTCAGTTCTGTGAAGTTCCAATAGAGTGAAAAGAGGGGGAAATAATTCCACTGCATAAGGGAGGTTCCAAGACAGAGGTAGCAATTTATAAACCAATCAATATATCTGGAGTGGTGGGTGATGTTTTGGAAAAAAAATTGGTGAAAAATAGAATTCAGGACTGGGTGGACAGCAATATGATACTTTAAAGGGGAAACATGGTTTTGTGAAGGGTAGGTCTTGCCTTAGTAACTTGCTTACTTTCTATAATAAAGTAAGAGTGAAGTTGGATAAAGGAAATCCTTACTCAGTGATACTGTTGGACTTTGCAGAGACATTTGACAAGATTCCACACGGAACTCTCTTGCATAAATTGGAGTAAATGGGTATGGATCCGAAGCTGGTGATTTGGATTATAGGGTGGCTGGTGGATAGATATCAAAGAGTGCTTTATGGAGGATCTGAGTCCAGGAGAAGGTAGGTGATTTGTAGTGTACCTCAGGGTTAAGTGCTTGGTCTTCTATTGTTTAATTTGGACATTAATGATATTGGAATAATTTGAAAGGAAATATCCACTTGTTTGCTGATGATGCAAAATTCAGGAAGAGGAATAGTCAATTCAGATGATGTAGATGTCTTGCAGGATGACCTATATAGGCTGACGATATGGGCTAAAGTAAATGGCTGTCAGTTTAACGTGGCTAAGTGTAAGGTGATGCATTTCGGGAGGATGAGATCACATGCTGTTTACTATATTAATGGAACTGAACTGCAAGAAGTTGATGCGGCAACGGAATTGGGAGCTATTGTGGACACAGAACTTAAGTTTAAAGGGCATATTGCGAAAGTTGCCAAAACATCACATCAAATTATATGGTTGTTGAAGAACACACACTGACAAACAGGGATAAGGAAGTGATCGTTTCACTTTATAAGGCATTAATAAGACCGCATTTGGACTATTGCGCACAGATCTGGTAACCTGGATTTCTTGGTGATGAAGAAATGGTGGAGAGGATTCAGAGGCGAGTTACAAAGATTGTTGCAGGTCTGTAAGATGTTTCCTGCAAGGATAGATTGAAGATCTGTGGGCTGTAAAACTAGCTGATAGACATAGGACAGGAGATATGATAGAGGTATATAAATTATTAAAGGGGTTTTATAGGATTGATTCTGATGACTTTTTTTAAGACTAGTGCAGGAAGGGAGACAACGAGGGGCCAAAGACATGTTAACCCACATTCTTACAGAATCTCCCTGGAGATTGTGTAAGAGTGTAGTTAACAAGGGTGTTAGGACTAGATTTTTTTGCTTGGAGGGTTGTGAATGGGTTGCCAGAGGTGATTGTGAATGCTTCATCTGTGAATGAATTTAAGGAGAAGTGTGGTGGGCATTGTTTGAATAATGGTTAGTGTGTCAATGTAGAGTCTCCTGCGATGAGTCTTTTGACTCCAGGGAGACGCCATTATAATAATAATAATAATAATAATAATAATAATAATAATAATAATAATAATAATAATAATAATAATATCAAAATCTCATTGAAAAATTATGGTAATCAATCATCAATGTTCAACAACATCATCGGCAGAAGGTGTACTATTGGACTGTTTATACAGTAAATTCTCAAATTCACTGTATAAACATTCCTTCTAAAATACCTTCTAAAACTATTTCAAAATGCATGCTGATATTTTATTATGGAATGCAGTAATATATACATATAAATGCGTATCTCAAAAAAAAAATCCTTAAATTCCTAAGTATGTATAAGATAAAATTCCACTTGAAATAAATGAAAACTCATTTTAATTTGCATTTAGAATGGGAATATTTCGAATATTTTAGCCACCAATTATAGTTTTGCAAAGAATCTTGGAGTTTAAATGGACAGTGTTGCTGTTACATGCCAACTGAAAGGACTCATGGAGGGAAAGCACTCCATACAAACCACAATCCTATTTACCGCCACTAATAGTATCTTTGGTCTATAAATTCACGTGGACTTGTACCGATTTGCCTATATGCGAGATGAAAAACCCGAATTAACGTCCTGGTTCCATATGAATTGGCTAACACACTTTCAATTGATGAGAAGCCCACACAAAGATTCTTTTCTCCGCAACAAGAATCAAACTCAGCCTACTAATTATTGAAAAACATAGGTCACTGAAATCGGTCATTTTATACTCTTATTCTAAAGAAAATTTCAATATTGTTCGATGGTGTTTTCTTGATTTTGAGCCATGGTACGGATTCACTGCAAGAGTTCTTGAATCATTTTAACAAATAACATCCCAGGATAAAATTTAGAGCAGAACAAGAATTTAGCAGTTCCCTTCCTTTTCTTAATGAAAAACGTACTCGTTCGTTCGTTCGAAAAATTGAAGAGCTCTATGTTTACATTCAGTCCCCTGACTGAGTGTAAAGATAGTGATCCGCCTTAAAACTTGGTCTTATTCCTAGCGATGAAAAGAGATCACTAAAGAATTAAAGTTGCTTTTATCGATTTTTCAGAAATGTTATCGTAAACAGTTGATTTCTAAGCATTTGTTTAATCCTCCTTCATACCATGTCGAAGAGAGTAATGATGTGAAAGTTATTCCGTATATTATCGCTATTTTTAATAAATTGGCAAAAATCCTCAAAAATATGAGATTCGTACCTTATTTCATCCCCTTAACAAACTTCGATCCTGGCTTCGCCCGGTAAAACCAAAGCATGACAATTTGTTTATCGTCTTTGACACGGCTGTAATTCTCCATATTATATACAAGCAGAGAAATAAATTGAGCTTCTTTCGAAGAATCTTCGAGACATGTCCTATCATAGAACCGGAGCCACAGATTTCTCCAGTCACGTTTCTTAATTCTTCTGATCAAAAAGGTCATCAATCCAATATACACTCAGTAAACTGGGATAAATCTGAAATCATATATAAATTCAATGATTAATTTGAAAAAAAAATCTTAGAATCAGCAGAAATTGCACTAGAGATGAAATCCTTTTCACCTGAATGTCAACCACAGCCAACCTCAGCTATGGTGGTCGCGAGACCACGTCCTCGTGCAGGAGAACAACAACGCAGCTAGTCCGAGAATTCATTCGAATATGAGCAATTCGCTGATAATTTTAAACTTTGGTAGATGTACTCGAGGAATGTTTTTTTATGTATCTCTATCTTCTAGAAAGACAAAATTAGCAGTGCCTTTAGAAATAAATTCGTTATTTTCTATTTCCTCATTCGGCTATATAGTCATATCAATTATTTTTAAAAACATGTCCAATAGTCGTGAAAACTCGTGTATATATATATATATATACACACACACATATTTCAGAGCCTCTATAGTTCAGTATTTAAGTCAAAATGGAAGTAAATGACAATCTCGATGTTCGGCCAAGTTCCAGTTATTATAGAAACTATAAACGCTAGGTGAGATGTCAAGAACAATCTGAAGTTGGTCTTGGGATAAGGCCTAAAGCTGGCTCATCCAGTGAAAGATTTGATTATGCTACCGTGGCATATTTCTTGAATATAGAAATAATAATAATAATAATCTGATGTATACAGGCCCTCAAGGCACGACTTACACAGATTGGCTGGTGTAACCATAATACAATACATTATTGTATTATGGTTACACCAGATGACTAGCTTGATTTTTGTTGTCACTTTTTTTTTTTGCATTGATTTTTTTACTATTTTTTTGTATTATGGATCCAGTACCGTCAATCAGTTATGGTTTGAAAACTTTCGATAGCTCTTGCAAAAGAATATTGGACAATGTGCTGACATTGTGCGAAAAATAACCGTTAGAAGACAATCTCCTTGTTTAAGTTTCTCAGTCCACAAAACGTGCAAGTGAAATTTCAGTCATATAAGAGTTGACTGTTGAATGAATTCGTAAGAAATCAAAAGATGAAGGTAAGCCAAAATTCAAATCTCATAAAATCCGCCAGAGAACGAGAACCATCGAAAATGTAGCTTTGAATGATTTTGATGCAGACGTTATAAAAATAACTTCTTCTAATAGGAAGCAAGTTATAATGGACTGGCTTCCTGAAAATAACATTTCTAATTCCGTAGATATGCGAAAAATTGATTTCTCAACTTGATCAAAAGAAACTCTCCCAAAACTAAACTATTTAAATTCGACACGATACTCAAAGAGCATGGATTCTTAGCTTTGAGACCATCACCAGTAGTACACCAGCCACTTCTGACCAGATCATAATCAAGATAAGATAAGGAATCGTGACGTGATTGGTTGTTGAGATTATGACGTCATTGTGTGTGTGTGACGTCATGGGTTTGGAATGTTTGGAATTTCCCTGGGGGCATATGTGTCAATGGCTTCTGTTCTTGTGTTTTCGTTTGCGTATGGAATTATGGGTGATGGTAGAGATAAGGATTCGTGTCGTGATTGGTGGGACACTAATGATCAGATCAAGATCAAGATGAGATAAGGAATCGTGTCGTAGGTGTGTATTGTTTTCAGATGTAGATAAGTGACGTCATTTGTTGTTGTCAATAAGTGACGTAATTTGTTAGTTGTAAATAAGTGACGTAATTGTTTGTTGTAAAGTGACATTATTGTTTTGAATGGAAAAGGAAGATATTATTAGTGGATAAGGATTCGTGTCGTGATTGGTGGGATACTATGAACAAAATAGGGGTAGGTTGAATGGGGGAAAGCGACATCAGTGTCTTGGATGTGTATTGTTATACTTTGTAGATAAGTAAACGGTTTGCGTATGGCATTATGGGTGATGGATATTGATAAGATAAAGTTTGGAATTTCGCTGGGGCTCCCCATTCTGTCATGGACATCACGTGGTGTGTTGGGTTCGCGTGGGTGATATTTAGAGATAAGGAATCGCGACGTTATGTGTTTGGAAATTTCTGGGGAACATGTGTCTCTCTGTGATATCACATGGTGTTTTTGTTTGCCTATGGAATTGTGGGCAATGGTTTTGAGATAAGATATCGTGAAATTTTCCCAGGGTGACACACATCTGTCATTGTCGTCATGTTTTGTCTTTGGTTGTCTATAGATGGCTGTACTAATTTTCAAATACATTTGGGGTATTTCTATCCTGTTAAAGGGGGGGAATTCTTAGAGAAGGGTCGTGATGGTGGCAGTGATTAGAATTTTCTGAATAATTTAATTATACGGTGGTGTCCCTCAAACACACTTTTTTTCTTTTTTTCCCCATACCTAATACATATTTTATTCTTCATTCATATTCGAATTGATATTTTATTCATAATTCATCCGAATATTTTGATTTGTCTAAAATTAAGATCTTAAAGTTCAATAAATAAACAAATCGTGTGTGAATTCATTGTGATTTTAACAAAAGTGATCTTACTTAAATATGCATAACACGTCAGTGAAACCGTTTGTTCATTTAAGTTCACACATTTTATTTCATAGATATTATTTACAATGTAAATAATATCTATGCAGAAATAGAAATTTACAGATAAACACCAATGCATGTGGTGTTTTTCTTGTCGTAACATTTCTTGGATGAGACATGTGCGATTGGGTGATTTCGATACTGCTTCCCATATGAGAATAGACAGTTCAAAATACATAAGTATAAATAGTACTGCTATTATAACAAACATCAGCAACCTTCGCGATGGTTCTTGATTTTCATCTGCAAAGAAAAAACTTATTGTTAGTGATGGAAAAGTTAGCTGATTATTATAATCCTAATACAGTTGTTAGTTTTGGAAGTATCAAAGCTTTACAGAAACATACAAATTTGCCACATGAAACCGTGAAAAGTTGGTTAGCAACACAGCCTACTTATGTGAGACATAAACCCATTAGAAGAAAGTTTAAACGCAATCAAATCAAAGTCCAGACACTTTTACACACTTTTCAATGTGATTTGGCAGATATGTCATCCCATGCAAAAGAGAATGGGGCGTGTGTTTCCTTCTTGTATGCATTGATTGTTTTCCCCGATTTGAGTGGGTTCGAACACTGAAGAAGAAATCAGCAGACGCTGTTGTTAATGCTTTCGAGTCTATTTTTAAAGAAGTGGCATGTTACATAAACACTGATCAAGGAAAAGAGTTTTGAAACAAGAAAGTTCGTGCAAAAAAAAAAAAAAAAAATCAGCTAACGCCTTTTTATTCCCGTATGCGGAAGTAGGCTAGGCCATTTAGCCCTATCTAACTTTTGGAGACTGAGTGGGCAGTTCAATCTCCACTGGTACCCAATCAGAGACAGATGGCCCAAGGCTATCACTAATTAAGCGGTGCGCAGTGAAGAGAGACAGCTCAAATGTGCCGCCATCTCGTGGTCCCTAACCCTAACACAATATATTTAATGTCTGAAATAATGTGGGTTCTACGGTCGATTTTCTTGAGTTTACAGGACGAAAAACCCGAGTTTCCGGGAGGAAAAACCTGCTTGCCCGTGCCAGAGATCGACTAACTCGGGAACCGGTCGAAAAAAGGCTTAGAAAAATTTCCTCTAGTCGCCGACTAGACTCGAAACCAAGTCTTCCTTCGTGCGGCGGTGTGTAAACGCCACATCCGCTGAGCTATACAGGCTCCCTAAAAGTTCGTTCATTGTTTAAGAACCATAATATTCATTTCTACACGACCAGGGGCGAAATGAAAGCACCCATTTCAGAAAGATTTATCAGAACATTGAAAACAAAGATCTACAAATGGATGACGTATAATAAAAGTAAAAGTTATACGAAAGTTTTGCCGACTCTTGTACATACTTATAACCTCACACCACACTGCACTATCGGTATGGCTCCTTCGGAAGTTAACCTTCACAACGAGGATCATGTTTGGAAATATTTGTACGGAACCCAAGGGAAGACTACCAAACCAAAATTTCAAGTAGGTGATAGTGGTTTTAAGTGATGATACCCAGAAATTTAGAAAAGAGTATTGGGGTAACTGGACATGAGAATTGTTCACTATTGCTCAGGTTATTAATAGAAACCCTGCCGTATATAGAGTTCGCAGTCGGGACGGAGAGATGGTGAAAAGGACTTTCTATGAACCTCAACTGCAAAAGACTGATATACCCAATGAACTTCCGGAAGACGTGTATCTAATCGAACAAGTACTTAAACACCGCAGACAGAAAGGAAAGCTTCAGTATTTTGTTAAGTGGCTCGATTATCCCTCATCGTATAATTCTTGGGTTCGTAGTGAAGATGTTTTACTAACCCTTCCCAGTAACGCCAGTATGAAATTGTTTCTTCCTAACACGCAAAAGAAATTTCAAGTGGAATTACCACACGAGATCAGACATAAAGATAAATGGGAAGTTGCTCTTGCCGAAATTCATCTTCCGGGAGAATTTAATAACATCGATTCCGGTTACGATGAGTTTCATATGATACGTGGAGTTGGAGGAGGAGGAGTCAACAATGTTGACAACAACATCACAGGAAATAAAGTTTTCGAAAAGTCTATAGAAGGATTTTACAAAGTGTACCAGAAATTCCCCATGGCAGCTACAATTCACCCTCTGAACTTCTTCAAGCAGTGTTTGATGTGAGTTCTGTGATTACTGGAAAAAAGAACCCAAACAATACCATTTCTCTGACAGTCCCAAAAGATTACAACCTGTTGTTTCCCAAGGAGGCCTTGGGTTTGAGCCTTCTACTGGGTTTTAATAAAATCGGTGATAAACTGAAAGGTACAATCACAGGGAAATATCCACTTGATATAAAGAGGGGTGTAGCCGCATATTCTGATTTAATCCAAGAACAGATAGTTGGTGACACATGTGCACCATTGTTACGAGTTGTTCAGTGCAGCACCAAGTATTCCTTCGTTTTTGCTCACCCTGATTATTATCCGTTACGAAAACAAACATTTCAGTCAATTAGTATTGAAATTCGTTCTGACAGCGGCGAGTTGTTCCACTTTCGTGACGGCAAGACAATATTTAAATTACACTTCCGACAAGTGAAGGATGACTGATTATCTCAGATATTACACACTGCAGGCAGGTGGAGCTCAAATGTTTACGGGGGCCCCAATACAGGATGGGTACAGATTAGGTAGTATTTTTAAAAGTGCCTTATCCTTTCTAAGTCCACTTTTAAAACCTGCAGCTCAATTTGTCGGTCGTCAAGCCTTAAAAGCCGGTCAGCATATGATAGGAGATGTATCGGAAGGGGTACCTGTACGTCGAGCCTTTATAAACAGAGCAACAGAAGCTGGGAAAACAATTGCTGAAAAGGCTCAGAGCCGATTACTTTAGAGAGGTCAAGGAAGCAAGAAAAAAAAACGAATACTAAAAAGCGCAAGCGAGATGACATCATTTGCTGAGGATATGATGTCAGAGTTAGATCTTTTTTCCCATCCTCGTGTCAATATGTGTGTGGAAAGACGTTCTTATGTCACCTACCAAACAATATCCAGTATTGACAGTAGACGTCCTGTGGAATTTTGCATACAAGGTACATCGGAAGAATACTTGGATTTGGGAAAATCATACTTACGCGTTCGAGTGCGCATCACTGACAATGATGGTAAACCTATCGAAGATTCTTCAGTTGGTGTTGTGAATAATTTTTTCCATTCCCTGTTCAGTCAAATTGACTTTTTTCTCCAAGATAAACTAGTGAATGTGTCATCAGACACGTATCCTTATAGGGCTTATACTGAAAACCTACTAAATTATGACAGAGATGCTAAAAACAGTCAACTGAGAAATGAACTATTTGTTAAAGATGATGTGGCTAATGTTAGTTATATGTTTACCAAAAGTGGATGTGGGATGCGTAGATGACAAGCTCGAATTAACCAATCGAAAAGTGTCGAAATGCTTGGGCGAATACACGCTGACATTATGCATCAAGACCGGTACTTGATCAACAACGTTTCTTTTCGTGTTCGTTTGGTTCGCAGTTCTCCCGAATTTTGTTTACTGACTGCAAATGCTGATGCTAAGGCTAAAGTGCAAATTGAAGAGGCTACTTTTTGTCCGCAAAGTCAAAATAAACCCAAAGATTCAACTGGCTCACCTGTCTGTGTTAGACAAGTCAAACATGGTATAGCCCATCAATCGAGTGCAGATGTCTTATTTTTCGATTCCCAAGGGTATGTCAGATGCCACACGAAACAATCTGTTTCTAGATGAAATACCATCTAGATTAATTATTGGACTGGTTGCTAGTGATGGATTTAATGGCACTTTCAACAGAAATCCATTTAATTTTCATCATTTCAATCTGAATTTTCTTGTGGTGACAGCTGATGGTATTCAATATCCCCTTGCAACTTTGACTCCCAAAGAAAGACATTACAGCAGATGTTGCATGTCACTGTTCACATCACTAGGCAAATGGAGCAGAGTCTATCGTAATGACATTTCTTATGAGGAATACGTAAAGGGAAACGTTCTCTGTGGATTTGACTTATCGCCAGATCAAAATGCCGTTGCCTCCATGTCAGTCTGTTAAGAAGAGGAAGTGTACGCCTCGAAGTTAAATTTGCTCAACCTCTTCCTGAAAACATCACAGTGGTTCTTTATGCAGAATTTGAGTGTAAGTTATGTGAAATTGTATGTGTATGATCGTTCAGTAACACAGAACGATCCATAATAAAGGATCATTCTGTGTTACTGGACTATGAACACTGAACAATTAATAAACATACTAGAGTTAGAACCCACCACAAGAAAAGTGGGTTTAGGAGTTTGTGCTCGTGATGAATTGCCACAACATCCGATCAGACAACGACAGTCAATGTTCGTCGTGAACACAGATCCCACTTGGTTGCCAGGACAACATTGGCAAGCTATCTATATCAAAGACAAAAACGGTGATTTTCTCGATAGCTTCGGTCGTCCACCCGAAAGGAATATTGTTAACATTCTGAATATCAACACTAATATATTATAAGTGTACCTGTTCAGGTTGTACAGGTACACTTATAATAGTGTACCTGTACAACCTAATGATTCTGTCGCGTGTGGTTTGCACTGTGTATATTTTTTAATATTGAGATGTCGTGGTCTGCCTATGTAAAATATTATTAGCAAATGTTATTCTAAGGATTTGTGGTAAAATGATATTGTAGTAACTTATTCTATTACAGATCATTTACTGAAAATAAAAAATAATTAAAAAAAAATTTTTTTTTCACTTACCATTTTTTTCACAATAGTTTCTTATTCCCACGCAGCTTTCTGGGAGATAAAAAGACGAACTTGGTACTTGTTCTTTGAGCTCTCCTGCGGGCAGGGAGTGGACTGGAAGTATTTTCCTCACTGGGACTAGCTGATGTTGATGGTTGAGGGGAATGGTTCTGGGTATTCGGTTTGTTCAGGGTAGGTCCTGGATATGAGAGACTATGTTCCTGTTGCTTTCCTTCTGTGTGAGCCAATTGGTTTTTCAAACCTAAATACTTCTGGAAAACAACAAAATATGCTTTTACTTTTTCATCTGGATTTTGATTTCTCATTTTTGAAATGGCACTCATTTCATCATCTAGTGTGTACAGTTCATGCTCCTCTGGTGATTGGAGGAGCATAAATTTTTTAAACATATTCATTTTCTAATAAGTGAACTCAATAAAGGAACAATGATGCTGCCTAATAATGGGTACAGTGCTCCCCCATGCTGTAAAACCAGTTTTCTTCTAGTAATGAAGGGAAGCGATTTATTGTTTAGTGCTCTTATAATTTTTTTTCCTACATAGGCGTGACTTTTGGTTGTCTTTTAGTGGAATATTTCCAGATAAAACATTTTTGCAGATTTCACAGAGTGTGGTGATTTGGCTGGAGGTGCTTCAGTGTTTTAAAGCATCATTTGCTTGTTTGGAAGAGGAATGAGATAAGATAATTGATAATTGATGAGATATTCATAGCGTTTGAGTCTATCAGCCATTCAGGTAGAAACACTGTGTTGGGTTCTTCACCTGGCAAAATCCGTGACCTTAAGCCCAAAATATCAGGTGTTTACCGTCTTAAGTTTAAAATTAAATATGAGTGGGATTCCCATGTTGCATCTTTATAAATCTGAACTAACACGTTCGTTGGTCCTGGAAATACTTGGGAAGCTAAATAAGAAAACTGTAAAGAGTATCGGCGATTTTTAAAAGCAATAACATAATGGCTATTGAGAGAAATTGTCCGAAAATGTGTTCCTTTACAGAATAAATTTTGTCAGTAGAATGACACTTAGGTTACGGTCATGTCAACCTTTTATGAAAACATCAGCTATTTCCGTGCTGTCCTTAGCCTGGTGAACCAAATCATCGATTATGATTTTCTATGTTGGTAATTTTTTTTAATTTATCCTGATTTTCACTGTAACAGTAAACGATTCGCTTCGGTGGTAGTTTGATTAGTTGATTACAATGATCTATGAGAGACAACACAAATGTTGTTTTTCCTGACTGAGTGGCTCTCGAAATAATACCTGTAAATGGATATATGAACATAGCGAAAATGATAACATAATTAGACTTTGATTATTTTTATATAATCAGAGATCAAGTAAAAACAGATAGATAGTTGTTTTTAATATAAAAAATCTCCCCGTCAAGATTTTTTTTATCACAGTCACCATGTCATGCCAAGACGACTTTTTTCTTTTTAAATTCTAAGGGAAAAAACAGAAGCTATTGTGGAATAATAGTAACAATAACAATGATGTGAAAACTGCACGAGAGAAGGGTAACATTGCAAATTATCGTGTTGGGAAAAAATCATGGATTTTTACCTAACAGGTAGAACGTTGTTTAGTGTTCTGTCCCATAGATGGCATCTTTTGCTTATGGGGTATGTGAGTATAAGGAATTATCTTTTAAAATATCCATAGGGAATAGTGCATGTGTCTGTTGACACTATACGCTTCACAAAAGTGTATTCAAATCTTTTTGTTACGGAGGTCATTTTGAGTTAACAGCTCCATTTGTCTCTATGAACAGAAAATGTTACAGGAATTTGGATATTTTGTGGCTCACCCCTTACTGCAGCTATCATAGATTCCAAATTAATATCAGTGGCTGCACGAGAATTTAAAGTAATGCCTTTGCATTTGGTTACAATCTTACCCCCCCCCCGTGTTTGTAGGAATAAGATTTGGGGCCTATGGTAACATACTCAACTATAAAGTCACCATCGAGTTCGTCACCTAGTTCCCCAAGGTGGATGGTGAAGAATCGCCTGATTTTTCACTGAAAATGACAGAATCGGTATCTGTGTATAAAAGCCATCTTTGCAAAGGTTCCATGACCTCATATACTTTATCCTACCGTAGGCAGCTACAAATGAAGAGATGACGGCATTCCCTTTCCTATTTTCAGACTCAGTGCCTTCAATAGCAGAATAGGCAACCATCATCTGCTCTTCTCAAACTAATCTGGCATCTTGGATAACTTTACTGTTATCTAAAAAACATTCTATGAGGTCTTCATAAGAGGAAATCACCTGGGTGTGAGTTCTTAACCTTCTCATACCAAGCCTTCCCCATAGAGAATTCAAACAAAGCTTAGCAAGTGAACGTTTACCAGGATTTTTACTAATATGTTCACTATTTAACCTAACACCTTCCCTTAGTAAAAACTCATCCAGATAAGACTGTCAGATTTGACTTTCAGGCCATCCAGATGCTTCCTGTTTCAGCTTCAGAAAGGTATCAATGTAGTGAGGAAAGAAGTTTTCTTCACCTTCAAATTTTTGAGAAAAATGCTATAATTCTAAAATTGTAAAATTCTATAACTTTATAACTGCAAGCACGTGCTAAATCTAATTCTGGAGTGCAGCAAAAACCTGTAAAAGATTGGTCCGTATGAGAGCATAATGGAGTCATTTCGGAAGCACACTTTCCACACAGGGGAAAGATTAATTTTTCGATCACTGTGATGGGCAAAACCGGTAAAAAGAGATCGGTAGGTGCTTCCACTTTTGCATGGCAAATACCAAAGTATACCCCAGGAGAATAGTCGAAATTATCGAGATTAACTTCGGGATGCCCCATAGGAAATACCTGGTATTTCATTACCCATGGATAAAGGTTATTGAAGTCCAAATAGCGAATAACTTCCCCTTCTGCCTGAATTTTGTGATATTTTTTGTAGCAGTTGGTTCTGCCATGCAGAGCACTACATGGTAAAATGGGATCTGGAATATTAAGAGCAGCAATAAAGTTTTTCAAAGCTGTGTTTTCAGAAATTTCTGTATCAAATTGGCATTCCCAAATTGAGATCACATCGAATCCTTTGCTACGAAAATAGTTTTCACGATCCATTGTTTGCTAAAAAAGTGTGATCATGTTTGTATTTCTATAAGTATTTGCTCTATAGCATTCCTGACAACCATGACAGAAGAAACCGTAGTATTCATATAAAATACTTTCACATTTCCCATCGAAAAAATAAGGTCCGATGCGGACTCCCCCCCAACAGAATGTGCATATTGTGTGGTTATGTTGTTCTGTTGTTCTTGCCATTTGAGCCAAGTCAAGGCCTTCTGACTTTACACATTTGCCCCTGTGTAACCCCGAGCAGGAAGTATGGCCAATGTGTTAGGTTTTAAAAAGTTCTGGAGAAATACTCTCAAACATACTCCTGCAATTGTAATATCATGGAGAAACTGATCGATCTGGGTGAGCTGTATGAAGAGAGTGCAAAAAAGTGTTGCAGCTGTCATGCAAAATATGCACATCATCCTTCGTATAAGCCAAAAGTTCCATTTTAAAACAGTATTCACTGTCTATCTAGCCGATTTTCGTACCAAGTCTCGAAATTCTGTACGAGTTTCTTTGTTCATAAATTCCAGCTGGAAATATGATTTTTCGGGGATGACTCCACGATAATCCAGAGATTCAGATGCGTGAAACTTATGAGGAAAGAAACCCTTACGAACTTCTGGGAGATCGAACATGGCTGGCAGTTTCCTAAGAGTGACACTAATGTAGAAAAAACTATCAAGAAATATGATGTTTAAAGGGTCATAATAGATAGCAAGTATATTCGATCCATCAAACACTACACAGGTTGGAAATTTTTTAAAAAAAGGTATTCCAAAATAAAATACCAGTCAAAACCATGAAAAATGTGTGCAATTGCACGGATATTTTCATATTTTTGTTTGACAGTCCCAAGAATCCTTTCAACTCGATCCCTTTTCATGATATTTTTGACAGAAAACAACTCATCTAGGAACTGACCCACACAGTTTTCACCCCAGAACTCGCATTTGTGACTACCGAAATCAGCTATACATAATATTGGAACATGACGATGATTTTTAGCAATAGTTTCTATGTCAAAATAAATCACAGTAACCTGCTTATTTGAGCTCTCCGATTTTTGCACAAAACACATCTGTTTTGGGTGATCTGAATTGCAGTGGCGGCAGTAATTTTCAGGTGGACAGACGTGGCTTTTATCTCTAGAGAAAGTAGCCAAACACTGTCCACAATGATGGATTTTTGGACAAATATTTGTATGTGCAAAGTCAGACATTCATTGCCATAGATAAATCTATTGGATGACTTGCACAAAAGAAGGCCCCGCACACTATGTCTGGCGTTTGTGCAGCAGCAGATGCATACATTTTTACATCCATGCATTTGCAGTTCAATTGGTTTTTGAAAGTTTTTATGCAAGTGGGTCAATAATAGTTATTCCCAAACAGAGCTGGCAACTATGCACAAAATCATAATGAGAGCTGCGGTATACAATACAGATCTGTTTACTTGCATTTGGTCCCCAAAACACCTCAGAAAAATCAGCATCATTAGAAAAAACTACAATTTGGTATTCCGGAGTCAAATGCTTTTGAAAGAGAGCTGCTTCTGGAATACCACCAGAAGTAAGCAGAACCCCAGCAATTTTGTGCAGAGTTAAATCTCTCTTTGTTTGTATCTTTTTTTATGATCTAACCACACTTGTCTGTATGTTTGGGCATCATCACTGTGTGCAGAAACACCCAGAACAAGTTCTCGGGCCATGCAAAGATTGTCTTTGTTGGTAATTTCTACAATAGCTTTTTTTATTTTCAGAAATTCATCCAGGCTAAGCAGCATTCATTTTTTTACATTGGTTCTGCCACCACCATTATTACTTATATTGATAAGTATGACATCTATAGAAAGCTTATTTGCCAAAAGAAACCCACATTTCGATTGAGCTACAGCACAAAATGCATGAACTATCCTTTGGATAGTTAATTCAAAAAGCAACATGAATGATAAGTTAATATTGCTTTCTAAACTGGATGCACTAATGCTCAACCGAATGTGAGAAAAAGTTCCTGAACTTCATAAACACTGAATGATCTCATTAAGCATATCTTGAAACATTTCAAAAAACACTCTGGTAAGAGGGGTTCAATATCACGAAATCGAATTTAATATTCCAATTGACGAGTTTGATATTTGATAGAATTATGTGATTGGCCCACCAAAACAGTCTAAAAATCCCTGTAGAGTGAGGGGTCAGTAGTAGTAGTAGTAGAAGATCTTTTAGTTTCACATTCAGAATGTAATAATTGTGGGGGTTCATTCCAACCACACCAGTAAGAGAAACACGTGGATTAACACCATGACCTGTGTGTTGTTGTTTGTTTTCACTTACAGATGAATCTGTTAAATCAACTTTGACAATAACTGGTGCATGATTATACACAATGCCACCAACAACAAACCGAATGACTGATGATCACTATAAAAAAAAATCACTTTCTAGGTTCAGAAATCTCTTTTATAAATAAATGTTAATCATCAGAAAGTGATTTTGCAGTTGCGACACTTCGTAATCCTTTCACTAACACAATTTGACTAAACATAAGCCCTCAAAATCTTTCCCAAAAACCTAACAAGCAAAAAAAATAAATAAATAAATAAAACACGAAACAGTTTGAAGTATTTTCATGAACATATTTTTAATTCTATTGCAAAACCACCTTATAAACTTATATATTAAAAACTTAGACCTTAAAAAAAATTACTTTCTAGATTTCAGATAAATGTTACTCATCATAAAGTGTTTTTGCAATTTCGACATTATGCAATAGTTTCATTAACACCATTTACTAAACATCAGCCCTCAAAAACACACATTAAAAAAAAATACTTTCTAGATTTCAGATAAATGTTACTCATCATAATGTGTTTTTGCAATTTCGACACTACGCGATGCTTTCACTAACACAATTTTACTAAATAACCACCCTCAATATCTTTTCCCAATGAATAAAATCAAAAAAAAAAAAAAAAAAAATATATATATATATATATATATATATATATACATACATATACACACACACATGTATAATGACTTATGGGATTTCACTTAACACAAAACAGATTGAAAATCATGAACATGATTTTTAATTTTCCATTGCAAAAACCACCTTATAACCTTATAGGCAAAATTCGCTAATTTAGTCGCTAAAAAAAATTCAACTAATGTGAATATTTTCTAATGACATTGCCATAAAAATTGACATAAAATAAACTTATATTTTCTCCAGAAAAACTCATTTTGGAACTACAAACTTCTGAATGCATACAGATATTCCAAATACTTGAAAGACAATGGGAAGCACCAAGCACATTAGTCTATTTATAAAAAATCAGAACCAATGGAAAACCAATAACGACAACATGTGATATTGAATAACTTAGTCCTCATCGATCATGAGGTCAAATTGCAAACCTTACAGTAATGTAATCAATTCCTGTATCAACTCGAAAACATTTAGTCACATCAGAAATCATGAGAAATGCACAACCCTGGGAAAATTTTACCTTTGAAGAAATCGCGATACATCTATGAAAGGAAGGGATTATTCATTTACAAATGTCTAACTAATGTTCCCACGCTCTGAACGAGGACTGAAAATAAATGACCGGATATATGAGTCACTCAGTTATCTACAAACAAGTCTAATGAAAATTAACAGTATGGGAAAATAATTCATACACAGTTTATTTATTTCTTTTACTCAGTTATTCTTCTTATAATATGTAGTTAACTGAATTTTAAAAGTAAAATAGAAAATAACCAATCATTTGAAAAAAAAAGAACCATATCAAAAAAAAAATCGGCATTGAGAAATGGAAAATTACTGATCGCTGGTGGATATATTAGTCAGGAAAAGACAGTTTGAGCTTACACTCGCCACCGTTGGAATAAAAACATAGTATGACCCAATGCGAAGGAATTACTGGTGTAACAAACAGACAGAAAATCTAAGGGAACAAAAGTCAAATAGGTTTTCAGGTTATTACAGAAATTTCGTTCTTTCAAACTTGAGTTTTTCTGTGTGTGTGTTGTGCTGTGGATAAAATTCAACTATTTTGGAATATCTATTTGCATTAAGAAGAGTCATTCTGGAAAGACTGTAAGTATATTTAAATTATCATTTGAATTTCCAGATTACATACAAAAATTTATTGTAATCCTTTTGCAATTGTCTCCGTTTATTTTAAATTTATTTTTTAAAATGCCGTTTGGTTTTTCTCTTCATGGTAAACTAAAAAAAAAACACCAATACCCAAACATTGGTAAACAAGATAATGCTAATTCAAAAAAGAGGTCGTCATTTGCCAATAATCTTTTAGTGATGCCGCCTCCAATTGATAGTGATAACTTTGGAGCAAAAAAAAAAGTGTGTGTTTGAGGGACACCACCATATAATTAAATTACTCAGAAAACGCTAATCACTGCCGCCATCGCGACTCTACTCTAAGAATTCCCACCCCTTAACAGGAAAGAAATATTTATTGGAAATAAATTTATTGGAATTGTATTGGAAAATTAGTACAGCCATCTATAGACAACCAAAGACAAAACATGATGACAATGACAGATGTGTGTCACCCTGGGAAAATTCCAAGATATCTTATCTCAAAACCATTGCCCACAATTCCATAGGCAAACCAAAACACCATGTGATATCACAGAGAGACATGTGTTCTCCAGAAATTTCCAAACACATAACGTCACGATTCCTTATCTCTAAAAACACCCACAATACTATACGCTTACCCAACACACCACGTGATGTCACTGACAGAATAGGGGCCCCAGCGAAATTGCAAACATTCTAAACTTTATCTTATCAATATCCATCACCCATAATGCCATATGCAAACCATTTACTTATCTACAAAGTATAACAATACACATCCAAGACACTGATGTCGCTTCCTCCCATTCAACCTACCCCTATTTTGTCCATAGTATCCCGCAAATCACGACACGAATCCTTATCCACTAATAATATCTTCCTTTTCCATTCAAAACAATAATGTCACTTATTTACAACTAACAAATTACATCACTTATCTGCATCTAATAATAACAAATATTCACGTCATGATTCCTTATCTTACCTTGATCTGGTCAGAAGTGTTCCATCAATCACAACATGAATCTTTATCCACTAATATATCTTCCTTTTCAATTCCAAACAATAACGTCACTTATTTACAACTAACAAATTACGTCACTTATTGACAACAACAAATGACACTTATCTACATGCGAAAACAACACACCCCCACGACACGATTCCTTATCTTATCTTGATCCTGATCTGGTCATTAGTGTCCAGACCAACCACAACACGAATCCTTATCTCTATCATCACCCATAATTCCATACGTGAGCTAAAACACAAAAACTGAAGCCTATCACACATATGTCCCCCAGGGAAATTCCAAACATTCCAAACTCATGACGTCACACACATAATGACATCATAATCTCAACAACCAATCACGGCACGATTCCTTATCTTATCTTGATCTTGATCTGCTCAGAAGTGGCTGATATATTACTATCACCATATCATTGTGATATTAATGCTATTGAGTATGTTTGGGCAGAAGTGAAGAAATTTATTCGTCATCGCGAAGTAACTGGGATATTGACATATCAAACCTTTACAAGTAGTCAGAACAGGTGATTAAAAGTATTACAGCTCAAAACTGGGGAAAATATTGCTCTCATTTCGCCTTGTTGGAAAATATGTATTGGGACAGAGATGGAATTATCAAAGAACTATGCGAGCCTTTGGCGATTAATATAAGTGAAAGTGATTATGATTCGGACACTGATTCAGACTATGAAGATTAAAATGATTTGATAAAGTTTTTTTTTTAATTTTATGCATGGTCTTGTTAAAGAATTACAAGTCATAAATAATTAATCGGTTTAGTATATGAAAGTGTCTGAGTTGTCTGAACTGTAATTTTAAAATGGCTAAGTGCATTTGAAAAAAAAAAAAAACTTTTTTCTGCATAATTATTTTTATATGTATACAAAACTTTCTTAAAAAAATAAATTTCGCTTACAATATCTTTCATTTTATACCTTTATAAAATTTTGTTAATGCTATACTTAAAATTTTCCAACTGTTATACAAACAAAATACTTTCCACTTTTAAAACTAGAATGTTCATAAAAGAAAAGCTAATTTTCCGACGTGTAATAATAAACAAACTCATCACACGAAACGGATTGATTACCCTATTATCGGAATGGATTCGCCTTCTTCTGCCATGCACAGAAGTGTCAAGGATTCTCTTATGTGTGATCGAACAGTATGATCGAAGATTTAAACCATTCTGACTGAAAGGCAAATTACTTAGCTTTCGTGACTGCACAACAGTGGTGTTCTTTCCACATGCATTATATTTCTTAATTTATTAATGGTGGATTAAAGAATATGATACTGAAGTGTTTATTAACCGAAATACATAAAAGTTCTTTTATTAAACAATCAGATAATCATTGTTGTTCCTGTTAAAATTATTTACCAATTATAGAATTCTTTCTATAAGTAAAGGGTAACTTTATCAAAGAGTTTGCTTGTCATTAGAAATATATTTGGATTTTTTTTTCTTCCTTCTCCATTGATTTTTTCGATTATTCACGCCTAGTTTGCTATTACCCAATGTACCATTCGGAAGAGAGAATAATCATAACCAGATTGTTAACATCACGCTCGTTTTCATTTTCACTCGGAATTAATATAACAAACTGGAAACATCTTCATAACATAGCCCGTAAGTTACACTTAATGGACTGAATATACACTGCAACGTCTCTTATCGGCCACTATACTGAAACACGTCCAGCTGATTTGAAGAAACAGTATCCTAATTTGCCAAGTGCTATGATTAGTGATGGATGACAAGATTCATCAAAGCCACCATACTAAAGGGAATTTTGTAGCACAATTTTCTCTTTTATATCAGTAGCTTATCAAAATTCATTGACTACGTGCAGATATAATCAAAACATATCTTTATTGACAGAAATTAATGACCTCTCAGTTTTGACTACAATTGCTTAGCACTGCATAACAGCGCCAAGCTCCATTCGAATTAGGTCCTAATTCTATGTTCCAGTTCATCCTACAGATATTTTTAAAAAATATTCAGCAGACTGTGCTGGCACAACTACAAACTTTTCAAGTCATTCTCCTCAAATCAAGTATTTGAGATTTCAGGAGAATGACGTTGTAGGGAGAAAAACCGCCATCACCCTGTCCTTCCATGGATTTTTAGGCCCATGTCTAGGATTTTAGGCCCATGCATGTCTGGGTCTCAACCCATCCTTTCCTCTTTTTGTCCTCCAGTTGTATTGGAGTATTTTCTTGAGTCATCTAGACAAGTCTATTCTTTCAATATGTTTGATCCATTTCTATTTGCATTTGTATATTTTAATTTTCACTGAGTCTATATCAGGAAGTTTTTTCCAAAAAATGAAAAACCTGCAGTAGGTGTTTGCATGGTTTTTGATGCCCATATTTTTTATGGTATCTTTATTCTCCATTTCTAACACATTCATCATTTGGAAATACTTTATACTTAAACTTATTTCGCATGGATTTCCACTGATTCACTACTTTCTGTGAGTATCTTATTCCGTGAAAATCGACGATGGGAATTATTATTACTAACGAAGACTCTGGCTTGTAGTCCTTCCATGAAATTCATGATTGCTGACGGTCGTCTCTTGGTAACTCATGCAATTGATTGTGGTTGTTCACTTCTCCAAACACAGATTCTATTGCCTAACTATAAACAAAGAAATAATTAGCTTTCTCATAATACATTGGCGCTTGTTATTGAGTATTATAGTATTTCAGTATTTTAATATTGAGTATTTTAATGTAACGAGCAACTCGTTACTTTAAGCTATTGTTTAGCTTAGAAGATCAAAATTACTTCCTGGAGACCAATTATTCCCTTTATAAGCAGCACCATTGGCATATTGCACATCAGCATCTATTTTACTGACATCAGAAAGGTGGCACATTACATCTGAATAGACAGTGTACATAAAAAAATGACAAATGGCAAATTTTGTCTTTTATTGCTGACATGAGAGCATAGTTTCTTCTTAATCAACAAATGATCCAATAGAAACTGTCAGATCAGAAGACCAAAGCTCTGCATTTCTTTCTATCTTCCCAAATTCTTTCTTCGTGAACGTCGTTCCAGTTCAATTTTCTTTTTTCTAAATCTTCTTTTATTTGCTCTCTCCACCTTTTCTGTGGTCTTGCTCTTGGTTTCTTCACCTCAACCTTCATTCATGCATTCTTCTCAGTATTCTTCTAAATTTATTCCCTTATATATATCCAAACCACTTCGAGCGAGAGTTCATAAAATTTCTTCAACACTTTCTAGTCCCAAAACATTCATAATATCCTTATTTCCTATTCTAACTTTCCTGAGAAAACTTTCATTTCTACTGCTGGTATTCTACTTATTTCTCTTTATTATTATTATTAATCTCCATGTCTCTGCTGTATAAGGCAAAATAAGCAAAAAAAAGTACTTCGGTTAATTAAGATATTACAATTCAGTGGAATTTATCTGTCCGAAAGTAGACTACTTACACTCTTAAAATGATTCAGTCCAGTGAAATTCTCCTCATTACCTCTTATCTAAACTTCCATTACCAAAAAGTATATTTCCCAGATACCTAAAGTTTTCACTACTCTTCAGTATTGGCCCATTGAGTCTAACCCTAATAATGTTTGCATTTTCTCTAAGATTTAAAACCATGTTCTCACTCCTCCTGCTATTAACTAATATATAATGCATAATTCTTTGTCGTATTTTTCCATTTTCTCAGTTTCTTCAATTTCAACAGAATGTGCCCAAATCACACATCATCTGGAAACAGCTTTTCTCCTTTCGGGTCATTTATCGTATCTGGGACACTACTCATCACCACAGTGAAAGACATGGGGACAATACACCTTATCATAATCCATTAAGTTGCCATTTAGTGTGAACCACTTCGAATTACCAAATTTAGTCTTTATACAGCATTTAGATTTAGCATATACTGTATAGGTTATCGAGACTAGTACATTTTTCTATGCCTATCTTTTCCAAACTTACCAGACGTTTCCCTCGTTGAATCCAATGCTTTATCCAAATAAAGAAATGCTATAAAGGGATTTTTTTGTAAATTCCCATGTCTCCCCATAATTTCCCTTACAGGAAAAATCAAATCAACAGTTGATCACCTGTTTTATAACCAAACCGTTCTTTTCATCGAGCACCCTCTATTTTATCGTTTATTTTTGATGCCATTATTTTTTCATAAATTATTACATAGTGACAGAGTAATATTATTCCCTTCTCTCCAATATATAAAGGAGGCTCCCTTCTTGAGCCTCCTTTATATATTGGAACATAGATGGCTTTTGTCATATCATCATATATCATTTTCTCCAGATCAGTCTAATGATGTCATATAAACATCCTTCTTGTACTACCAGAATTTCTGATTATATCATCAAGAAATAATAAAACAAATAAACAAGAAATTACTTTTTGCTTACCATTCCAACTATATCTTTAAATTTTTTCGCTTCTTTTCGCAAACCAACTATTTTCAATTTTGAGATGATACCTAATAATTATTGTCAGTTGCCCTTGTCCTTTCTTGGCCCAAAATGAAAAGGTCCAATCTTTTTTCTATTCCTGTTCTTTTTTCCTCCAACCTATTCATTAGGATCTCCTATGATGATTCCATAGTTAATTCGAATAAAACCCTCAAAATTATCCTCAAATGTCGTTTTTTCCCTTTATATCTAAATTCTGTTTTGGTGCATATACACTCGGAAAGAGATCATCGGACAATTTCCTGGACAAGATGCCTCGTGTCATGTATGTAACCATTCACGTGTTTATAGCCTGTATAAATTAGTGGAATATGATGCTCCAAAGTCAGTGTAACTGTGTCGAAGTAAAAATGGTTGCAAAAAAAAACTGACTGACTTTGAAAGAGGTGTTGTGATAGGATGCCATGTTGCAGGCCTATGTTCGGCAAAATGTTGACAAATTGGACCATACTAGATCTACAATCAATGACACCATACTGCCGAGGAATTGCAGGTAGTCAACCGTAAGTGCTACCCGCAGTGGACGACCCACACCCTCACCGAACATGACCGTAGGATGAAACAAAGAATAATAATAATTATTATTATGGGCAGCTCCAAGAAGTACTTACACTCATCAAGGGAGGCAATAAACATCATGTCAAGAACAACTATTCAACATCGACACAGTATCTATACTTTGCCTTGAACTCATTCACAGTCATAGCACCCACAACAGACTCAGGCAGCTTATTCCATTCATTCACCACTCTAAAAGTAAAAAACCTAGTTCTAACATGCTTACTAACCAAATCCTTTCCCAGTTTCCATGGATGGCCCCCTAGTCCTCCCACTACCAGTCCTGTTATCAAAAATATCCTCTGAATTATTCTTATAGAAACCCTTCAATAATTTGAATGTCTCAATCATATCACCCCTTTTCCGCTTGACAACCAATTTCTGCAACCCACAAATCTTCAACCTGTTCTCATAAGGTTCATTCCATAGACCTGCTATCATCTTGGTCACTCGTCTCTGGATGCTCTCCACCTCCTCCCCATCAAGAAGAAACCCTGGCACCCAAATCTGGGCACAGTAGTCAAGATGGGGTCTTATCAAGGCTCGATACAGAGGAACAATAACTTGCTTGTCTCTGCTCATCAAAGTATTCTTCAGTAACCAAGTGATTTGATGAGCTGATTTAGCCTCTGTGCCTTCTAAACTTCAACTCCCTATCCACCAACACTCCCAAACTCCCTGTCTTCGTCAATCTCCTGGAACACAGTTCCACCATGTGGTATACTGCTGCTAATCTTTTCACCCCAAAATGCATAACCTTACACTTTGCCACATTAAATTGACATCCATTATCCTTAGCCCAGTCCTCCAATCTATCCAAATCATCCCGCAAAATTTTGACATCATGTGCATTCACTATTGCTCTACCCAACATTGCATCATCACCAAACAAATGAACAGTTCCTCTTAGATCCTATCCTATATCATTAATGAACAAATTAAATAGTAGTGGTCCGATAACAGAACCCTGCGGCACACTACTAGTCACAGGTCGTCATTTGGACTCTACTCCTAAATAAACTACTCTCTGATATCTCTCCATCAACCATCCTCCTATCCATCTCGCCAACCCAATATCCATACTCATATGCCGCAGTTTACTGATTAGAATTCCATGTGGTATCCTGTCAAAGGCCTTAGCAAGGTCCAGCAATCACTGTATACCCATTACCCTTATCCAGTTCAGCTGTCACTGTGTATAAAACGTGAGCAAGTTATTGAGGCATGATCAACCCTTCGCAAAACCGTGCTGTCCCTCAAACGGTATCCCATTTTCATTTATCCATTCCTATATTTTTCTCTTGACTACTTTCTCCAAAACCTTGACAACAACTCCTGATATGCAGATCAGTCAGTAATTTGCAACAGCAGTCTTTGAACCTCCTTTATGCAGTGGAACTATTTTCTCCTCTTTCCACCCACTCGGGACTAACCCAGACTTAAATTAAATAAAATGGTAAAGGGCACTGAAAATTCTTTAGCCGCTTCGCGTAAGACCCAAGCTGGTATACCATCCAATCCCACAGATATATTCACATTAAGGTTTTGTAATATACTATTCATCTCCATTTCATTCATCACAATTCCCATATAAGCTATTGGTTCCTTCATTCCTGCAATATCACCACCTGGATGATATACTCTTGCGAAGTGCTTGCTCAGTAATTCCTCTATATCAACGGATTCAGTTACCTCCATACCATCGGCATTCCTTAAAATCATTCTGCAGTATACATTTTTTTTCTTTTGCTTGCAGCATATCGAAAAAACTGTTTGGGATTTTATTTAGCATGTGTGGCAAATTTCCTTTCATAATCCGCTTTTTGCTTTTCTTACCACACTCGTTACCCTTCTGGCCTGTGCCTCATACTGTTCATGGACCTGCAGGTCACATTTCTCCTTAAATTCCCTCCACAGTTGTTTCTTTTTTTGCAGCTCAAGCTTAATGGTGTTATTCATCCATTTAGCCCCGACTTGATTTACTATCCGGACTCTAAGCATACAGTCAGCCATTACCTCCTTCAAATGCTCCTTTACTGCTTCCCATGCACTATCAACCTCCAGTCCTTGCAGTTTTACATGTCATGGCATTGAAGCAAGCAATCTCCAATCCACATTTACCCTTTCTTAATTGAAAATTCCACACATTTAGCCACCTCCCAGGCCAAGACCTTATAATTACACTCACCAATTGGTGGCAACGTGGTCATATTCATTGCAGTCAAATTCTCAGATGCAATTACTTGGTCAACCTCGAATCCCTAGTATATTCCATTACATTCTGATTCAGATAGTTATCCCTTAATAACTGCATAAAATCCAATTCCTTCCTCCCACGTGTCCTCTCCTTCTTCCATTCAATATTACTATAGTTGAAATCCATCATAATAATTACCCTCCTTCCACTCATTGCGTCTATTTGTCTATGCATACTATCTCCACCATCTATTCCATCACCTGGTCTATAGCAGCACCCAACTGTATATTTGGTTCTGCCAGTCTCAATCTCACACCAAATAGCCTCAAATGAGCTCTTTTCACTATCCTGCAATACAACTTCAATTCTCCTTGGCTGCAGTTCATCTGCTATCATCAATAACACCCTTCCCCCATTTTATTCTCTCTGTCCCTCCTAAACACACTATACCTTTCACATTCTGTCCCACTAGCTATAGCATCTTCTGTCAGCCATGCCTCACTAATGCGAATAACTTGTGACCAGGAAGAGCCAACCAAGGCCAAAACTTCTTCCCTCTTGTTCCAAATATTCCTGGCATTAGTATACATGAAGTGCAGAAGCCTGATTAGTCCCACCCCTATCTTGATGCCTTATACTAATTATCCCATTCTGATTTGTGACAGTTAGTAGAATGCCACGAAGTAGTGCTTCCTATTTTGTGGCGTTTCTACGGAACTGACCATTGTCTCTTTCAGCTGAACAATGCACTGTGTCGTTAGGCTGCTGCTGTAATTGCATGGTTTGTGAACATGAACTTCACCACACTTGACTGGCCTCCACAGAGCCCTGATCGAAACCTTATTGAACATCTGTGGGATGAAAAGGAACACCACCCCACAACAGTCCAGAACCTTATTACATGCTTACAGCAAGAATGGCTCAAAATATCCATTAAGCGATATCGTACGCTTTTGGAAAGTATATATCCCATAGGATTGCTGCAGTCATTGTAGTGAAATGTGATTCTATACCTTGTTAAGGTGGGCACAATGGTTGTTGTTTGCACTATGGTGTCCATTGACTTCCCAAGCAGTTTCGTTTTCCGCTACATTCAAATACAAACCTCATTATCACTAATTCCATTACACTTCTTTCGTTTACATCTTTACTGAAGATCAAATTAATAGCATTTTTCTTTAGTCATTAGCTGCTTCCTGAAACAAAAGTCTCCTCTTAAATTCTACTTTGCTTATTTTTTTCATTTTGTTTCGCACAAATCCAAAACATCTAATTTCCTTTCCATCACAGAACACACTACCGTCTTCTTTTAACCTGTACAATGTTTTCTATTTTCAGTTTCATTTCCAGTCTACATTGTTTATCATTTATATCCATCTGACTTTGTTCTTTTGAATTTTTACCATAGGTTGTATTTTATTCATCAACAAGAACTTTCTGTAGGCTTTTTTCAGTTCTTTCCTATGTTAGGCAATCTTTATTACAAACAAGTATGCTTTTGTCTCCAGAAACTGTGGTTTTGAATCCCACATCTCAGAAAACTAGACATAGAATCACATTATTTCATAAATCAGTAGCAGTGCTTGGTTTAAGATCACGAGATAGTGCAAGAGTCCACCATACTCTCTCCCCGATGCCTTCGAAATCGCTGGAAACTATAGGCTCAATTGAAATTTGGGCCTATATAAAATTGTTGTATAAAATTATATATATATATACAGGGTGTTCGGGATAAATTTGACAGTTTCGTAAGGAAAAAGAAAATCTTCTTTGTATCTATTAAATTTAATGAATTGACAAAAAAACATTACAGGCAGAGTTAATTACAATACTATCAACAAGATTTACTCAGAATAACCACCATTAGCATCGATCACAGCTTCAATTCTGCTTCGGAACCTCGAACAAGCTGATGCTACAGTCTCCCTGGGAAGGGCCGCAAAAACTGTTTTAATTTTATCCATTAACTGGGCTTTTGTATTACTGGAAGTGCGATTGGTGTCTTTTTCAACTGCGCCCCATACAAAATAATCCATGGGGTTAAGGTCTGGGGAGTTTGGAGGCCAAACATTTGGACTGGTGAAGTCGTAGAAATTTTCAGACAACCATTTTTGACTTTTCCCAGAGGTGTGGCAAGGGGCCGAATCCTGCTGCCATACATACGACCTACCATTGGCTACCCTTGTTATCCAGGGCTTGACTACAGTTAGCAACTCCACGAACAAAGCCCGAATTCCAATGCCAGGGTTCTTCAACACCTGTTCCTGCAGATTTGCGAGGAATTCTGCTGTACGAACGCAATCAGATCGTCTGCTAGGGATCTTTCTTCTTGCTACATCCTCGTAGTCACCATTGCAAGTCTCTAGTTCATGCCTGATTGTTTTTACTGTATTCAGGGAGCATTGGGCAGCAGTCGTAATATCCTTATTTTGATGGCGGGCACGAATCATCATGATACAAGTTATTCTCTTCCATGATTCAGGTGGGTTCCAGCTATCCATCCTTTCTGACATCTTATATATGAATGAAGAAGGGTCCAAACTTTTAAATGAAGAGAAGTGTGTGTTAATACATATAACTTACGGAAAAATATAATTAATTATAAATATGTCAAATTTATCCCGAACACCCTGTATATATATATATATATATACGAAAGGGACGTCCAGAAAGTAAGTTCCGATGGGCTGTCAGAGAAACAAAAATATACTTACAAAAAAAACTTTATTCGAAATTAAAGTAGACATCTTTCACTACTTTTCTACATAATTTCCGTCATTGTTCAGGCACTGTGGTTTTGAATCCCACATCTCAGAAAACTAGACGGGGCACCAAGAGTTGTATACCATCGTTTTAGAAGATTGCCGCCTGTGACGCAAACCACGTATTGACGGCTTCTTTGACCTCGTCGTCGCCTTGAAACCGCCAGCCACCAAGGAAAAATTTCAGATATTTGAACAGGTGAAAGTTGCTTGCCGCGAGGTCAGAACTATATGGGGGATGATGGAACTCTCCCAGCCGAAGGTGGGAAAATTTTTACCCATCTTCCTACCATTGAATCACTCGTTGCGTGTTCTCCATAATTTGAAATTCATTGTTTGTGAACATGATTATGCTGCTCAATAATTTGCCGATGAATTTCAGCTGCTTTAACGTTCATCGCAATCAGGAAACAGATAACTGATCAAATTTCACATGCGGCGGGTGATTCGATTTTCTTAGACATTATAAAAACACACCAAGAAGCATATGCACTGCGAGCATGTCTGAAAATGGCACCACCGCCTTGCTCAGGAATCAACAAACTCACTATTGCGATCGCAGCCCTGAAGTGAAAATATTTAAAAAAGGAACTTACTTTCTGGAGTCACCCTGGTATATATGTTAAAGATACCTCACGTCAGCCAGGCCTGACTGACCATAGTCGTGGTTGGTGATGTATGACTTGTGTTGCTCTAGGCAGATGGTTGCTGATCTGCCTGTCTGTCCAAAGTATGCCAGCTTACAGGAAAAGGGTACTTTATAAACTCCAGGCACTGAGAGAGGAGAGAGCTGATCTTTTGTAGAACGGATAAGGGTAGTCAGTTTGAGGTGGAGCTTAAATGCTGTGTGTAGGTTTTACTTTTTTAAAATCTTGGATATTTTTTCCGATGTGCCACGGATGTAGGGTATGGTGATGGCATTCCTAAACACTTTCTGAAGAGAAGACTGGGGAATGGGGGAGGAACTGAATATTTGTCTTGGATGCAACCCACAGGATCTAATGGGGAAAAAACAACATGCTTCACCACAGCAAATTCAAAAAATAGAAACTATTTTTAGAATCAGCTGCAGCTCGCAGAAATCAACCAAATCTTAATAAATACGGTCGCATTAAGCTTCCTAAGATTTGGGAAACACTTATCATCAGAGATTCCACCTTACATTCCAGGCCACCTACAACCGCTCTTAGTGGGTGCTCCACCTTGATAAAACTGTAGAGTCACCCACGTGGTTGGGCTTAGTATTGTGTGTTATTTGTTTATATGTTCATTAGTTTTTTTGTAATCCCTGAAGATGTCCCAGTGACTGAGACGAAATATGGGAAGTATTAAATTCTGTTTTAATGCTTTATGAGTGCTGTATACAATCTATTAAGCCTCCGACATGATGTCCTGACAACACTTAAGCCTCTACACATGGATGTTAAAGATACCATGATCTTTAACATCTTTCTGAAGACTGGTCAGTAGCCACACCCCATTTGGTTGCTATTTTTGGAGACAAGCAATGCTGATAACCATTGATACACCAAGCATTGCACAACTTGATCAAATCTTTGATTGATCGATCACGAAATGGAGATTATCAGCCAACGAACCACTTATTCACTACCTTGATATAGACAAGCAGTTCTTCTTAATGATGCTGTCATGCCAAAGACCCAAGCATCCGATTACACGTGAGTAGGTCTTTTGGTATACATACGTTAACCATAACATCCGTGTTTCAAATAAAGAGACAAAATGAGAAAAAAGACTTTATACAGACGCCTGGTTTTTATTTCTGTGTATGACAGAAATAAAGAAATATGCAATGAATGATGAAGTTTTTCTATTCTTCAAAAGCAGTAAGCAAGACCATTTAGTCCTAACTTTTGGGAACTAGGGATAGCTATTCTTCACTATCAGCCAATCATAGATAGCTGTTCTAAGACTACGAATGATTTTTAACTGCCACCGTCTCATGGTCCCTAACACTATATATAATAGTCTGAAATAGTGTTAGTTCTACTGTCAGTTTCTTGCGTTGCTAGATTAAAAACACGAATTTCAGTGAAAAAACTCCACTTGCCGTGCCAGAGATTGATTCATTTAGTAATAGGGGCCAATTCCCCATGCTTGCTGTGCAAGCTCATTAATTGAGAAAGAAGTAATATTTATTTGTTAATAAATGCATGCATTTATAAGCATTATATTTAGGCTTTTATTTTTGTAGACAGAAGACGTCTTAGGCTTGCGCCGCAATAATTGAGCTTTGCGTTGTGTATCGAATGCCGGTGCTTGCTCGTCTAGTCAAAGCTACCTTGGCTTGCTCGGTTGTAGGAGCGTCCAGGTCCTCGCAGCAACAATGTGATTTCATGCGTGCGCATAGCCATTTCACGTCGTCTCACTCTGTTGCTTAAACACAGGCCATGGGCAGTCAACGTAGCTCTACCCAGTAAGCTTCAGCCAGCCTTTACAAGTGTGCGTGTTGCTTGGGAAAATTAAGTTACAACCAACTTTTTATGACGATGTTATTGACCAGTTCATAAAGAACCGTAGGGTAGAATTTGTATTCAAGTAGCTAAATTGAGAAAGATAGAATATCATTTGTAAAATAAATGTTTTATTTGTATGATTAAATGTACATAAATTTCTAAATATATAGTTTTAAATGGTTAGTAATTCATTATTCTGCTAATCAGATTTCAATCAAACCTCTCACTCACTGAATGATAACAAGGGCAAGCGTGAATTTCAAGACCAGCATTCGTCCCTGTTTGGGAACCAGTCGGAGAGACCAGAATCGAACTTAGATGGTCTTTCTTCGAGCAAGCTAATGCTATGGATGCAAATACTTTTTATGCAGCTAAATAGGTCTAGAATTAAATTCATATTACATGGCAAATCAACATATTTTAAAATTCTTTAAAAATCGAAAATTTACTAAATTGTATTCAAGATACCAAGTAATTTTTTATAAACTTGATATTTAATCCTATTTCGCACGTGAGCAAACAGACAGTCAAGTTTGCGCCTACACGTAGAGCAAGTCTGAGGCAACTCGTGGTAAAGGTGGATTAAGCTCTGATCACTTTCCTTAGTATTTTTCCCTTAATGTAAAGCACATCCCCTTGCGGAGATGTATGATGCTATGCATTAAAGGCAATGGTCACTACCCATACCGGTTTCGACCTTTATTGAGGTCTCGTCAGTGAGAGCCAGACCTGAGATGAGTTGCCTCAGACTTGCAGTACGTGCAGGCGCAAACTTGACTTACTGGTCTGTTTGCTCACTTGGGAAATAGGATTAAAAACCAAGTTTATATAAAATTACTTGGTATCTTGAATACATAATATACCCAAGTTAAAAAACTTTCCATATCAAAGAGAATGTATTCATTGATTTATCTTAAAACTTCCAAATATGAAAGTGAACATATTATTAGCAATAATGAACGTTTACAAAAAATAAAAAAATAAAAAACTGGAAACCGTAGCAAAAAATCTATTCTATAAAATGGACCTAATTGGAAATATGGTTATCTAGCTGGTAGTCTAGAATGTAATATATCACTTGGCTATTTTAATCCCATTTACGAAAGGTTATAAACTTATAGTACATTAGTACAGTGGGTGGGCTGTTTAGGGGTTGGTGAATTCAGAGACTAAATTTATAGACAAAATATGTTAATACTATTTAGACCCCTCAATAAGCAAGACTGGGGTTCACATCGAATGAAAATGATTTACCACCTAATGATACCACAAAGATCTACCCCCCCCCACAGTAATATTCGAAGCCACAGCTTGTTAGTTGGAGAGTAGACGCTATCCACTTGGCCAACCAGACAAACATGCAAATATTTCGAACGCCAGTGCATGATAAATATTCCTAAAATAGTTCTATAGGACCTATATTTCTCAAAAGTATTATTGTTGTTATTAATAATTATTAATTTGCTGATTTATATACATTTAGTTATCGAAAAGATTGGGAGCTAATTTTTGTTTGCTATCGGTTCAATATCATGATCCTTATTAGCTAAAACTGACAATGATTCTCGTCGTATGCGGCCCTGGATACAATTAAATATACTGTACATCAAACAGTGCTTGTCTAAAAAAGCGATACAAAGTGACTTTCGAATAATTTATGATGCTGTTTTCTTTAAATGAGGTTGAAAAATACAACATAATAAGTCATACCCGTACACATCTGAAACTGCTTTAACATTTTCCTCTAAATATATAAATCAAAATCAAACAAGTTTTTATCACTTTGCATAATTCTTCATCTGTCGAAATATAATCCCCAAACCTTGAAATCTCGAAAGTCGCCTGTTTCGCTACATAGTTCTCACTAAACTTTCCTATATGATTCAATCATCGGCTAAAACAGATATACACAATGCTCTGAACTTCGTATCAAAACATAACAGAGTGAAGTGGTCACAACGCTGTTTAAAAATCACGTGGTACATTAGAGATGGGGGTCAGGAAAGTAGTTTAGTTGTTTGATTACGGAACTGTAAGGTTGGCAGTTGCTCGCTTGGCAGACGCTAAAGTGACATTTGGTGACGAAATGATTATCCTGAAAGTGACCATCTCGATTTTCATTGGAATTTTAACAGCAAACTTTGTCTTATCATATAGCGGTTAGTATGGCTATTTAAGTTATTTCTTTCTGATATAAATTAACATTTTAACCTAGATTACTGTACGTTTTAACCTCTTCAAATATACACATTTACGACAATGTAGCACAGATCACATCGTTAATTTTCCCTTTGGGATAAATTAAAAATGATGGCAATACGTTTTGGATGTAAGCAGTACTCTGATTCTTTGAAATGCTAATAATTCCATGCTAAGAATCATCGTTATAGAACGTATTGATCTCATGATAAAAACGATTACACATTTTATATGTGTGGTTATAGACATATGTATATTTAGACTATTTATCCATCTATTACTGTTAAATATTTATTTTAAAATCGTGGTGCAATTTCTAAGATTATCTAAAGAAACGAAAGTAAATAAATATAATAAAATACAGCTGATTTGCATGCCATACCTTATAATATATAACTTATAATATTGCGACATAAGAATAGTAATCAATATTATTTTCCAAATAGCATTCTAAGTTTTGGGAGACAAGTTAATTCTTTTACATACTTAGAAAGCATGAGTTCATAAGTTGAAAAGAGCATGAAAATGACAAAATATCTAAAAATTACAAGTGCACAAAATTTTGTGTTTAAACCTGACCTGATAAAAAGACAGACGATTAAAAGTTTATATAATCCACTAGCTTTACCAATATGGAAGTGAAATTTGACAATAAAAATCAATAGTAACTTTATGAGAAAAACAAAAAAGAAATATACGGTATTTCATCATAAATGAAGAAATAATGAAAGCATTAAACCAGGAACCAGTAATAGAGAAAATAAACAAATATAAACATAATTAGATGGAGCATGTTAAAAGAATGCAAACAGAAAGACTGTTCAAACATGTGCTTCATTATAAATCGTCTCTCGGGATAAAGATGATATAATCCATTGAAGAGATACTTCTCAGACTGGAATAAACCATAATAGGTCTAAATCTTTGAAGTCCATAAATGATGATAATAATGATAATAATGATAATTTATTATCTCTAAAATAATTACATGAATATACTAAAATTTAGGCAACAATGCAACTTTTTCTTACAAAATGGTTCAGTACATATTATAATTACTCGTAATATCATTATCATTTGCAGAATTTCTCATTGACACAACAGTAAAAAGCGTGTATTATTACCATTAATAATAATCATAGTAATACTTTACACTTAATAACTCACAATTACACAGGTTAAACAATATTACTTATGTTGCAGTTTACATAATAATAATAATAATAATAATAATAATAATAATAATAATAATAATATGTAAATTAGCCATGAATCTTTATAGTTCATACATACTATTTGCAATATATACATGTGCATATATTGTAAATAATGCAATATATATGCACATGTATTAATGAATATGTATTATATGTGCATACAAATACATATTCTATGCATAATACTATATAAAAAATGTCATCACCGTAATCATTCCTGATCATGTACTCTCAAAGGGATACTATGATAATGTTCCATGATTAAGTTTATATTATTATTAATCCCCTATCAATATTTTTCTTCCAAATTAGGCTGGTCTAGTTGGCCTAGTGGTTAGTATATCCGCTCTGCATTTAACAGGTTGTGGGTACACCCCCCACCCGGTGGGCATGGATTTTTTTTGTGGTTAACTTTTGTGGTTTAGGAGGGTGGTTGATGGAGAGATATCAGAGAATAGTTTACTTACTCAGGAGTGGAGTCCAAAAGACGGCCTGTGACTGTAGTGTGCCGCAGGGTTCTGTTCTTGGACCACTACTGTTCAATTTGTTCATTAACGATATAAGAAAAGATCTCAGAGGAACTCTTCATTTGTTTGCTGATGATGCAAAGTTGGGTAGAGCAATAGTGAGTGCACAGGATGTCAAAATTTTGCAGGATGATTTGGATAGTTTTAAGGACTGGACTAAGGAGAATGGATGTCAATTTAATGTGCCAAAGTGTAAGGTTATGCATTTTGGGGTGAAAAGATTAGCAGCAGTGTACCACATGGTGGAACTGTACTCCAGGAGATTGACGAAGCCAAGGATTTGGGAGTGTTGGTGGATAGGGAGTTGAAGTTTAGGGGGCACAGTGGCTAAATCAGCTCATCAAATCACATGGTTATTGAAGAATACTTTGACGAGCGGAGACAAGCAAGTTATTGTTCCTCTGTATCGAACCTTGATAAGACCCCATCTTGACTACTGTGCCCAGATCTGTCGCCAGGGTTTCTTCTTGATGGGGAGGAGGAAGTGGAGAGGATCCAGAGACGAGTGACCAAGATGATAGCAGGTCTATGGAATGAACCTTATGAGAACAGGTTGAAGATTTGTGGGTTGCAGAAATTGGTTGTTAAGCGGAAAAGGGGTGATATGATTGAGACATTCAAATTATTGGAGGGTTTCTATAAGATTAATTCAGAGGATATTTTTGATAACAGGACTGGTGGTGGGAGGACTAGGGGGCCATCCATGGAAACTGGGAAAGAGTTTGGTTAGTAAGCGTGTTAGAACTAGGTTTTTTACTTGGAGAGTGGTGAATGAATGGAATAAGCTGCCTGAGTCTGTTGTGGGTGCTATGACTGTGAATGAGTTCAAGGCAAAGTATGATAGATACCGTGTGAATGTCGAATAGTTGTTTAGGGCCTCCCTCGATGAGTCTAAGGACTGCTTGGGGGTCACCCGTAATAATAATAATAATAATAATAATAATAATAATAATAATAATAATAATAATAACTTTAGATGAGAGGCGAATTTCATCACTCGGTGTGAAACCACCTCCCTGCTTATCGGAGGCTTGAAGTTGCTTTAAAAGTTCCATGTTTGGTCTATAGAACAGGGTTTCCAGGTTATGTAAAAATTATATAAAAGTACAACAAAATAGATAAAATTAATAAAAATATGTAAAAAAGAAACCTTAGCTCACCAACGGCACTAAGGTACTATTAGGTTTACAACATTTCTTAAACGAGAGTCCTGCTATTTGTTAGACTCCAATGATAAATTTTTACAACTTACTTCAGTTTAATTAAGTTAGTAATGAAGAAAACTTAATCAAAGATATCTTAACATATATTAAACAACAACAATGAATATTATCATTATTAAACCAATATAAATAAATAAAACATTATTATAATCATGATTCTAACTGGTACTCTCAAAGTTATTCGGGTAGATTTTTTTTTTTTTTTTTTTTTTTTTTTTTTTTTGAGGATACCGTACGTGACAATTTGTTGTATTTAATCTGATCAAAAAAAAAATCAGCTAACGCCTTTTTATTCCCGTATATACGGGAGTAGGCGAGGCCATTTAGCCCTATCTAACTTTTGGAGACTGAGTGGGCAGTTCAATCTCCACTGGTACCCAATCAGAGACAGATGGCCCAAGGCTATCACTAATTAAGCAGTACGCAGTGAAGAGAGACGGCTCAAATGTGCCGCCATCTCGTGGTCTCTAACCCTAACACAATATATTTAATGACTGAAATAATGTGGGTTCTACGGTCGATTTTCTTGAGTTTACAGGACGAAAAACCCGAGTTTCCGGGAGGAAAAACCTGCTTGCCCGTGCCAGAGATCGACTAACTCGGGAACCGGTCGAAAAAAGGCTTAGAAAAATTTCCTCTAGTCGCCGACTAGACTCGAAACCAAGACTTCCTTCGTGCGGCCTAGCGCGATGGTGTGCAAACGCCACATCCACTGAGCTACACAGGCTCATTTAATCTGATCACATGATTTAATTTTTTCGGGGGATTTCATCTATTTGTAATTTTTATAAAGAATCTATAGAGTGTTCTTCAGGTCTCTCTATAGATGGCGATCGCTTGCTGATTTACTGGAAGTGCATTTAACACTTTCATTGCCAAACTGAAAATTGGAATTTCGTGTGGTGGCCAAATTTTTTCTTTTTTTATTTAGTTAGCGACGTCCACGCGATAACGCGTGATCGGCCGTTTGGTGAGAACTCGCATCGCGCGATATCGCGTGCTTGGCAATGAACGTGTTAAAAGATATGTAAGAGCTTCTTACTGCCCTGCGAGAGGTATTTTGAACCCACTGGAACCGCATTATTTGGTGTGTTGACGAACGACATAAGTTAATGCTCGTGTTTCAACGTATTCTTCTTTATAGTAGTGCTGTTGAATAATTACTATGAAATGTCGCAAAGAAGAAATATTTAAGATCTTCCTCGTTACTTCATATATACTGTATATAAATATATATATAATATTCATCAAAGCTTGATTTGCTTCCTCAGTCTTAAGAAAAGGCTGGTTATATTCCACTAATTCGAGCCCTTCCCAAGGGCCTATGAGTTGTGGAAATACTTTCTGAAAATGAAAGCTGTGCACAAAGCAGCCTTTTGCAGCTGCCCAATTTTTAATCCATCTAACTCGAGTGCTTCTAGATGTTTTTTCAATGTTTTAGGGATGGCGCCTAAAGCACCTATTATTATGGGGACAACTTTCGTTTTCTTTTGCCAGATTCGTTCAACTTCGATTTGCAAATCGCAATATTTTGTAATTTTTTCATTTTCTTTGATGTCAATCCGACTATCTCCTGGTACTGATATTTCGATAAACGTAACACCCTTGTTTTCACTTTTTTCAACCACTGTGATATCGGGTGTATTACATTCCAAGCTTTTGTCAGTCTGAATTTTGAAATCCCAGAGTATTTTAGCTTTTTCATTCTCAACCACTTTCTGGTGAACTTTATGCTTCCAATAGTCTATATATATATATTAAAGATACCAAGAAATTTTATAAACTTGGTTTTAATCCTTTTTTTTTTCGAAGTAAGCAAACAAGCAAGTAAGCTAAGTTTGTACCTGAAGTATTTTCAGCTCTCAGGCAACTCGTGGTAAAGGTGGCATAAGCTCTGATCACTTGCTTAAGTATCCCGTAATACAATACAGATATTTTCACGGACAACTATAATGCTATGTATTATGGGAAGGGTCACTACCCAGGCCGGTTTCGACCTTTATTGAGGTCTACTCAGTGGGAGCTAGACCCAAGTGGTGATACCAAGGTTGCAGTAATGCAAAACTTATATTTACCTTTACGAGTTGCAATAAGATGCTTTGACCTTATTAAATGAAAGTCTTCGGATGAGAGAAAGTTGTAGACAGTTTTTACCTTGGGTAAAAGTAATTGCTTGGTATCTTTAACATATAGTACACCGAAGGTAAAAAAACTTTCTTTCTCTCTCTCTCTCTATATATATATCAAGTAACAAGGAAGATCTTAAGTAATTTATTTATTTATTTTATTTTATTTTGTGAACTTGGGCTGATAATTTATCAACAGAGACATTCATCAAACCATTTCTACTTTATAAGTGAAAGGGGTTTGATGCGATGGGGCATCAGCCCTCAGTTGAGCGCGCCTCCTTAGGGACATCTCAAGAGAATGCGCAGCTACCAGAATTTCGTCGTCGTCGTCGTCCGGTAGCATCCTCTAGCAAGAGGGTTGCAGCAGATGAGCAGCTCTTCTCCATTTCTCTCTGTCTGTCGCTTCCATCATTCTTAAACCAGTCCATTCCACGATGTCATTAAACCACTCTCTAGTCGGTCTTCCATGTCTTCTCTATCCCTTGTAATATAGTTCTTGTCAGGTGTCCCGAAGAACCTCTCAGAAGATGTCCTGCAAATCTAGTCTTTCTTTGCATAATATTCTTTAACAGTGTTCTTTCCATCCCAACTCGTCTTAAAACTTCTTGATTTGATATTCTTTCTGTATAGCTAATCTTTTCCATCTTTCTATAACACCACATTTCCAATGCATTAATTCTTTCCATATCTCTCTTTCTTAGTGTCCATGACTCACTTCCATAACTTGCAATACTCCAAACTGTTGCTTTAACTATTCCAATTCTAACGCCTATTTTAGTGTTCTTGTTTATTAAAATTCTCTTCATTTCCATAAATGCCGATTTAGCTTTACCTATTCTATTTCTAATGTCCAACTCTGAAGTTCCTTTCTCTGAGATCCAGTTACCTAAATATTGAAATCTTTCCACTTCTAAAATCTTTCCTCTACATCTTATTTTTACATTATCTCCTATTTTTCTACCCATTATCATTATCTTGGTCTTTTTTGTGTTAATTCTTAGTCCATAGTCTTTACAAGAGTTTTCAATTCTTTGAATAATTTGTTGTAACCCATTTTCACTTTCTGCCATCACTACTACATCATCCGCATATCTTAAGTTATTAATGATTCTTCCGTTTATTTTTATTCCTTCTTCTACATCCTCAAGTGCCTCTCTAAACATTATACCATAACGGAGAGACTGAAAAAGGTACATCTAAAATGACGTCATCACAAAATCAAGCATTTTCTTAGAAATTGGAATTTTTCAGATATAGTTTTATTTTATTTTTTTATTTTTTATGTCACTCCCATTCACGAAGAGCTGTAATATAATACTTTTATACCATGGATGCCTTTTTTTTTTTCTTAAGTATTATTTGTTCATAGTCATGAATCCCCGTTTTAAAGACCAAACAATGAGCTTCTTCAATCCACTTCAGGCCTCTTTCAATAAAAAGTGATCTCACCCTGGGCGATGAAATTATCTCCCATTTTAACATTATAACAATTATTATAAAGTTAAAAAAAAAAAAAAACTAAATTTATCTGGAATTTTAAAAGATTAAAGAATTTTATGTATTGATTTTTTTTGAGAAAAAATGGAGATAAAACATCACCATCATTCATATATTTTCTAAAGCTGTTTCAAGAATTAGCTACACGGAATCACCTGTTACAGGTGATTCCGTGTACAATGATTTGGTTGTGATATAAAAACAATATATGCAACTGCCTATGATGACAAATTAATTGACAAACAGTTCTAGAGTATTATTATTATTATTATTATTATTATTATTATTATTATTATTACGTGACACCTCCAAGGACCCATTGTGGGAGGACACTACTCCACACAACCCTATCAATACTATTTAATTCTTCAGCTTCACATTACACCACTTTCCACCATCTCCCCATACATTACACTGTCTGCTCTAATAGTGTATTTGCCTGTTAAATGTTTGTGTTCTTCCCTGGCCGATTTGCCCATATGTGGGGTGAAAAACCCAATCCCAATTTTCCGGGAGGGAAACCATCCTACTTTTGCATGAAATCAACTACCTCAACGTTGAGGAGAATCGAACTTGTCTTTAGTAGTATACTACTTTTAAATTACTATAAATATATAGTAAACACTAAAATGAAGCATTTTATTGAATATTATCTTTAAATCACTTATAATTATATCATTTATGAAAGAAAAAAATGGACATCTAACAAGGTCTACGAATGCCGCAGAAATAAATGTCGTCCTGATCCTTTCTCCATGGGTTGTTCAATAAATGTATAGCCATGTACATTTATTGAACATGGCTATACAAAAATATAAATCCATACACATATATACTCACAGTAAAATGATGTTTTTTTTTTAAAGCCAACTTGAGCTAGTGACGACTTCTTACTCGGCATCAACTAAATATTTTTTTGCGGAAAGGAAATAAAAATCCGTTCTTTATAATTACCTAAACTGTACAGATTTTGTATACAAGGCATTGCATCTACTTTGTATTTTTCATTTTTGATGATCGTGTGAAAAGTTTTAAATTAATTTCATTATTAGTCTCTTTGGGAGAGTTAGGTTTTACAATAGATTTACGTGAATTAATATAAAATGATTTAATTAAAAAAAAAGTGGAGGCTTACGATGAGTCTTAACCTTAATGGAAATTTTAGTATATTTACTACTACTACTACTACTACTAATAATAATAATAATAATAATAATACAGAAGCAACTGGCGAAGAAACGAGTGCGCACATCTGCTACTATAGCATAAGGTTCTGCGCATTGTAGTCTGCTATCTGCAAATGTGTTGTTATACGCATGGAATATTTCTGCGACTTTGCTTTGTTATCAGCAAAATAGTGCATTATAGAACTGATAATTTCAGCTTGTGAAATACTTCTGTGGAGCCAGAAGCAATCATGTTTTCTCTATACTAGTTTCTGATACCGAAGATTACGGTAGCGGCTTCTAGTACTAATATATGTGTTCGTGTGCGCGTAGCTTCTCGAGAAAAGATCGAGCCGTACAGGTTATGCGGTATTTCAGGGTAGGCTCTTAGACGAGAACCAGCAGACAGATAACTTTCACTAAGTGTTTTGTCATGTTTCGAAGCTAGCGGTCTAGATTTCCCAGGCTGAAACTGTCAATTCTTAATGCACTATTTCCTGACAACTAATTAAAACCACACAAATACCTGATACATATCCATTTGCAAAAAGCAGATGACGATGCCCAAAGCGTTTCGTTACTATTATTATTATTATTATTATTATTATTCCTGACACCTCCAAGCAGTCCGAAGACTCATCGCGGGAGGACACCTTTTTGGGAGGACCACTATTCACAAACTTCTTTTTTAAATATTTCTAGGAAATTTATGTAAATTAACTGTGCCAAAGAGGTTAATATTGTAGCTAGTAAATTAAGACTTTTCGCAAACAAAAATAGTGTAAAATTACAACTTGGAGGTGTTTCCTAAATCTGGGAAATCTCTTAACAAAGTTTAGATAATCATAAGTTTGCTTATGATTTGATAAAATCATGAACAGTAGCCATGCTAAGAGGCATGGTGACCTTTAGCACAAGAGATACCGCGATATTGCACTACTATGATTAAACAGACGATACCTAAAAGAGAACAGATTGCTTTTTACTGTAGCACATTTCACAATCTAGATTTACGTTTCGGAATTTTCTCTTCGGTGGTTAATATTACAACGATGTTTACGGATGACCATTTTCTTAACCCTTGTTAATCACAAATATCTTGAGAAGAACATATTTTCAGTAGAACTTATTAAAGCAAGAACAGTTTTAAATATAATTGAGAGTATGCTAAGGTTTTATGAACCCCACTGCATATAATTATGCAAATATAATATTACATAACATAACATATTAGAATCGAATGCTATTATTAATAATTAACATTTGCCCGATGTTTTACAAGCACTGCGCGACTTTTTTTTAACCAGCTTTTCCAGTATCCTTAAAAGGATTTTTAAATATAATTTTATTTAAATTAAATAAAATTTAATTTAAATTAATTAAATTTTTAATTTTATTTAAATTAAATAAAATGTAAATACTGTAATTTGATAAATAATATCTTATTTTAATTTGAGTTACATAAAAAAAGCAGACTGAAAATTCCTCCAATAAACATGTAAATGAATAATATTATACACATTATTTATGAGTGTTTCCTTTCCACTAGAGTGCGATAATTGGCATGATCTCAGAACCACGTGTTATACAGGAAACAGAAAAAACCTTCTCATCAATTTCACTGATAGAGGAAATTGCACATTATCTTATAATTGATTAACTCTTCCAAATAACTTACGCCAGCCAGCTTAATGATATGTGGTTATATTTCTGAAACACGCCTTGAAAAGCATTGCAAAGCAGTTATGAAGAAAGCAATATACAGAAAGTTTATTACATGTATAGGATTTGGATTAGCTCTAATAAGCTCTTAGCGGTTAATATAGTTATTGTTGATATATAAAAAGCTTGATATCGACGTCAAAAAATATAAAGGGCGTGTTTTATCTTCTCGATAAAGAGTGCTTTACTAAAAATCGAGCGACGGCTATTTTCGTATTTCAATAGAAATACATTTTCTTGTTTTATTCAGAAGTATTGTTAAGTGGAATACTTTGGCATCTTGTCAAACAGGTTCAAGATGAAATGTATTCACATAATGAGATCCGCAATTCCATCAATTTTATACCATATTGCCATTCAAATTGGCATGATACGCATAGAGATTTTTTTTTGGGGGGGGGAATACCTAATCATGGAATTTGTTGTACTAAATTTGTTGTATCAAATTGGCATGATACGCATAGAGATTTTTTTTTTTGGGGGGGGGAATACCTAATCATGGAATTTGTTGTACTAATATTGCATATTTATATACGTATACACAGCACACCACAGTTTAGCAGAACTATATTTTTTACAAATTTTAATGATTTTAACAAAGTAAACAATTAGATTCTCAGAACCATATTTTTAATTTATGCCAATCAACAGGTGATAGGTTTGAATCCTGTCATGGGCATGAATGTTTATTACCGTCCTTAAGCGGGAGATGAATACCATCGTCCAGTACTGGAGGTTTGAAAAGTAGTTTCATGTTTGATCTCTAGAGCAAGGTTTCCGAGTTATGTAAAATTACATAAATATTAAAAACGAACGAAACTAAATAAATAAAAAATCCTTATACTACCACGGTATTAATGCTTATAGGTATATTAACTTTCGTCGGGTGGGAGTCACTTAAAAAAAATAATACACGGGGTCGCATTTACCATAAGGCACAAGCTGGGCCTCACTCTTTATGGGGGCCACATTTTAAAACCTTACTCCTCACAAACAACAATATAAAAAACAGACTACTTATAGTTGCAAAATAAAATACTTATTTTTAAATATTGAATTCATAATACAAAAACTAGAGGCCGCTGAAAAACTTGTGAGGCCTTTCACCTCCATTTGAAATACATTGTCCTTTCCTTAGAATATAAAACTAACAGGAACTGCTGTATTCCATAAAATTCATGTCTGTAAGCGTACCATCTCTTTGCTGGACGTATATACACGTCCAGCAAACCTGGATAATATTCTGTCCACCTGTTGAAAGAACATGGATAAGAAGTGTAATTTGACTGTCGTGTCCATTAGAAGGTGCGATAATTCTTCACGCTGAAAAGAACACTTAACTAGACCACCTGGCGTAAGTAGCTACGTTCATTGCCTATAGCAAGAAACGCAGTTGCTTGTCGTTTGCTCGGTAACCGGAATCTAAGTAATATTAGACTAAATACCTACGAGTTATATTCATCTTTACTACTTGTTTTATCGTATAATTATAGTTTTTAATGCCAGTGCAAAATAAGAAATCTTTTCATGCTTTCTTCACTTTACTTCATATTGTATCACTTTGGAAAATCAATGTCACTATCAATTTTTTTGCTAATTATTTTAATCTCCAATTCATTTTATTCTCCCAGCACTTGATTCACGATAATTATTTTTGTCAAACAATTATTTTATAAATTAATGAAAATCCGAATCTTAAAATAAATACAGCCTTCATCTGTCGAAATTAAGTTTTCTTTATTTTTTATTCATAATCTTAGAAGAAGGTTAGTTCACAGATTGTGCCAAGGTTCGCACTTTTACGATTTTGCTTTATTGAGTATCATAAGTAAATCTTAAATCATATCACGCAATGCATAATTTTTATAAAGTAATCTTTAGGTTTTTGCACTTCAACTTTCTTGGTTTTCCCTAATTACTCACTACAAATCGAAATAACCGCGGTTATGAAGTCAACTGTTATGTACATATTTTCGGTAAATTGCGATATTATGCGGTAGTTTTGAAGTAGCGATACTTTCTCTACAGTTTATCATTCGAAACATGTATAGGTGCATGCGTCACAACGAAATTTTATTTTTAAAATTTTCATAATAGAATAAACATTGTATTTCGCCTTTGATGGCTAACTCCTTCCGTGCATTTTCTTTTTATTTCAATTCGTTATTTTTCCAACGTGATTGTACCAGAATTGGAACATCTGTAAATCAATTATATAGGTGTAAAAAAATAATAAAATAAAATAAATTTCTGTGTGTATTTGGCTATTGTGAGGCACGTCTATTTGACTTGTTCCTTCCTCACTTTCTCAATAATTTTCGTTAGCTTACAGACTGTTACTTGAACAGAAAGGAATAGGTCTATAACTCTCCCCCCCCTCAAAAAAAAAATAAATAAAGGATTATGTAATACATATGCGTTTTTTCTTTTAAATAATTCAAATTCTTTTTTTCAAGATAATTGTATGAAATAATTTATAATTTTTCGATAATAAAAGTGAAACCGATCACTATAAATTAAGAAATCATTTTAGCCTAAATACTGTATCAGCCTGTAAAAGAAATGCCAATTTTTTTTTTCTGTTTGCATGTCTGCTAATCTACAATTGAAATCAAAACAAGACATTTAATTAAAATGAAATATATATTGATCTTTAATTCACCATGATATTAGATATTATTTGTTGGTATTAGATGTTTATAAATCATGGTCAATTAAAGATTAATATATATTTCATTTTAATTATATGTTTGAATTCACCAAATATAATCTAAACAAAAACAAGACATTCTTGATGCATGTGCACTACAGCCTGAGGCAATTTAGTGTGATTTCTTGGGAAAAGGTCTCTCTTGTTTTTCTCAATAGCAGTGAGAGTAATCTAAGGGTTTAGCTTTTAATCCAGCCAAGAGGATTATTATCGCGTATTTCTAAGAAGTAGTAATATTTAGAATTTAAAAATAATAATAATAACAACACTACTGAATTTTCTTTTGTGTGGTATGCATGAAGTTTTAGAAAAATATTGAAAATGTAGCATAGGATTGCTAAAACTTTGAATAATTTCAGCAGACCACTGAACAACGGATTTCAGATTGCAAAAAAACAGTACAGAATTAGAAGCTTCGACAGTACAACAACATTGCTTATTTCTATTGTCAAAACGGTAAGCTGAAGTAAAAAATGAAATCATTTTGAATACTGTCTGAAAGCTTTCAAACTAGTAGAAATTTAAAGTAGTTATGTAACTTAGTTCCAGGAGAGGAGATGGGAGGGAGATGCAGTAGAAAATCTTCAAAATAAGCATAAATTTTGAATAATTCCGTATAGGGATACCCTTCGTATTATATTTTCCACATATCTCCAGTGGTTACTCACAGGATATTATAGTAATGTGGATCCTACAAAAAAAATAATAATAATAAATAATAATAATATTAATAATAATAATAATAATAATAATAATAATAATAATATTATTATTATTAATAATAATCTGTTGCAATTTTAAGACAAAGGCGAAAAGTCCCTGCTAAAATATCATTGGATATAAATTTTTGATGTGGAAAGACTTTTAATGGGATTATATTGATCAAGTGCATATAATAAACAACTAGGTTATACCAACTAGTTTCACCAACTAAGGCTGTTGGCATCTTCAGGGTACATAACTGATGTAAGGCACTAAAAAGTAAAAAACTGTTACAAACTATAATCAACTGATTCCAATTATATTAAACAGAGAACAGAGCGCGTACAATACATTCAGAGAGCGTGGATGATATCACTTGTTGTTATTTAGGAACGTTCTATAGTTGGCACTATAATTCAGTTCTGGCGAGTTGAAGGATCTGATAAGGGTCTTCCAGATCACGGGCAAGATTAGTCCTTGGTTCCTGTTAAGGTTTTGTATACAGCGGGCAACTGTTGTGGCCTCCTTGAAAAATTCGGGAGCGGAAGTCCTCCTCCATGTAAGGAATTGTGCTTCTATCCCACTCTATGGTATGGTTCGTTCTTGAGAAATGAAAAGCTAACCCCGATTTTTCTTCTCTGTTATTATTAACGTCACCTATGTGTTCTTTTTGCCTAATTTCAAGGATCCTTGAAGTTTGGCCGATGTAATTCAAGCCGCACGAGCAGGGTATGTTATAAACTCCAGCATATTTGGAGAAAGGATGGTTATCTTTTGGAGATCTTAAGAATTGTCTAATCGTTTCTGTGGGTTTAAAGGCCACTTTTATTTTATGTGGTCTAAGGAGTCTAGCAATCTTATTGGAAACTGTCCCTAAGTATGGAATGACGATGGTAGAAATATAACGCACATCATCTTGTTGTCTTTGTCGGGGTTCAGAGCAAAGTATCTTGTGGACGAGTCTTCGAGGAAATCCATTCATGGTAAGGTTGGTGGATATCAGGGATAGTTCTTCCTGGAGGTCTTGTTGATCTGTTGTAAGGAGAGAGGTACGGTTCTTCAACATGTGTACAATACTAAGTTTCTGAGAAATGTGGTGGCAGGAAGTGAAATGTAAATAACGTCCTGTATTGGTAGGTTTGCGGTAAACTGAGAGGTTGATACCACCATTCGGAAGCCTCTTAATTAAAGTGTCCAGAAATGATAATTGGTTATCTTTTTCAAGTTTTAGAGTGAATTTGATTGTGTGGTGTAGAGAGTTGATTTTGTTAATTTTCATCTTCGACAAGAAGATGGAGTATACCTCTTAAACATTTAGGGAAAAAAAATCTTTAACAGTTAAAAGACTAAGTTAAACGAGGTGGTCCGTAAGAGCTGACGCTGTATTGCTTTGAAACGTAGATATAAACAAATTAAAGAGGCATTACTTGAACTATCCATTTCTCCTCATGAAAAACCTATTTCTAAATTAAAGCTCATCATTGGCTGATCATTTCGACAATTCAGAAACAGCAATTTTAACAGTTGTCTCATCTTTTTTTTTTTTTTACCCTTTTTTACCTTGCGGTGTTCGAGGGTTTATTAATCAACAGACCTCAAACCATTCACAAGATAAGGTGGTCGGCCCTACGTTCGTGTATCCTATGTCCGTAGTGTTGAGTTCTCAAGGCCGGTTTGCCTGCTTTGCGGGATGAAAAATCCCAGGCTAAACTGGGGAAAAAAACCCTACTATCCACGCCCGGCTAACTTGGCTATGGCTGAGGAAGATCCTTCAGCTCCTCACGTCACCGACGGGAATCGAACCTAGGACACTCCTTTCTCAGTCATATGATTGCGAAGCGCATAACCACTAGGCTAACCGGTTTAACAGTTGTGTGGAACAAAATTTTAACGAATAAATGTTATTAGTAAATCTCTACAAGATCCCAATATGGATTTGTTTTTAGCTAATAATTTGTTAGTCTTTAGTTGGTTTTATTTTAGATATAAGAAATAGTTTTGCTGCGTAGTTTTTAAATGAAGAAGCGAATTTATTAACAGATGAGACAAAATTTAAAGATAAGAAGGAAAGAGTGAAAAAAAAACGGAAAAAAAATGTCTCACGAAATTTCACAATCTAACGAGTAATTAAAAATTCCATTGTTAATACTTTTAATGCCTTTGCGATAAGCTAATTTTTCAAATTAATGAAAGAGCAAAAAGCTATTTAGACATATGTTTGGCTTTTTTTTTTTAAGAAAGATATAGCTCAAGACAAGCAGAAGACTAGTATTAACAAAATTTTACAATCTTATGGGGCTGATATTGACTCAGAAAAATTTATTGGTGAAGTTAAGCAATTTTTAATAATGATAAAGGAAGAAAATTTTTCAATTAAAATATGTACAAATTTATAAACGATGGGTTAAGGTCTACTTTTCCGAACGTAGAAACAATTCTAAAAATATTTTTGACGATGCCTATTTCAAATGCAAGTGCTGAACGCTCATTTTCAGTGTTGAAATGAATAAAAAAATTTAAGAAGCAGCTTGCACCAAAATAAAACAAGTGACCTGTCGTTATTATGCATTGAATCAGATGTAATAGACTCGATTAATTATGATGACATTATAGATATATTTACCAAAACCAAAGCCAATCGGCCTGTGTAGCTCAGTGGAAGTGCTGCTTGCGTCCTCTGCGCTTGGTCGCTCGAAGTCGGACTTAAGTTCAAGTCTAGTCGCCGACTCGAGGAACTTTTTCTAAGCCTTTCTTCGGCCGTAACCCGAGTTAGTCGATCTCTGGCACGGGCAAGCGGGTTTCTCCACCCGGAAACTCGGGTTTTTCGTCCCATAAACTCAAGAAAATCGACCGTAGTACCCACATTATTTCAGACAGTAACCTATCTTGTTAGGGTTAGGTACCAAGAGATGGCAGCACTTGTCTGCCAGCCTCTTCATCGGTGGCTGCTATAATTAGTGATACACATGGGCCAGCTATCTCTGATTGGCTACCGGTGGAGATTGAACTGCCCACTCAGTCTCGAAAAGCTAGATAGGGTATAAAGGTCTCGCCTACTCCCTATAAGAGAATAAAAGGCGTTAGCTGATTTTTTTTTAAAACCAAAGCCAGAAAAAAAACTTTTAGTTATTATTTTTTTTTAATTTAAATTTGAACTGAGTTATATATATATATATATATATATATTTAAAATGCAAATATATGTATACTAATTTGTGTTATTTTTATTTTATTAAAATAAGTTATTATGGAAATGTTGACATTTATTTTCAATAAACTAAAAAAAAAATGTGTAGGAATTTGATTAACTGAAATAGATTTATTCTTTTGAGGCCTCATAATGATGTTGCACCTAGGGTCTCAAAAAGTATAAATGCAGCCCTGATAATACAATATGGGTCATTCCATGTGAAATCATCAAATTAGAAATTAAATTCAAGCAACAAAATTTTGTATTTTGATGAATGGGACTTTTTTGTTGTTGTTTCATATTTCACCGTACTTTGTACATCAAGGGAGGTTACGCATCACTAACACTAGCTAATATTCTTTTCCTTGAATTCATTCACGCTCTGCACTTACCTACCACTTTCAGTGCAATAGTAAGCTATTGCAATCCCGCACTGTTCTATGAAAGAAAAATCTAGCTCCCATCCCTTTCTTGACTACTTTCATTCTCAACTTCCATGGATGCCCTCTCATCCTCCACCCGCGTTCTATAAAATGAAAAATTCTATCCCTTCTAAAGTATGATATCACTTCTCTTTCTCCTGTTTGTTGAGGTATGCTGTCTGCACATTCAAATCTGTCTTCATAATCAGTATTCCAAAGTCCTGATATCGTTTTTAACATCTTCCCCACTGTATCTGCATCACCTCGAAAACCACGAGACCCGACATGCATGCAATAGCCTAGATGAAATCAAAGATCTGGTAAAGAGGCAAAATGACTTCCTTAAAAGTCAATGCTATTATCTTCTTGGGGTGTGTTAACAATCTTTGTTATATGAATATCGAACTTCATTTCTTCTAGGATGACTTCATAAATGTAATATGTTTGGGTACGCCTTAATTCTTGCGCACTTATACCACGTTTTAAAGCCTGGTTTAATGCCATTGAAAATCTCATTGAAGTTCTCAAGTTTCAGAACTTGAAAGCAGTGGGAAAGTGAACAGGAGGTATATGAGGAATTGAATAGACTTGATGTAAATAAGACTGTGGGACTTTATGCTATTTCACCACGATTTGAGGGAATATGCCAGAGGGTTAACAACAGCTTTTGCATATCTTTTCAACATGAGTCTTTCACTGGGTCAAGTTCCAAAAGAGTGGAAAGAGGGGATAAAATTGTTTCAATTCATAAGGGAAGTGATAAGAGTAAAGCTTTGAATTATAGACCAGTCTGTGTGTCTGGAGTTGTAGTTAAGGTATTAGAGAAGTTAGTTAAGACTAAGATTCAGAATTGGGTTGACAATAGAAAAATACTCTCTGGCGGCCAGCATGGATTTGCTAAAGGAATATCGTGCTTTAGCAGTCTGTTTACTTTTTACAATAAAGTGACAATAATGCGTTGGATAAGGGTGTTGCATATACAGTGGTATATTTAGATTTGCAAAGGCGTTTGATAAATTGCCACACGACAAGCTGGTAATTAAATTGGAACGGATGGGACTGAACAATAGATTAGTTCGCTGGATTGGAGATTGGCTGTCTGATAGGTATCAGCGAGTTGCCTATGGAGGAGCGATATCCCAGAAGAGGAAAGTTACTAGTGGTGTACCTCAAGGGTTTGTTTCGGGTCCATTGCTGTTTAATTTGTATGTAAATGATATTTGGAGAGGTTTGAATGGTGATATGATATCCCCACTCTAATAGTCCTCTTGCAAAGCTACAACAGATGCTGTAACTTTGCAAGAGGACTTCATGTCAATTCAATGTCTCAAAGTGTTAGGTTTTGAAATTTGGGAAGCAGAGATGGGATGTAAAGTACACAATCGGTGGAAATATATCGGAAGAAGTAGAGGAGATGAGCAATCTTGGAGTGATTGTAGACAAGGACCTAAAATTTCGGGGACATGTTACTAAAATTGTGAAGACAATACAGCGGATAATGTGAATGATGTGGAGGACACTGACTTGTAGAAGTAAGGATGTTATGGTTCCTTTGTAAAGGCTTTGATCAGGCCACATATGGATTACTGTGCACAGATCTGGTCATCTGGTTTTCAAGAAGATGAAGATGCGTTGGAAAAAGTTTAGAGGCGATTGTCTAAGGTGGTTTCTGGTCTCTGGAATGTTGATTGGAGATTGGCGAAATTGACAAAACGCAATTTGCAGAAATTGGTGGATAGGAGGAGAGGGAGGGGATATGATTGAGACATATAAGCTATTAAGAGGTTATTACCAGATTAATGTCGGGGAGGTTTTGCACAGAATGAATGAAAATAGCAGGAGAACAACAGGTCATCCCTGGAAGCTGTATAAGGAGGGTGTGAGCAAGGGAGTGAGGAGCAGGTTTTTTGCATGGAGAGTGGTGAGTGATTGGATTGCATTGCCCGAGAGTGTAGTGAGCGCAGAGAGAGAGAGAGTGAATATATTTACGGTGCGGTGTGAAAAACTGTGTGTATAACAGTGGGCCTCCCACGATGAGTCTTTGACTCCGTGGAGGTTTTTATAATAATAATAATAATATTATTATTATTATTATTTATTTATTTATTATTTTTTTTATTATTATTATTAATTCTCGCAGACTTATAGTACATTACATTTTAATGCCTGTCATTCTGCTGTTCTTGTCCACTCTAATAGCTTATAATTAAATTCCTTATCCTCGAACTTATGCAACATCTTTCCATTCCGTATTCTGTTGGAAGGCATTGCAAAGTGGTTCATTGTATGGATTCTCTGTCATCCCATTTCTGTATGCGAGCTCTCACTTTTCCAAAATCTTCACCACCACTGCAGAGATAATGATAGATCGACAGATAGATACATTAGTCTTTACACCACCCTTGTGTAACGGTATCATATATCTTTCCGATCTTATAGAATCTTCCCTATGCTGAGAAAACTCAAGTTAACAGCTGTGTCAAAGGGCACAACCAGTTCTACTAAACACTCCTTCAGCATCCGTGCTGAAATCCCATCAGCCCCTATTGCCGAATTCTTAAGTGCTTTTTGCAACAGCCTAGTACTTCCTCTTCATGCACCGGAGTCACATTGTTAAGTATAGATCTCTAGCATTGAGTTCGATGTTACGTACATCAGGTTAATAGTTCTTAGCAAAGGAGGGGGGGGGAAGCTCGTTAGCTAAACAATCTCTTTTGCTTCTACCACCCGCATACCATCAGCATTCAGTTGGATTTTTTTCCCCAAATTCATTCTTTCTTTTACTTACAACATAGCGATAGAATTATTTTAGGTTGTCCTTGGCTTGTAGTTTCTTTTCATATTCAGACGCATTCATACAATACTTTTAACTTTTCTAGCCTGAGCTTTGTAATTTTCATAACCAACGTAATCCTCATACACACGGTATTCCTTCTAACCTTTTTCTTAATGGCATTATTACACATTCATTTCACTGCAATCTTATTTATTCTTTGAACTCTTGACCCAAGAGTTCGTGGTATATTGGAATGCATCCCGATATTGAATCATTTACGAATTTTTTATTGCTTCCCATGCACTGCCGGTATCCTTCCTATTCAAGGGAAGGACTGGGACAAGGTCTAGTATTCTCCTCATGTAACATTTTCTGACTGGAACATCCATATACTTAGCCACGTCTTTAATTGAAACTCCGTCTGACACCACAATCTGACTCAACACTCTCTAATCTCGGGTTCCTCCTGTCAGCACATGCTGTTTCTTACAAAATTGTTTCTTACCAGATCAATAAGTTCGACGTCGTTCTTTTCATAAGATTTCAACGCTACTCAATCGATATTCGGATAATTAAAGTCTCCCATGATAAATACTCGTTTGATACACATCAGGCTAATTTGACGACGCATTTCATTTCACCAGCAACTGATTTACCAGGTCTCTTACAAGATGGATCAGATTCCACCTCAGCTGATAGCTTTAAACTCACTGCTACATGGATTGTTACTAGCATTGCATTCATAAGGTTTTTCGATTGGGACCGGATTCAAATTCTCAGTTATCATTAACAGCACACCTCTCTCTCTCTCTCTCTTATATTGACTGCCCTTCCCACAACTACTATACCGTTTACAGTGTATCTGCCTCTGAAAGCCACGTCTCACATACTACTGCCTTTGATCTGAGGCAACTTATTCGCTAAGGCAAGACACATAAACCCCCTTGGTTCCCGATACACCTAGCAATTGTGTACAGACATAAGTTATTATCTCTGTTTTATTATTTTTTTTTTTTTCTTTAATAGCACTCCTGTAGCCTGCTTGGTTCAGTTGGACAATTTGCAGATCTATATTTGTATCCAATGCATCACTTATGCAGATATTCTTGCAAGTATCTAATTGGTCTAAACCCGACGACTTCGCAATCGTCCTTTCATCATTCTTACATCTCTGACAATGCACATTCGTATTATTGTCACAGTTACATAACTTAACTCTTACCTATATATATATTCGCATTCCTCCTATCATAGTAATTTCTTCAGACTCCTGATACCAAACGCATTCAAATGCAGGCAGATCCCCTCTTATATAAATCCATTTTTTCATCAAACTCATTCCACACTTAAGGATCTGCAAGTACCATGCGGATTACTAGTATTATATTATTATTATGTACAGAATCAAATGACTCTGGTTATAAAATATCCAACATTTTACTATATTATAGATTAATTTATACGTGTATTATAATGATAAGCAGACACTGTGTAATAAAAAAGTTATAAATGTGTATTTAAAAAAAAAAAGTTGTATAATTCATATTCCAGTTGCTTAACACGTCGATCTAAATTGATTTAACTTCACCTCAAAATAACAACTATAGCCACGAAACTCTTTTTTTTTTTTTTTTTTTTTTTTTTTTAATCCCGTGCAATATAATACGCTGATCTCATAGCTCTAGTTGCTTTCGCCATTACATCTCCATTTGACGGTATCTTTTTACCCTCTCTATTTATTGGTCTGCCGACTGTGACAAGAGGAACAAGCTTGTGTATGCACAAGCTATATTATACTGAAAGGAATGGAATTACATAAAAAGAAATTATTATTCGAATATCCATGCATTATTGATATAAAAGAATTCATCATTATTATCATTTTTTGCAATAGTTTTTAGTTATTAGCGCTATAAATCAAAGTGCTATGCATTCAACTCAAGAATGAATTACTTTCTTTTTTAAAGTTACATTCTATAAACGTTTTTAAGACATTTTAAGTTATGACTTTTTTTTTTTTTTTTTACATGTTTAATAGTTCCTGTGTTAACGCCTTTAAATATACACTGCTAAGAAGTCAACGAACATTCCCATGGACAAATGTATCGTGTCATATAATGAGTCAGGTGTTTATAGCCCGTGTTTATTGGAGGAATGATGATACTCCCAAATCAGTAGGACTGTGTCCGGGTAACATGGCTGCAATATAGGTCGGTTAACTTTTGTCTGTTTCCGTTATAGTGATTTTTCCCTCTCATCAGAATGTAAGTTTGAGTTCTAATTCTTATACAATCTTCTTGGGTCTTCTCTCCTCTATGGTTTTTCACGGAATGAGTGGATGACAATCACGGACGAGGCAGGCTAACTCCTGGCGATCCGCTCGGAAGGGGACAGATCATCCGAATACCGCTCACACTCGAGTCCCGTCTAACAAGGGTCTGTGAGTTTTATGTTATTAAGCACACGATGAAAGAGATTAACAGATAGCTTTTTGCTATTAAGATGAGAATTATGAGCTGAGGCCTTTTCCTACTTCTTCAACTCTTTCTACTTTTTTTTTCTCCCCTTTTTCTATCTCTCCTATGAACAGTCTCACTTGCCCTCTGTAATTCTTTCATAGGCCGATGATGTGAACCCGCACTTTTTCATCGAGAAGGGAACTGACGGAGTTTCAATATGACATCGTATATATTTTGCAAGTTCGATTCAATGATACCATACTCGGATGGAAGCGCAGGGAGTCAACTGCAAGTGCTACCCGCAATGAACAACTCACCACACACCGAACATGACCGTCGAGTGCTACAAAAGATAATATGTAAAAACCATCATTCATCGGCCGACATGTTGAATGCGGAGTTCCGCGCATCGACTAGAACACGAATCTGCACAAACACATTCAGAATCGAGGCGCACAACATGGGTTTCCATGGTAGGACCCCAATATGCAAGTCCCACATTATCCGAACTAACATACAGCGTCGTCTTCATTGGTGCAAAGAGTGGGACATGGAAACTTGGAAAGCTGTATTATGAAGCGACGAATCACGCACATCCTCTACCGAGCAAACGGACAAGTGTGGGTGTGGCGGGTGCCCGGTGGACGTCTCTAACCAGAGTGTGTAACCAAAGCTATGAAATTCGGAGGTGACGGTGTGATGCTATGCCTGTGTTTCCTTCTTTGGCCTCGGACCTCTGTTTGTGATACCACAAACATTCAACTCCGTGAGGTATCTGAACATTCTGGGACAAATGTAATGCTTCCTACTTTGTGGCGTTTCTACGGCAGTGACCATTGTCTCTTTCAGCAAGACAATGCACCGTGTTATAAGGTGCATTGTCTATCGAACATCTGTGGAATGAAGTGAAGTGTTGAGTGAGGTCAAGGACGTCCGCACTACAACATTCCAGGACATCACTACATGACTACAAGAAGAATGGTCCAAAATTACCATTGATCGCTATTGTACACTTGTGGAAAGTATGCCCAGTAGAATTGCTGTAGTCATCGCAGCAAAAAAGAGGCCCTACATCTTTTTAAGGCCGGTGATATAGCTGTTTGTTCCTGATACTATGGTGTCCGTTGACTTCTTTCCAAGCAGCGTATTCTTCAAAAAAGTACCAAGTAGCGATGTGTGTGAAAAACTTGATAAATAAATAAATTTATTATTTTTTGTTGTTGAACCGGTTATAAATAATGCTCTGTAGTTGGTTATTAATGCTGTTTTATTGGAAAGACCTGGGTTTGGATCTCGTCTAAGACGCGAAGAACCCTTATCAGGGCTTTTCAAGGTATGATGAGTTTGCTGTTCTCATATGGAGATAGAAGAGTTTTTATCCCACAAAACAAGTAAACCGGCCGGAAGAACACACGCAATATACAGATACAGTAGATAATGCAGGTATGATTAACCACGCATCATAAGCAGTAATCAAGTTTCTACAATGGCAGGTTCTTGGCCGTGAGAGACTGTTGAACCTTACAGGAAAAAGAAAGATGAAATATATATATATATATATATATATATATATATATATATATATATATATATATTTAAAAATTCTATATTTTATTTTGATGACACATTTTTTCTAAGAAGAGTGGGTATTTATTTGTTCATAAAAGGCCAAAATTCAGGTGTCAGTCCGATTGTGGGATATCTTGAACGAACTTGTAATGACTTTAGTCGTTCTCCATTAGCAAGTAGCTAATCGTTGAGATGCTTCATATGCAAACTTTTATTGTTTGCTTATACTGGGATGAAATATTGGATGAAGATAAGAATATGTTTCTATTCAAACAGAAAGGGGCATATGGAGTTTATTTACGTATGGAAAGAGGTGCATTTCAGCGATATGCTTCCAATAACATCTGTAGTTGTCCTAATAAACAGTTAAAACCTATTAGTTACAGTAATGTGTATACTATTTTTAGTAAGAATCTGTTGTTTAATTGCATAGTAAGTTGACATTATGAAAATCAATAAACAAGGAATACTTTTTACCAAAATAAATCTCTTGATTTGTGGCATTTTTTGGTCAACGTATAAGCATGTTGAGCATGATTTGATCAACGTAGTCCATCTGCTCCGTTCATATTTAAGAGGATGTACTAATGTTTTACAATTTTCCTTATACAGGAATTTTATAAGGAACCCTATATTACATTGGGATATCCGTCAAATCCCATGCAAATCTATAAGCGAAGACTTTCCCGGTTCTGGTACTTGATGTATTTTTTTATGTGGCTTGCAATCAACAGCAAATCTTCCAGGTGGGTCTGAGTAAGCTAAATCAAAAATGAAAATCTGATAAACAACAGGAAATGCTAGCAGAGGAAGCGAAAGAAAACTTTCCGACAAGATGGAATGTTACATGAAGGTCACGAGACCTAAGTATCTTGGTGATGCGCTCAGAGATTGACCTCTCGCACATGAAGGTCAATCACACGGTTAATTTCTTCTTGAGTGGTTGTAGATGAAAAAGTGTTATATGCTTTTTATCTCACTGATGAGAAGGTCACAAAAATCATTAGACAGAAAGTAGATTCCTTGAACATTCCCTTCTTCAAGCTTTAACTTTAAAAAGTCAAGAAGAAGTTAACAGTGTGGTTGACATTTATGTCAATAGGACCCCTAAGTACACTGCTGAGAAAACTCTTGATCTTAAAGTTGCATTCTGAGCTATTCTGAAACTTTCTTTATTTTTTGGGTTCTTTGAGGGATAAATTTTCCCCACAAGGGATTCCATAAATACTACTGGTGTTTGCCAGATCTCTTGCAAGGGTGGTGTGACTAATTTGGCTTATCCAGAACTGCGGGTGTTCGTGGCAAGAATCTTAAGAAATATCTTGAGTACTATGAACTGGAACAATCCGGGTTTGTTGATCATACTGCAGCCTACACAGGATTCTCTGAGAAACAACAACAACAACAACTAAAGGTCTGTATTAGAGCAGATTCTTGTTGATAGAAAATTGAGAAGCATTACTACATCTTGCTAATCTGAAATGCAGTCAGTGAACTCGATTTATTCCCATTGTGGGCGGTAGAGTTCCTTAACAATGTTGAGCGTTGTTCGTTAAGCGAGTTTATTTTTCTTGATGACTCTTACCAGCTGTATACACGCATTCAAGTATTTCTCACAGCATTGATTAAAAAATCTCTGCTGAGATTTCGTATATTTCTGCTGTACTCTTAATTTCTTCGACGCAACCTCATAGTAGTTCTACATTTGCTATCGCCAGCCACTTTTAGCAAATTGTATCAAATGCTAGAATAATCCATGGACAGTATCACAAGGGACTTCTCCATACGTATACATACAACTTTATGTTCATTCATTTGAACGTTCAAGACAAAGCAGTCATGAAAAGATTCAAATGAACTATAAAACATTACAGTTGCTCCATACTTCTTTCTTTCTTCATGGTAACTTTCTATATTGACCTTCTATAATAGCATTTTTAATCGGATACCGAAGTGAACATTGCCCGATTAATTTAATTACCCTCCAGAGAAATGCTTTTAGCAAGACATTAACCTTCTAAAAAATCAATAGCATGCATGTCTACGCTTATGATGACTTCATATGAATGGCCCTATATAGCTCCAATCAATCTCTGGCAGGTTTCTATAGAACTACTGATCTAAACATTATACTTCTACAACATATAAGTATAAATTAGTGTTGAGATTACTAATGTAAAAATATAGTAAAATATGTTAGTACTACACTATTTTTATTTTTTTCTTTCTTGAACAGACAAAGAAGATATTTCAAGAGATCGTCGAAACATAGATGAAAACTTTGTGATTGATTTTCAAAATGTAATTGAGAAAGCTACAAGAGATGATGGAAGTATACACCCAAATGTCCTAATTCAAGAGTTTCTCCACGATCCCTTTCCTGTACCGAACTTTAATATTTCGCAAAGCGGAACGTTTACCGATATCAAAGGACAGTTATGGGATATGTTAATATATGGTCTTCGACAGCTGGATATACGCCGTGTCAAAATAAATCTTGCACACATGAATGCAAGCCTGAATTTATATATACCTATGTTACGGCTTGAAGGAGAATACGTATTAGGTGGATCATTTACTTTCTTCACACTCTCGGGGAATGGTACCTTTTGGATGAATATAAGTCATGTTACTATCCATGCGTCAACGGCTTTAAATACTACAGCACAGAAATTGGAAGTGGGCTCCATAGACATTAACGTAGAAGTGGAAGACATTAAATTACATTTTGAAAATCTGCTTGGAGGTGGTGCATGGTCCAGTGTTATGAACACGTTGTTAAATCAACTAAGCCAAATTATTTTCGATGAAGTCAAGGAATCTATTCTAGAAGAACTGAAAGATGACTTAAAAAATGAAATGGATCAACAGCTTCAGTTCATACCTGAAGAACTGGTTAAAGAAGAGTCCGTAAATATTTTCGATAATATTCTTGAACAAGCTGGAGAACATATGAAGACAAGTGAAGTGGATCCTCTTAATCTACCAGATCACAAAGAAAGTTTTCGAAAACAGATGGTTTTCTTTACTGCTTATGGTCAACTTGAATTAACCAATGGAACTTTGTATGGTCTATCGACACTATGTCGTACTGGAGATGTAATAATGACATATGACAATAATACAGTATTTTTAGAGGCAAATCTGGGATTTAAAAATTTAACAGGCGGGTATGATTTCTATGCCCATTTTGCTAATATAGGTCCTAAAGGCTATGCCGCTATAACAGTGAGAGAATTATCTGCTTTTATTAAGATAAAACAGGAACTATATAGTGGGAAAAAACCGAAAATTGAAAATTTTAAAGTGAATGATATCAGACAAATATGGATAGATATTTCTGGACTAGGGACATGGGATTATATACTGGAAATAATTATCAATTTGATTACTAATTCGTTAAAATTGTCTCTAGCAAATGAAATTACTGGTCCTGTTCAAATGAGCGTGCAAGATGAGCTTGATCATATGCCAATATCACTGTTTTAAAGTTGTTAATCAAGTGTTCTGATGGTTATGGTAAATTGCTCCACGAGTTTGGATTACATCGCTGATAGAAATATCTACTATATATACTATTATCGTACCACACACTGCATTTATAAAGGGGTTGTGTGATATAAATATTATACATCCATCATAAACCGATAAAAATCTAGAAACACTATACGAAGCCATTATGAACTACAAAGTGGTATTTTGACAATGTTTAATAATTAAAAATCGTCTTATGTGATATTTAAATATTAATTCTAAACACCTGGCAACGATCTATGTTTTTGCTGTAGATCCCTAGAGACGAACCAATATTAGATGTGGCAATTTTATACGTTTATGCAGTTGATTATTATTAATTACTTAGTTTCCAGATTACACAAGAAGGAGAAAAGAATAATGTGACTGATATAATCCAATTTAAAGTTGTTTGCTTAATTTTATGATGAAGCAGTTTTGATAAATGAATTATTTAAACAAAATATTTCTAACTAACAAGGAAAGAAGGAAACCTGAAGGAAAAATGCGCGCGCGCGCGCGCGCGCGCGCGTGTGTGTGTGTGTGTGTGTGCGTGCGTGCGCGCGCGCGCGCGCACGACACAAGAATGCTTCAATCATATTATCACTTCGTCTTCTATCTACCTGACTCTGCAGTCTGAATATCCCCAGTCTCATAATTACCATTATACAATCCTAATATCATTTTTGTTATCCGCCAAGGTTAACAAAAAAAAAAAAAAAAGAGTTAACAATGACTCTTTCCAAGATTATTTCATCCCTTTGAAATTCTGGTATCAGATTTGAACACAATAATCCAGATGTGGTCTGATCAGAGCTATATATACATTGGAATCATCACTCCACTCCTCTCTTTTATCTCTGCTGGTCGTCCTCTGGATCAGATTACGTTAGCGATATATCGGTGATACCTTACATGACATCTCCATTCACCTGTCAACCTTATTGAAATCCACCCTTTAGGACTGCAAAATTGGCACTATTACTAATAACATTTCCAGGCTTGACACTATCTAGAAAAACCTGAATATCTCCTTGCAATCCACGAACAGTATCATAAAGATTAAACGGCAAAGACTTGTAATGCTAAGCCCTGTGGAACCCTTACTTTTAACCATCCTTCTTCCTTGATAATTCCCGTATAGAATTCCCCAATATCTATCAGACGCCACTTTCCGTCCAGAAACCTGATATCTAACTCATACGTTGCAACTTAAATAAATTTCTCAAGTGACACCCTGTCAAATGCCTCTGAAAAAAAAAAAAATATGAAAGGTAAGAAATTTAATGAAACAATAGCATCTCTTAACAAATCTATGCTAATCCTCACCAGTAACAGTCCAAAAACTTTTCACTGAACAGCAAATCAATATTATTATTATTATTATCTGAGTTCAAGGAATGAAGGACTCATTAACATAGGCCAGTGTTTCTCAACCTGTGATCCGCGGACCACAGGTAGTCCGCGACGATAGGACAGGTGGTCCGCAGGCAGACTTAAATTAATTAAATAAATTATATATTTTTTAATTATCCAAACAAAATACATTAAAATTGAATAAGTAAAGTAAAAATTAAAATTATCGAAAAAAAAAAAAACTTAGTGGTCCGTAGAATTGTTACAGGCATTTTACTGGTCCTTGGGCTTAGAAAGGTTGAGAAACGCTGACATAGGCTATACATCACCTAAAGCAGCTGTCATACCTTCCCTTAAATTCATTCACATTAGATGCACTCAATACCACTAAAGGCAAACTATTCCATTCACTCACTGCTCTGTGAGAGGAAAAAAAACCTAGCTTTTGTCCCTTTCTTGACTGTGAACAAACTTAACTTCCCCTTTAGGTAGGGAGAGAACACCTGGATGCTCCGGTGTTCTCTCCCTACCTTCCATAGAATGAAAAATTTCATCAGTCGATATCCTATAATATCCATTCAAAAGTTTATAGACCTCTATCATATCACCCCTCTTTCTCCTATTAACTAGAGTCTGCAATCCACATGCTCGCAATCTGTCTTCATAATCTAAATCCCATAACCGGATATAATTTTTGTAACGCTTATTTGCACCCTTTCCACAGTTTCTTTATCCCCTTGGAACTCGGAAGACTAAATCTGCGCAAAATAATCCAGGTGTGGTCGTATAAAGAGGTAAAATGACTTCCTTATACTTAAATGTCAAGGTTCAATACAACATCGCAATTATCCTCTGAGTTGTATTTGCAACTTTTGCTATGTGAGCTTTAAGCTTTATATTCCTATCCGCCATTACGCCAAGATCACTAGCATCACTAGTTTCTTGTACCATAATCCCGCTGATATAATATGCAGTTGGAAATCTCATTATGCCAAAGTGCATAACTTTACATTGACTAACATTAAACTGACAGCCATTTTCTTTTGTCCAATTTTCCAGCCTATCAAATCATTTTGTAAGTGCTGGATATCAGTAGCATTCCTGATTGCCTTGCCTATCTTTGTATCACAGGCAAACAATTGCACATCTCCTGTTACAGCTGTCAGTTCCTCTTAATACATGAAACACCACGCAATCCACTTTACTGATTCCAGAGGACATAGTATTAAAACTACATTTTTTTCTCATGCACTTCTAAACCTCAAATCCTTTCCATCCTGTCAGAAATAAAACCTACTTTCCCACGATGAAATGCCCCAGCAGTGATCACAAGCGGAGTTGTTATCTCTATATATTCTGACACATTCCGATATATTCCACCTTCCTTTTTATGTTATGCTCAACAGTTTTTTTATAGCCAATATACAGTATATAAAATACTGTATATTGGCTGATTCGGCTGTAATCAACCAAGCACACGCACATCATTATCTCCCCCACCTCTAAATTTTACTATTCATCACTCACTGTTTTTGGAATTCCCCCCCCCCCTTAATATCTCCACAATTTCAGAGCAAGAGGTGTTTGAAAATACCGCTAGAATATAGTTAGTACTAGAAACTGATTCCAAAATGCTACAAAACCTATGGAATCGCTACTGACAGTGTGGATGTCAGGACTGTTATTGTGATTCTCATGAACACTGCACTACTAATAGCAGAAAAATAGCAAAAACCAAACAGATATCCAATTCTGTTTATCCAAACCGTGCACTTCACGGAATATAAATTATCAATAGCAATAGTATTCACATTAACTACTTATTTATATCAGCGAACGATCAGTGAATGATTTATATAATTTATATCAGGCATTTTATAGACAACACAGCCTTATAGTCTTGGCTGATTCGGCTGTAATCAACCCATCACACGAACATCATCCCCCCCACCCCACCTCTAAGTATGGAAACATGATATTATAAATATTATATATATCTGCATGTGGTAAGTGAATATTATGCACAGAATACTATTAAAATTGCACTTGATATCGGAATCATGACCTAAAAACAGAAAAGAACAAGGTGAAAAATCTAGACCACGTTACAGAACTCTCCTTTCGCTAATGCCGCATAAAAATCAATAACGTGCTAAAAACCATGACTACTCGAAGTCACAATCTCGACTGGAAGAATTTATCGAAAAAAACTTCACCGGAGGATTGGGGGAAGTTAAATACGGATCTCAAATGACATAAAAACAGGTTAATGATAATGGTTGGAAATTGATTGATGACGTTACTTCGAAATGACAGATAGCAGGGTATGCCAATGTTGCATTTGTCTAAATCAAATATACTATTATTCAAACAACATCTGTCTTTTATGGAATGTGGACATTAAATCTGCTGTTCGAAAAGAGTTAAATTGAAACCTTGAAAGAAGAAAACGTGAAAAATTAACAAACTGTTAATTTGTCAATATATATATATATATATATATATATATATATATATATATATATATATATATATATTTAAATTTCAACCGTCTGAAGTTTCAGAGGGAGAATGAACTGCTTTCCTTTCCTCCTACTTGTGATTGCCATTTCAGTTGTAAACTGTGATGACGTAACCAACCGTACCACGAAACTCTGCCATGAAAGAGTGGGAGAAACAAAAATAAGTTGCGTCACTGTCTAAGTATGTGTAACTTCAAAATGCTGTATATTAAAACATAATTGTAAGTGGTGTTCATTTTATGTGTATTTCAGAATGGAAAAAAAAAAAGTTGAATAAATGTTTATTTTTGTTATTTAAAATAGTTATCTGATTATTGCATTTTGTTTTTCTTTCTTTAATTGCCTTAAATTATTAAAGTGTCATATACATATGCGATATTTTTAGAAATAATAGATGGAATCAGAAAACAGTAGTTACGAAACTAAAAGAAGCAGCAAAAAAAAAAAAAAAAAAACACCAATTTCCATGACATCCACACATATAATAACTTGGTAAAGAAAATGTTTTGTCAGGGCTAAAAATAACCTTGGCATTTATCAGCGATTCCAGTACTTCACTACTGTGACCTTCGAAAACTCATCTACAAAGAGTAGACATCCTACATTCTCATAAACTGAAGGTCATGGCACTACGCTCCATGTCAGTGATCGGCGACTCCCAAACATGTACATTCTAACGCCAGAGTATAATGACCAGTTATTCACCTGATGAAAATTACACACACACATTATATATATATATATATATATATATATATATATATATATATATATATATATATATATATATATATATATATATATATATATATATATATATATATATATATATATATATATATATATATATATATATATATATATATATATATATAGAGAGAGAGAGAGAGAGAGAGAGAGAGAGAGAGAGAGAGAGAGAGAATATCTTTAAGCAATGGCAAATGATTTTTAATCGTTCAGTGTGATGCCGCTATATCATGTCTACTGGAAGCTTGAAGTTTTGAAGTTTCGTAAAAACATGCTTTGTCTTCATAGCCGGAGTACAGGTCCCCTCGCATGCAAGCTTTACAAGCTACAGCTCACATTAAAAGGGGCCTCTGCCTCAGTATAGATAACCTAACATCGACTCAGTAGACCAGGTCTTAAAAGTTACAGCTTATGGCGGTGTTTCTCAAACTTCAGATATCCGCGAACCCCTTCTTAAATTTGTATTATTACCAAGTACCCCTAATTAATTAATTCAAAAATAAACGAATTAATTAAAAAATAAATTAATTAAAACGAATAAATTAAATTAAATTAATTAAAATTAATAAATTAATTTAAAATATTAAAAAAATTAAATATCTATTTTATTTGAATTTATATGTTCATGTAAACAAAAAATATGATTTATTTTTAATAGAACAAACTTTATAAAGATACTATAAAGTTTTACTTACTTGAAATAATTTATCATCAATGAGAGGAGTGAAATTGCTTATGGTGAGATAAAATTTCAGCAAAATTTGGCTCTATAGTTGTTAATTTCAATCTCAGATGCGGTTCGACATCTATAATGCGATTCCTCTTCTTCGTCTTAATATCTACAAGGGCCGAAAATCCAACTTCGCACAGATATGAACTTAGAAATAGAAAAATGAACCTTAGAGCTTTATCTGTTAATTCAGGAAATTCATTCAGTATTTGTAGCCAAAATGATGATAACGTATTCTCACTGTATTTATTTTTTAGGAAACCATCAGAAGCTAGTTCTAAAAGTTGTTCTTCTTCTATTGACGATAGACTTTTTGGCATAAATTTGTTTTTATTGAAAGGGTATCTTATCCACTCAATATTAATGTCCAATTCAGGGAAATACTTTTCTAGATTCATTTGTAAGCTTTTAAATGCTTCATGATAGTAATTTTCACATCATCATCAATTTGTTCATTTGAACTTGTGAGCAATTCATGAAGCGATGGAAACGCGTCAAATTCTCCATTACCAACCCGTTTTTGCCATAACTTCATTTTTGCCAACGTGGCGTTCACTTTATCTTGGACATGAAATATAGAAATTTCCTTGCCTTGTAAAGATAAATTAAGACTATTTAATACAGTAAATATATCTGCCCGGTATGCTAATCGACTGAGCCATTTCCAATTATGTAAATACTTTTTCAATTCAAGCTTTTCATCAAGAAAAACTTGTAGTTCATTCCGAAGTTCAAATAAACGAGTAAGAACTTTTCCACGAGAAAGCCAACGAACATCGGTATGGAAAAAGAAGTTGTGTATAGTTGCTTCCCATTTCTTTGCAAAGTTGAGAGAAAAGTCTGGCGTTTAGAGGACGGCCTTTAATATAATTTATGATTTTTACAGCTTCATCAAGAACTTTTCTTAGGTCTGTAGACATCATGTGTGTAGCCAAAGCCTCCCTGTGTATGCAGCAGTGTGTCGACTTTGCATTTGGTGCAACAGCTTGAATCCTTGAAACAATCCCTTTTTTAGATCCGACCATGGATTTCGCTCCGTCCGTGCTTATTCCAACACAACTTTTCCAATCAAGCTTGTTTTGATGCATAAAGGTATTTATGCTGTTGAATATTTCTTCTCCTGTTGTATGTTCTGGCAAGGGTTGGCAATATAAAAGGTCATCATGAATTTTTTGATTTTTTCGTACCTAACGAACACTAGAAGATCTGCAAATTTTGTAATGTCGGTGGATTCATCTACCTGCAACGCATAATAACGACTCTTACGTACATCGGATAACAATGTTTGTTTTATATTTTCAGCCATTTCAGTGATTCTTCGATGAACGGTACTATTTGAAAGACAAATCCTATCAAAAGATCTTTTTACATTATCTCCGATCATAATTTCCGCTATTATTTTTGCTGTAGGCTTGACCAAAGTTTCACCAATTGTTTCCGCTGCACCACTTTTTGCTATTAATAGCGACACACGATATGAAGCTTCTAAAGCCTTCATGTTTTCATCTCCTGACACGATCGACATCACTTTTTGAGATTCTTTCAAATTTTTTAGTTTATTTTAAAAAAAATTCGACAGGTTTATCCTTGCGTTCATTATGTTTCGACTCAAAATGGCGATTTAAATTACATGGTTTCATGCTTTCATTTTTTAAAGCTTCACCGCAAATTACACATAATGGAATAGGTTCCTCTTCATTTTCCGTCCATGAAAATCCACATTTCAAGTAATTTATATCGTACTTACGAAGTTTTCTCATCTTCTTCCTAGTTGGTTCTTTAGAGATGTCAGACGACACACACTTATCAATTTCACTTGATCCAGATACACTATCAACATTTTCTTGTTGCTGACAGCTACTTGTATCTACTATGTTCCTCTCTTTTGCGCATTTTAAAAATCCAGTCTTTAACCGGCGATCCATACTTAAGAATTTGAAAGCTAAAAAAAAATTACCGTATTTAACGAACAGTCCTTCAACAAATGGCTAGTGAAAGCAGAACTCGAAACCGACAGCAATGGTAGGCCAGTAGAGATAAAGCAGCTATGAAGACGTCCATATTATTGGTGCGGTATTAACAAAAGATCGCGCTACTAATTGACAAAAGCAAGCCGACAGTTCAGTTGAAATGCTAATTCTCTTCAACCGAATTCCTTATATAATATCTGAAACACATTCACTATATATTTCTTAGTTTTAACACGTTCACTCAAACAAAACCATATGTTGCCGGTGCACCATATGGTTTTGATTGTCTACTATACAGCATTTTATGTGGGAGCCTGCGATTCATTAGTTCCGTTTTTACCCAGTTGTCTTTAATTGCACTATTTGTTGAGAAACGTATTACACAGCCTGCAGATGTCTCTGTACCTTATTCAGTGATACAATAGGAACGTTTTACGATCTCAAACTTAAATTTTATTCCATGCGTTAATGATGCATAGCCTAAAATATCAGTGATAAAATAGGAACGTTTTACGATCTCAAACTTAAATTTTATTCCATGCGTTAATGATGCATAGCCTAAAATTTCCACGGACCCCCTGAAGACCTTTCGCGGACCCCCGGGGGTCCGCATACAACGCTTTGAGAAACACTGGCTTAGGGGATCACAATAACCTTAAATCTAGAGCTTCCTGTCCTCTCAAAGAACATGGAGAAAATATTCTAGTGTCTCCGGGTTTTATTTTCCATAATTATGGAGTTTCACAACAAAGTTTTATAAGTAATTAAATAATAATAATATTTTTTGGTTTACCGATCAAGTGTTGATCAATTTTATTAACTGAACCAACTAGTTTCGCCACACTTATCCGTTGGCATCTTCAGGGCTTACATAGAGGTTTAAACAATCTCACAATTATGCGTAACTGCAAACTGACAAGAATAACTGTAAAAAACTGACTAGAATAATTACAAATAAAATAGTATCGAACGTGAGTGAAACACGTATCGCGTGTACAAGATCAGTTAGCTGCTGCTGAGGAACTTTCTGTAGTTTGTATTAAAGTTCATTTCTTCCGTTTTTAAGGTTCTGATTAGGGTTTTCCATATCTCTGGGAGTATTAGGCCTTGATTTCTGTTGAGGTTGACAGTAGAACGGGCGACTGTGGCTGCCTCTTTGAAAATTCTTGAATGGTAATCTTCCTCTATGTAAGGGGAACAGCTTTTGTCCCACTTGATGACATGGTTAGTTGTAGAGAAATGAGACGATAGGCCAGGAATGTCCTGTCTGTTGTTTTTGACATAGCCAATGTGCTCCTTTTTCCTGATTTCGAGGCTTCTGGAAGTCTGTCCGATGTAACTAGAGCCACATGAGCATGGAATATTATAAACTCCAGCATATTTGTAGAAAGAATGGTTGTCTATTGGAGATCTTAGTAGTTTACTAATAGATTCTATTGGTTTGAATGTTACTCTTATTTTATGTTGTTTGAGGAGATTGGCGAACTTGTTGGAGATGCCACTTACAAACGGAATTGCAATCGTTTTTATATATTGAATATCTTCTTGTTCTCTTTGTGGTGGTTCAGAGAAAAGGATTTTATTGACTAGTCTTCTTGGATATCCGTTCAAGTACAAATTGTTGGAAATAAATTTTAACTCATCTTGAAGGGTCTTGTTGTCCGTTGTGATGCGAATCGCTCATTTCTTTAACATGTGTACAATGCTGAGTTTATGTGAGATGTGGTGGGAGGAGTTGAAATGTAGGTAGCGACCTGTATTGGTCGGTTTTCTGTACACCGATAGATTTATACTGCCGTCAATTTGTTTTTTGATTAAGATGTCTAAAAACGGTAGTTGTTTTTCTCTTTCAAGTTCCAGAGTGAATTTAATAGAATGATGGAAGGCATTGATCTTTTTGAGAAAATCATATATGTCATCTTTATTATTGTTCCATACGATGAAGATATCGTCCACATATCTAAACCAAATTTTAGGTTTAGGAAAAATTTGCAATAAGATTTTGTTTTCTAAGTCTTCCATAAAGAGGTCAGCACATGAAGGTGAGAGTGGGCTTCCCATTGCCAAGCCTGTTAAAAAAAACTCCGGACATTTTGTGGAAAAGTTAAAAAACATCAAGATATCGGATAATGATCTTCTAGCCAGCTTAGATGTCACCTCTCTCTTTACAAACGTTCCTGTAGTGGAGGTCATTGACATCTTAAGTACCTTGTTCCCACAAGATATAACCTCATTGTTTGCTCACTGCCTAAACTCCAACTACTTTTCTTGGAAAAATAAGATCTATCAACAATTAACAGGTTTGGCAATGTTCCTCAGTTCTGTTCCTCAGTTTCTGTTCCTCAGCAGCAGCTAGCTGATCTTGTACACGCGATACGTGTTTCACTCACGTTCGATACTATTTTATTTGTAATTATTCTAGTCAGTTTTTTACAGTTATTCTTGTCAGTTTGCAGTTACGCATAATTGTGAGATTGTTTAAACCTCTATGTAAGCCCTGAAGATGCCAACGGATAAGTGTGGCGAAACTAGTTGGTTCAGTTAATAAAATTGATCAACACTTGATCGGTAAACCAAAAAATATTATTATTATTTACTAATTTATGATCAAGAAAATAACCTTCGTGATTTTATACAGCTGAACTGTAAATAAATGTTTGATAGCTGTAGCTTGTGTTATTATAGGTTTATCAGAAATGGAAGGAATAATGGATGCCATTTCTGCTGAAGAGCGTCCTTGGAAGTAGCGGTGAAAAAGACAACGCGGAAACCGATCCTCTGTGAGACAGCGGCAGGAGAGGATATGAGAGAAATCGTAGCAGAATTGTTTTCCACCCCCTTTCGAACGGCAACACGAATGTTTTGAGACGTATTTGATTTAGTACCAAAAATGTGAGAGCAGTGTCGGGTTCAATGGAAGATATGAGAGAGAGAGAGAGAGAGAGAGAGAGAGATCTGATCTTGAATGCTATCAAAGGAAAAGCAAGAAAAATAACTAAGGTCTTTCGAGGGAGAAAAATATAAAATTTGTTTTGGAAGCATTGAAGGTGACTAGGTTGTCTTCCTGTACACTGAAGGTTGGCATGGAGATCTACATTTAGGGCACTGAAGAAGAGCTTGAAATATTTGAGCACTAAGAAGTTCCTCATATGAAGATGAATGGAGAGTGCTATCTTCCCTCAAAGCTTTGAGGTCAGTGACAGAAGGTCGTTTGTGTGTGGAGAAGACGGTGAGTGCTATAACAGAGACCAAGGAATGCCTGCATTCGTTGAGAAATCTGAAGAGGGAGAACACCAGCAATCATTACATGCAGTGGACGACTTGAAAAAAAACTGGAGACCCAATTACAGAGGGTCTCCAGTTTTCTGGAAGGCATGCCATAAGACAATACATTGCCCAGTAGTGCTCTACCTCCAGACTTCCAAATCTTATTAAATACCTTGGAAATAGCAAGTACAACAGCGCAAGTTTCTTCAAATATTTCCATCGCAGTGTCCAGAGGCAGAAGGCGAAATCCGCTGTGGATCTTGAGTGCGAAATTCACACTATTGGTTACTGATTAGCAGGCGGTTCTCTAGGTGATAAAGTTGTTCGTGACTTACATTGCTTGGAGAGGGTGTTAGTTTAGGAGCGCATCTCTTAAGTATAGTTGGAGAAGATATCGTCTGGACTGGAACTTTTTTAGTAGCTAGATAACAGGTAATCTAACAGATAATATCCGTCATACATCTTAAATTGAGAGGGAAAAAATACATGCCACTCTCTCTTATGCACCACGTTTTATACACTTTCCAAGAATAACCTCTTTCCCCTATTCCATTCCCTTCTTTAATTCTAAAGAAGAAGAAGAAGTTGAACCTCTAAGATTCTTAGCTGCATGCACCAGCTTCTTCATTCCTTTCTGTCTTGAGCTTTTCATTCCAGTTCTGAATTGCTTTCTCATCTAATTCTTTTTGGACATTATTTTTCTAACGCATCCGCGGATTACCTCTGAATCGCTTTCCATGAGCCCTCATCTTCAATGCTTGTTTAGCCATTCTCTCCTCATCCATTCTGTCCACATGTCCCAGCCATCTCAATGTGCTTGCTCGAATCTCATCAACTAGAAATAGAGATCCATAAAGTTCATATAGTTCTTGGTTATGTCATTCCCTTCCTTAATGTTTTGAAAAATATCCTAGGTATTTATACGGTATCTGCAGTATTCATCTTGGTAACTATATAGCTCTTTAACGATTTTTATGTTACTGCCATTGTTATCTACCTGTGAATATTTTCAGAGCTTGTTTCAAAAAATACCGACGACCAAGTCAATGAGTGGTGTCAAGTCCAGGAGTGGTGTATTCAAAGCCGTGTACAGCAGAATGACTACCCTCTTACCTGTACTTGTCAATGTTCATCAATGTTCTTACTATAGAGGAACTTCTTTGTGCTGTTTTAATTCTTTTTTGCGAAATGTCCTTTAAACTTCAACTCGCTATCCACTAATATCCCTCGTTTCCTCGATTTCTTGTAATACAGCCACCAGCATGATTAACAGCGTTCCATTTCACAGTTCCAAATTGCAAAAACCTTTGGTGTTTTAGTTTTATTGGTGTTGAATTAGCATCCCCATTCTGCCTGCAGTCCATTCAAATCGCTCTGAAGCCCAGCACATTAGCGTCATTCTTCATAGTTTCCCCCAACTTTGCATTATGTGCAAATAGTTGAATATCTGCTTATAAATCACTTGCAATATCTTTATTATGCAGTTACGAGTGAACTCCCACAGGGTTCCAGGACAGAACCCTGTGGGAGTTCACTCGTAATTTTCGTCCTCCTCCTCAGGATACGCAGCCCTTTTATATTTCATATTATATTTCTTTGCCAGTTACTTAATATCATATTCATTTGTATTATCTTATGAAAAACAAGAGAAGAAAAGTCTACTTTAAAAATAAATAAATAAATACAAGGCAAGTGACAAATGAACATGTCAACTGGTAGTTAAAATTCTGGCATCAGATCTCTGTACATCTGCAAATTAAATTGAAGAGACATCAATATTTCTTACTCTTTTTCGTATAGATAAAGTATAGTTCATATTCCACCCCTATAACGAGTTGGGTTGTGAGTTATGCGTCGAAAAATAACCAATATGTAAATTCGCAGAATGAGCAAATGAGCATAGAACCCTCTGTTATAAAGACTGCTTCAGATATCCCAAAAGAAGTACGCAAATCTCATAGAGGCTGTTTGTAAGAAAGGATACAAAGTACACATTGAAAGAGATGAAATATAGATATCTCTCTCTCTCTCTCTCTCTCTCCCCCAAACCAACCAAAACACAGAATAATACTTAAAAATAAGTAGACATAACAAACATTCTTTATTATTATGTCTACTTATTTTTAAGTATTATTCTGTGTTTCCTAATCTTTTTATTATTATTATTATTATTATTATTATTAGTAGTAGTAGTAGTATCTCTTTTATTAAATAAATGCTGTTAGTTAAAAAGGTAATTACTTCTGAAAAACGGGGTATGAGTCATCATGTAGAAAGTGTTAACAGTTACGATCAAGAACTATTTTACAAATACGTGCCACGCCCAGGGCCGACTCTAGAATTTTTGTCGCCCCGTGCAATCCATTACTTACCGCCCCAGCACCAACCTCAAATTAACTTTTGGAATTTTGAAAACCATTATGTTCAACATTAGCTTCATGACCATTAATTTTAAATATAGTACCATTAATAATAATGCACTGATAAAGTGATTAAAATACCGCATATTCATAAAATAAACCATAGACTTCATCAATTGACAATGAAACGAAATGTAGTAATAATTTATTACTTACATATATGGAATGATCTTCGCTTGTACAATGGTGAACTGTTGAGTTACACTTAACTATAGAATGTACACGTTATAGTTTTAGCACTATTTTCACATTATTTTAATTAGAATTTATATTGTTTTTAGTATCTACTGATTAAAAATACATTTTTCTTGCTTTCATATTTGCAAAATCAGAAATTAGGTCTGCATAGTCTAATTTCTGACCGATTTCATGTTCAATTGAAATCATGGCAAGACCTTCCAATCTAGTTTCGGCCATTGTTGAGCGTAAGTAAGTTTAATAAGATTCAGTTTCTCAAAACTGAATCTTATTAAACGCTCACCACTTGCAACCGTCACAGGCAATGTCAGTAATATTCTTAGGGCGACAGCGGCATTCGGAGCAAAGTTATTTTCAACAATAAAACGAAAAACTTCAATTGGCGGCGTATTTTCTAGTACTAATTTGGACACTACTTTCAGTTCATCACATAGCTCAATTGCATCGATGTCTCTATTTTCTTCATGTGTTAAAACGGCTTCTAGGTTTTTACAATTGTCTAAGGCTCATTTGTCGTCTCAGATTTTAATTTAGAGATGTTATATAAAAATGAAAAATGTGAACTGTGATGTTCCAATTGTTCGAACCTTTTCAATAGCATTAGTTGCAACATCAATAATAAAAAAGAAAAACTCAACTTTGAATTATGTTTTTGGATCTAAAATAGGTTCATCTCTTGCTTCATAATCATGCTGCTTTTTCTGCTGACGCGATCTGGTACTTTCGAATGTTGGTTTCAAATCAGCATCAGCTTCGACTTTCTCAGTTAATGTTGTAGCATCGACAAGAAAATTTTGAAATGATTTATCATTTCTGAGATTCTTAAGACTTTTGAGAACATTACCCAATGTTGTTATGGCGCTAGACAATTCCATCTTTATGCTTTGCAACAGTTTACTTGCAACATTAATTTCATTTAAAACATAGTGCCATATAACCAGACAACATAAAAATTTAAAGTCTCTAAGTTTTAGAGAAAGGGTTTCAGCTTCGTGTCTCGCCATTTTGTCTACTGACTCATCATCCGCAATTTCTATCAGTGCATAATAAAACTCCTCAATATAATATCTTAAAGGACGAATAGCGTGGATTCTAGATTCCCAGCGAGTTGTACTTAATGGCTTGGGAGTTAGGGTTGTAATATGTGTCTTAAGGATTCCCCAACGCAGCGTTGACGCTGAGAAAAACATACAAGTTCTGAACCGTTTCAAAAAATGAAATCCCTTCTCTAGATGACATTGTGGCATCATTGACCACCAAGTTGAGAGAATGAGAACAGCAAGGGATATAAAAAGCTCTTGGGTTCAAGTCTCTAATGCGTTGTTGAATTCTTGAATACTTTTCTTTCATGTTCGATCCATTATCATAACCCTGGCCACGCATGTTTGCGATTGGAATATTCATGTCTGATAATTTTCTTACGATACATTCGGTTAACGCTGAGCCTGTAGTGGCTTCTACAGGAATGAAACCAAGAAAATGTTAATGAATGTTGATATCAGTTGGATCCGTATTAACAAATCTTACAATTAATGTTAATTGTTCAATGTGGCTTACATCGGGAGTACGGTCTGCAAGTATGCTGTAATATTTAGCTTTCTCAACCATAGAAATTATTTGTTTTTTTTTTATGGTTCCAGAGAGGAGAGCAATCAATTCATTTTGAATATTTTCCCCAAGATAATGTTGGGCCGAACCACAAGCAACCTCATTAAATGTTCAGACATAGCACTGTCAAATCTGGCAATCAGTTCAACAAGCTGTAAACAATTTCCATTATTTGGGTCATATAAATTATCAGATGTTCCACGAAATGGTAAGCATTGTTGACCCAAGAACTGGACGACAGCAATTAGGCGTTCTATTATGCTCCTCCAGTGCCAAATTTCTGAATTTAATAACTTTTGCTGCATTGAATCAATTGTCTGGTCTAATTTAAGCCTGAACGATAATTCAATCCTTTTTATGGGACTCCAAATGGTTTTTGGATTTCTCGTGTTCATTAAGATACATAAATGACCCCAATCATTATACCCATCAGTAGTGAATGACATTATATTACAGGAAAACAACTTACAGCAGAAACAAAATACAGAATCTTTTTCTTTTGAATACAGTAACCATGATCGATTAATATGTTCTCCATTGCTTAGTTCCCTGGTGTAAAAATTTAATGAATATTTCCTGCCATTAGAGCTGCGCAGAAAAATGAAATCACTGTTTGGTTTCTCTGGCGGGCCCTTTTTTACGATTTCCAGTCTTTCGGCGTAAAGAAGTATTCCATCTAGCTGGATCAGTTTACCTATCAAGTTCATCACCTAAATCTCTAGATTCGGAAATTGTCATATCAGTCTCATTTTCGAAATTCCTTGCAATGTCTATGTTACTGGGATCCGAGTTAGAAGTACTTGCCATGAGCTCAGAATCATTGGTTTCGGTACATTTACTTATTTCCTCCTGCCCTACATCAGCTGATTCAGTTTTTAGATATTTAAGTCAAGTCCCGTTATGTTTTTGAATATCACGTTCTTTTTCCAGTTTCCGTTTGCGATATTCTGCACCTGATAGCTTTTTTTCTTTTATCGGACATTGTAATCTATTTGAATATTAAAATTGTTTTAAACCCTACAATAAAATATTATTATTAGTATGGTATTATTAATGGAGGTTGAAACACTGTACTAACTACTAATTTACATAAAACTCAAAAAAAATCTTATCATTGTAACAGTCACTAACACTGAGCAAAATCAACTTTCCTTAATATACGTTCAAAAACAAGTGAAACGTTCTGGAGATTACAGTATCGACGGCCTTTACTTTAAGAGAAGGACTCTAGTGAAAATTTCAATTACTTCGTATATGACTCGTTTTCTAGTACACGTGTCGTGCCTTAGGCAATAATTCATATAATCGGATTAAGTTCCAATTTCCCGTGTTTAGTTCACAAATGTATGCATACCCAATACTAAGAATTAGCGTGATTAATACAACTAACAATTACAAGTTTTTACAAATATATTACAATATATTATACAAAATAGAGACACACAACAGTGGGTAATATTTTAACATTTATTCTGATGAACAAAATTGGCCTTGGGAATGGCAGATTATGTTAAACTCTGAATGAGATACTATTATATTTTAATTCTTCTCATTCAGAATTTAACACCAGCTAACAGTGGGAAATTCAATTCATAGTAAGTTAACAAGCACAAGATGGAAATATAATATCGCATAATGAACTTTTAAATGCAGTTTTATTGCAGACTCCATTGTTGCATATGTAAGGAATAGAGAGGAGAGGCGAGAGGGAAAGAGAGTAAGCGAAGAATGACTCGCATAGCTTCGATTACCGAAGAGCATTAAGCGAGTATCATTGGTCGACGGATTGTCGGAAATAGAAACAGCATCATGGGCATAATAAGTCACTGGTCAACTTATAAAAACTGCGATCTTACGCAATATTATTATTATTATTATTATTATTATTATTATTATTATTATTTATTCCACATCTTAATTTTATTCACCTTCGTTTTGGCCGCCTTCCCCCAAAAAATATTGTCGCCCCGTGCAAATGTACGCGCGTTAAACCGTCGGTAGAGCCGGCCCTGGCCACGCCCTTCCAGCCGATGGTAATACTCAAAAAAAAGCGATTTAAGCCCACTGCAAACAATAGCAATTTCGTAGACAGTGAGCGAAACCAGCCACCTTTCCTTTGATCACGTATTTCCAAATAGAGAAAGATAAAACCTGACTTTTTTCAGGTTTATGACCTGACTGTTCAGTCCATTGAATAGTATAAGGTGACTTTCAGGTGTAAACAACCGCAACTTCTCTGAATCATTCGACCTTGAATGTTGCGCGACTATTAGAATGCATACGTATGCATAATAGGAAGTAGCAATGACTACGTGTCAAATGTTTTCTATTAGTGCAGTGTAGGTTCCTTAAGGTTTTTTCTGTGTGTTAGTTTTCATATCGCAATTTATTCATGAGTAATTTCTAATATCTGTTAGTTAAGTCATAATGAATACACTTATCAAGTTACTTCGTTTATGTATTTATTTCTTTATTGTTTATTTATTTATTTTTGTGCTCACTCTGCTAAACTATAAATGTAAAACAAGAAAACAAGTATATATTCCATAAGTGGAATACACAGTGTATCAAAGGTTATTTAATCGTAAGACTAAATATACTGCAGGACAGTTTCGTTGAAAAATCACTCACTATTAACTGTGAATCGGCAGTTTATTTGAATAAATTACGGATTTTGCAAATAGAGATCTTCATTCGTATATTTTCATTACGTAATAAAGTTCTGCTTGCAGAGAACTTTTTTTTTTTTTATTTCAAGCAGACGAAAATGTGAATCGCCAATTAATCAAAATTTATAATTTAAAGCAGACGAAGGTTTCCCCATTAAGAAAACATTGAAAAGTCTATATAATAAAAAATTGGCTGAAGATCAGACGGACATTTTTGCAAAAATAGATATCTTTTAAGATGCAGCAAAAATCACATATTTTAATTTAATTTTTATTTAAATTAAATTTATTTTTTTACAGATTTTCTTACTGTAGAGCTATAACCAACACTCTAGTATACTCTAGAACAGTACTTCCCAAGCTTCTAGATGCCAGAGCCCCCTTTGGAAAAATTAAAATATATCACTGCTCCCCTCGAACAAAATTCGTAATATAGACATATTATTATATTTATATTCAATACAAAACATACACAACGAATATTGCAAAAATCAAATGCAAATATTACATTTTTAGCATGTTACATACACATTTGACATGTCATATTATCTCATATTTTTATATAGATAGATTTATTGTACATTTGCAGTACAAGCACATGAAACATAAAACGATTAGTAATAAAGAAAGAATTAAAAACATAAAAGAAGTTTAATAACAATTTAATGTGATGGATGTGTTTCAATACTGCTACACCAATATCAGGTGAAATATTTGAAACTGCAATTCTTATATTTCCGCTTTGAAATGAAACTTATATGAATAAGCCTAGCGCCGAAATACGAAGGAAGCAAAATTTGTGAACACGCACCAATGTGTGATTTTTTTTCCATTAAAATATAAAAAATAATAATAAATAAATAATAAAAATTAAATACGTTTCTTTTAAGATAAAAAGAATCTACTTAGTCTTAAAAGATTTTAAATTTGTTTTCATTATTTCATGGCCCCCTCAACAAAACCTACGGCCCCCAAAAGGGCCGCGGCCCACAGTTTGGGAAGCGCTGCTCTAGAAAGTATTATTTTATTTTTCCTTTTTATTAATTTTAAAAAATTCTGAATATGATTCACATATTTTCTGGAATGTGTTTACCGATTTGCATTACAACATTTAGTGAGTGATAAAATTGTTGTCTGGCATATAAGTGAAGTTTCAAAATTACTTAACCCATTCATATAGTAGCTGTATTGTGCAAATGGCAGGCCGTGTTGCGCAAACCACATTGAGAAAGTCAGTACGTGTACAGTGAGTAGCATTGACGAATCGCTCTCGTGTAAATAAGTGATAAATTTCCTTATAGATCTTCCTCTTTGATAAAACAAGAGATATGTTTTTTTTTAAAAAAAGAGCGTTCTTAGCGCGTAAATAAATGTGCATTCATTATTTCTATTTTTTATGTTAGTTACATTTCTCTCATTCTATTATGTTATTAAATTTCACCAAGTATATATTAATACATTATATAAAATAATATATCATATACTTAATTATTTAAATTTTACTCAGTATATATAATGCATTGTAACCATTGATTTATTTAATAAAAACAGAATTAGAACTGAAAATAATAATAATAATATTTTTCATCAGCCAATCATGAACTTAAGATGGTTGAACAAATGGCAAAATGCACCAAACCAACTAGCTCCTAGTTGAAGCTCTAACATTTTGGGATAAAAGGCAAAGAGTTAAAAAGTATCGAGAAAAAAAAAGTGTAATGTCATTTTAACCATGACCTTTGTGGGATAAAGTCCAAGAGATATGTCTGTAAAAGCCAAGTAATTGCGTATATGAAACTGCGTAAATAAAACAGAACTTCTCCATGGAACATGGAGAAGTTCTGTTTTATTTACGTATATGTGTATATGAAAGACACTAAAAAAAATATGAATAACAATTTAACACGTAAAAATCAGGATTTAGCTTCCGTGGCTGTCGGTGACGATGCCTTTAGGTTAGTAAATGGATTCGAATCCTGCCTAGCACACAAAGAATCTTTATAAGGAATTTTCGACTTGTGGGGAGTTAGGTGGTCTAATACAGGGGATAGAAGAGTTTCTCTATGGGGGAGGAGGGAATCATTTATCTTTATTTATTTTTTTATTTTCATCCTGCAGGAGAGATAAACAACCAGTCAGAGAATACATGCAATTCACACACACACACACACACACAGCATGCCATGCAGATAGAATAAAGCCTAGTTACCTGGCCGTGACGGGCCATTGTGCCTTGCACGTTACCAGGGACATTTTTCGCTATTAGTTATAGGGATATCGTCGTGTGAGCGTGTACCAAGAAACGCTAAGACTTCATTCAAAGAAAACAATATAAACAAAGGACGTAAACACGCGAAGTATTGCATGTGTCATTCACGTATGTACAATGCTATGCTGTCACAGTTGCATATACTAAATTCGTGATGCATGCTGCCTTTTGAATGTAACTTTACCATTTCTTGGCAAACTTTCTGAAGATACTTTTATAACAAGCAACGAAATATAAAAGCTAATAATTTTTGTGTTAAACTGTTTAAAATATGCTTTATTTATCCTTACTGGGTGTTGGGGGACTGAAGTGTTAAATCTCTCCCCTCTCACCGAGAAATAATATTGATACTATAACTATTATTTAAGTAACTGAACCACAGTAATCTAACTGACTGTAAGAAAGACAGAGCATGTATGCATGAAGTGGAAAGGCTTCCTGTAGCTTAAACCAAGCACATCCACTAGATTATTAGAAACATAAGGGAACGATGGTGTACATGTTTGTGAAGAATCCTCTTCAGTGTATAAGCTGATTCAGGAAGTTGTGTTGCAATTACTAATATTTGTAAACTGTTTAACTTTTACGTTCTTAATGTCACGAATTTTTATATGGTTTCGAATTAGAGTAAGCATGTAGTCACCTAAAATATATATATTATGAATTTATAGTAACAGGACACGGTAATAATATCATTTCTTTTATTTACATTATATTTCAGATTGATAAATTTATATTGCAGCACATATAATGATATACTAATACCTACTTTGGGGATCCCCTACTTCCCAGATGCATTTTTGATCTTTTTTTGGAAATTGGTCAGGAAACAGATGTGTAATCAGCCCAGATGCACAATCCCGATCTTTCTTTTTTTTTTTTTTTTTTTTGCTTTTTTAGCGTCACACAGCATAACTGCTTATTTGATACTAAGTTTCAAAACTGTCACTATTTTTTATAACCAGTACGAAATTTTTAGAACCTTTTGTGCTTTATTAATATTGCAATAAATAATTTTATAATAATAATTTAAAATTTAAAGAAGAGATCGTTTCATTATTAGGTCGTAGATGTAAAATTTAAATATAAATTTATATATGTAGAACAACAAAGTAAGTTCTTTACTTTCAAGATCTAGACTAAAAAAATTAAGAAGGAATTACAAAAGGATTCATTAAAGAAATTCCGATTTTCAAGAATAAATAAATAAATAAAAATAATAATCATTAAAGAGGTTCCGATTTACAAAAAAAAAAAAAAAGATTCATTAAAAGACGCTACTTTCAAATATTTAATTCTGAAAGGCATACATTTATAACCATCAGTTATCATAAACATTTTATTAGCTAAAGCGCCCTCTTACAATAAAAAAAAAATATTTAATAAGGTACGCCGAATTTTATTTTGCTCCAAATATTCGAAACGCGGGCTGACCTTAGAAAATTTCATGATCTTTGGTTGGTTGTTTAAGTGCATAAGTGTTGTCTTTCTTGTTTGAACTTTGAAACTCCCTTTCTTACTCGCATCCCCCCCCCCCTCTTCGCACAATAAATAAATAACATAGAAAAGCCTGAACTTTATGATACACACATTGATGTTTTTTTTTTAATTGTTCAGTTTCGCCTCTGCTAGTGTACGTTGTTTAGAAGCAATGGTGTCTTGACACGCATAAATGTATTTGTTAGTAGCACACCACCAATAAATAAGCTAATTATATTTTAATTTAAGCAACGTATCACACATAAAATATCCAGAAGTGCAATAAAGATTCTTTATTTGCTAGAAGAGTAACTACTGCATAACGAAAAATACTTAACATTTTACAATGTTATTAAAAGTACAGCGAAAACCGGTTTTCCTAAAAACAGTCAATTCATATTTATTTTATGTTTAATACATGGCTGAATCAGAAATACGTAAGCAAATATATTATTAGAAATAATATAAACGAAGTTTAACAATTTACACCTTTTACAATTTGCGGTGCTTTTACTTAACATAGATGGCATTGGTGTCACATTTGGCTACAACTCGTTTTAAATGTTGATAGGTAATTTGATTTAGCTAAATTTTTGTTTCGTCGGTTGGTGTTGATATATTATTTAATTTATGATGCTCATAGAATACTTGAATGTAATATTTGTAGCTAGTATAGTTATATTTTTTAACCCTTGGTGAAAAAAATTTCATTCTTCCGTGTACGTTACCAATTGAAGTCTTACTTTAGTCTGAAGTCTACCTTATTTATTTTTTTTTAAAGATGAATTATGTGATCAGAATTTTGATTTTCTAAATTCAATACTTCACTGTTTCTAATAACATGAATATGTATCTACTACTCACTTTCAGTTACTTTCCGCTCGCTATAATTTGATGACTTCAAATTTGCATGAATAATGTTATATACAGTACTTCGTATAATGACACAGTTAAAATTTATACACATCACGATCGTAATTAATGTTCCTATGCTTGAAAGTGTGTTAGAGGCTAACTACTACTGCACACTGCCTATGCCCTGTTGGTGGAATTCCCAGACATTAAAATAGATTGACTATATGACTATAATGTAAATATATACCCCTGCACTTATTTGATGAATTCTGAGAATTCTCACAATAGGTCACACGTAGAGTGCAGCAATCAAGGCGTTTAATTGTAGCATGCGTATTTTTTAAAAAAATATTGTACCAAAAACATATCATGGATTTGAATATCTCTACGAGCCATTTTTGCTTGATCTTATTGCAGTCTATTAGAGTGGCTTTGTATTTTGCTGGGACCCGTAATTTAAGATATTAGGTATCAGGAATATATGCTGTAAACACTATTAAAAATGCAATAATATATTTATTGATTCTATTTTACTAAAAAAAATAATTTTAAAGAAAATTTTCTTGCTTTTTATTCAGAAAAACCTTCCAAAATCTTATCAAATTTTATATTTCTTGCTTCGTTGCCCGACTAGGTTCAACGGTTTAAGGCCAGCCTTGGATATCAACCATGTTAGGTTAATTTTTGATATTCAGAGACGTCATTTATAATACTGCATTAACAACAACGTGAAGTAAGATAATTCTCAATTTTTGAAACAGTCGCTTAAGTTATTACCACATGCAAATCAGCCAGAAATCACACGCAGTTAATGTAAAAATACTATTATAAGGCGGTAGATGACATAGTGCATGGTTTCGGATCATGTAGTGTATTAATTAGAAGATCTAGATTATGCTGGTTACATAGTTTTGATATAATCAAAATCATCAGCATTTTGATATCATCTACAGATTTTGTTTGTGTATCAAACAGAATCTGAAGACTTGTTAAAAAAGCTAAAATGGTTTGTCTTAGAATAAATATGACTAAAACCATACTTTTTAAACTAAGCACCAAACGCCACAAAGAGATCAAAATCAATTGGCATGCCAGAGAAGAATTTAAGAATTTTATGTACTTGGGAGCAAATGTAGCAGTGGCGAATTCTCCATGCTTGCTATGCAAGCTCATTAATTGAGAAAGAAGTAATATTTATTTGTTAACAAATGCATGCATTTATAAGCATTCCATTTAGGCTTTTATTTTTGTAGACAGAAGACGTCTTAAGCTTGCGCAGCAATAATTGAGCTTTGCATTGTGTATCGAAGGCCGATGCTTGCTGGTCTAGTCAAAGCTACCTTAGCTTGCTCGGTTGTAGGATCTTCCAAGTCCTCGCTGCAGCACTGTGATTTTAAGTGCGCGCATAGCCATTTCCGCTCCCTTAACGTCGTCTTAAACACAAGGCCATACGCAGTCAAAGTAGCTCTAGCCAGTGAGCTTCAGCCAGCCTTTACAAGTGTACATGTTGCTTGGGAAAATTAAGTTACAACCAACTTTTTATGACGATGTTATTGACCAGTTCATAAAGAAGAATCGTAGAGTAGAATTTGTATTCAAGTAGCTAAATTGAAAAAGATAGAATATTATTTGTAAAATAAATGTTGTATTTGCATGATTAAATGTACATAAATTTCTAAATATATAGTTTTAAATGGTCAGTAATTCATTATTATTCCGCTAATCACACTTCAATCACACCTCTCACTCCCTGAATGATAACAAGAGCAAGCATAAATTTCAAGACCAGCATTCGCACCTGAAATGTAGCTATTGAAGGCGGAACTGACAGGGATGTACGTAATGCAAAGAGTGACAAAAGCTGATATTGCTTTCAGAAAAATAAATATATGTAAATTTTCAAAATATCATATCATAATAAATCCAAAATAAAGATCTCCAACAGCAATATTAAGGCCGGATTATTATATGAATCAGAGACATGGAAGCTTACCAAAAAACAGGAAATTAAATTAAACAGTTTTCAAACAAAATGTCTGCGTAAAATATTTTGGCCCCAACGTGTAACTGACAATAAATTTTATAAACTGACTGAGCAAAAAGCATCACGGATGAAATAAATAATAATAAAAAAAAAGATGGAAATTGATTTGAGACATACTAAGAATGAACATTAGAGATTCCTAGAATGGCTTCGCCATGGAGTGAATCTTAAAAGTAAAACGGGAAGGCCTAAATTAACTTGGCAGAGAATAATAGAAAAGGAAAGAATGGCTGGCTGGAGGGAAGCTGAACTGGTGCTCAGGAGAGAGGTATCTGGAATAAACGGATCTCGGCCTTATGTGTCATACGAGGCATGAAGAGGATAAGTAAGTAGTATGTTAGTGGGAGGTAGATGGAGTAAGTATGGTGAATTTAACGTGCTGTGGAGTTTTTCTCCCGTAACGAGTCCTTGGACTCCATGAAGGCTTCACATAATGTGTGCGTATACACATTGAATCAATTTGTGTGTACTCTGAATTCTGTTCACTAACCACTCGCCATACAAGGGGAGGGGATCATGGCTCACTCTCTTATGCACCATACCTTTACACAATTTCGAAGAATGAACTCTTCTCATTATTTTTGTTCAACCTCTGAAATCTATCTTTGGCTATCTGGTAAGCTCTTAATAGCAATTTATGTCTCAATCATACCATTCTCTTCCTATTTAACAAACAGCAAATTACATAACCTCAGTCTCTTATTATAGCTAATATTTCACAAAGTGTTTTTGTTGTCCGCTTCTGAACTTTTTTTTTTTTTTTTGCAAGTATTTCTCTTCTCCAACCAGGTGACCAAATCTGTATCCTAGATGAGGTCTAATTAAAGACTTATGCAGTGTAATGACCACCTCTTATCTATGCTTGTGAGTGTTCTTAATATAGCATCATTTCTTTCTGTGGTTTTTATCACTTCACCAATATATCTTTTGCACTTCAGTTTTATTCTGTGTCCACCATCATCCAACGATTCTGCACTTCCTTATCCCCTACAATACAATACCGCCAATGTGATACACAGCGTTTAAAGTTCCAACGTAAAGTATACCTTCCATATTAGAGAGCAAAATAGTTCTGATGCATAAAGGAGGTGCCAAGAGAAATTATACATCAATCAATCGTATTTGAATAGATTGGTACGGACTCATCTACCCACATAGACAGCCTATCGAAATCGTTCTAAAGCACAATTACATACAATAGTATAATTTCTAATAGTTTTGCCCACCTTTGCATCATCTGCAAATAACTGAATCTTCTTTTACTACGCGTTATTCCCGCTTCCTATGCAGGATCTGCGTGTTACTTAGATGCGACTAAGTAACACGCAGTTGGTACCACTCCCAACCGACCTGTCGCCTAGTCTGCCGCTGGGAGGGGGATATATTTTTGGCTGTAGAGGCGTATGTTCACGGGGACGGTTTGCCTGCTTGCGGGATGAAAAAGCCAGATAAACTGGCGGAAAAAACCATACTGCCCGCGCCCAAGAGCGGCTAACTTGGCTATGGCTGAGAAAGATCCTCAAGTTCCTCACGTCTTCGACGGGAATCGAACCTGGGACACTCCTTCCCCCGGCATATGGTTGCGAAGCGCAAAGCCGCTAGGCTAACCGCGCGAACATCTGCAAATAACTGAATATCCCCTTGAAAATCACTAATATAGTTAAGAAACAGGTTGGTGTTCTCAGGATAAAACTCTGTGGAACTCATTGGTAACTCTCTTTCCAACAAAGATGAAGCACTCTATATACAACCTTTTGATCAATTAGCGGGTCGGTTTCTTAACCAATCATCTAATCCACAGATCTAAATCTATTTCTGCGGATTGTACGACAATTTTTAACATGGCGGTTTGTCAAGTGCCTTAGCGAAATCCAGAAATATCACATGAATCAACCTTATTATGACTTAGCAACTATCAGCACGCTCCCCATAAAATAGAATTTGCAAATTAAAATGAAATTAATTTCAAGAAATTTTTATTTATTTATTATATAAATACAAGATATGCGTATGTGTACATAAAAATAGAACATCTAAAATTTATTTTGTTCAATTATCATAAAAAAGCACAACATAATTCAAACCTTCTTTGACGTACCACTCATGAAACGGTACGTCAAAGCAAAGCGGCTAATCGGGTGTGGAATTGACTGTTCATCTTTTATCGCCTTACTGTTTAAGTCGTGCTATCTATGTAGTAAAGTTTTACTTCTTGAATTCTTGAAATGGCGCCCCTCCTGATCAGGCGCCTTTGTGCGGGGGCACAACCTGCACACCGCCCTGATCAGCACCATCACTACCACTGTAATCAACTTACTATAAAATGTGCATACTATACAAGACTGATTCAAGATTTCCCATTTAAACAACCTGCGTTGACCTCTGTATCTATATATAGAATCTTTTCTTCTTTTGTCTACCCAATTCTCTGCCCTTTTCTTAACCAATATCGCCAAAACTTTTAATAACCACTTCAGAAATGAAAACGAGTCTCTTTACCTTCACCTTTATGCAATGAAAAATTCTCGCCCTAAAGCATTTTTGTTCCAAACGAAAAACTCTCATTAAACAACCAAGTCAGTGGTAATACTAATTCTTTAGCACGTTCTTTCACCAACAGAACGAAATCTGATCTAGGCCACCTGTCTTATTTATATCAAGATTACTCAACTTTCTGATCGAGCAAATAGTGTATTCACTTTCCACCCAATAGATTTTGGGTGGAAAGTGAATCCTACCTTGAGGATGGATGTCTTGTGAATGTCTTTAGGTGGTAGATGATTTCATTGTGAGACCGCAAAAATGCGTGTTTATTGAAGAGCTGAGTGGTTTTAAAAGTTCTTTCAAGAATAGTGTTCCGACAATTCGAGAACAGTTATCGAATTGTCTAGCGCTTGGCTTATTTATGACTAAATAATGTACCATAGATTTACCACCGTTTTTGCGAGTGGGATTCACTTGAATAATAAATGATGTTAAAAAAAAACGTCCAAAGCCCTCTGGTTGCTGACTACAAACGACTATATAATTTTTCTTTCGTAGCTCTATCATCACGGAAGTCACTACAAGGTTATGCAGTCCACCACCACAGCATTCAGGATAAAACACGTGCTTACTCTTGTGGAAGCTGAATGATATTGTCATTATCGGTAGTTTTTTTTTTTTTTTTTTTTTTAATTCTTTGTCATTTATTTGTTACATCACTTGGTACCAAATGAGATGTGCAGTTTTACCAAGAAATCCATACTAAATTAATTTTGTAAAGATAAAATTCAGAACGAAACATGGATGCGTATCTCCGGATTGTTTTGTGTCCATATTATTTCATTTGAATAATATAACATCGACAAAGATATTATCTAATCACGAGGTTATTGCCCTTTGTACAAAAGATATACGTTCTGGAAGTTTAGTATAGTGTTCGTCATGCAGAGAGTACATTAACAAAACTTACATATACATTTCAGGAGAGATAAGATTGTTGTTATGGAAACAACGTAATATGCCTTTCGATTTTCATTGTTCGCTATCACGCACCTTTACTGATGCAGCCGGATTAATGAGAAATCTTGAACTTCTGAGTAGGTTGTAAATTAGAGCTAAAATGTAGCCACGAACATTTTAAATTAGTAATCATGTATCAGTTAAGTTCGGATGCATATATTCCTTGATATTCCTCGACGAATTAACCTTTGACAATTCTGAATATATTCGGCGTGGGATTGCCGCTGCGAAAATTATATAAATAAATATAGAAATACGTAATCATCGATCTGGTTTATCTCCATGAATTGTAAGCGTAAGAGTTGGTAATTATTTCTGTTGATTCTACTTATCGTCAAATGAGGGCAGAATCATCATTATATTTGCTGCCTGACGAAGCACCAGTTATCAAAATAAGAATAACACAAGGATGGCCGATGGTCAGTATTATATTTATGAATAGGCAATATAAGCTGCTTGGGCATTAATTTGTCAATTACGAAAGGTTTCCCAGATATATTTGTATTTTTCGTTTAAATTGTATTCAAAATTTGACCATATGCTATTATTAATATCGCTCCTCTATTCAGTCACAGTTCTTGCAGAAGTGTATATAGAATAAGCAGCGCTTTGATCCTCCTAACCTGATATTTTCTGGGAGCAGTTGTATAATAAGCATATGTGTACAAAACGCCACAGAGAAAGAGAAATCACGATAGATAAAAAGAGATATCGGACTTTAAGTACAGTGTTTTCGCTTTTCTATTTATTAATGATTTCAAGATACACTAAGATGTATTGTTTATTACAATTTCGACATTTAAATGATAAAGTGTGTGTGTGTGTGTGTGTGTGTATATATATATATAAAATAAATAAAGTAACAATAAAGTATATTTTATTATAATTATTTCGAATGAGTTTACAATAGTTTAATCAGTTTGAATCTAATTAATTATTAACTTTAATTATTTAAACAAACAATAAATATAATTGAAAATAAGAAAAAGGACTGTACTTAATAGTATCAAAAATCAGTCGAGCCATGTTCATGGTAAAAGAAATAATTGATAAATGAAACTCAGAACAGTTACTGAATGAAAGGCAAATCCACAGTAAATAAGCAGCAGCAGTCGAAATTACAACTGATCCAAAATGTTCAAAAATTACTTGAATCTACTGAATAAACAGCAGTTAGAACATAAACAACGAATGCTTAAATCTTCTCGAAAACCACGTGAAACTGTAATGATTACACTGATACACTTAAGCCTTGTTCAAAACAGACTGTCTCATGTAAAGAACAGTAAGACAAAGGTTACGATAAGAGAAGAACCTTATTAATATTCGACTTGAAAAAGTTACAGGTTTAAATTTTGGAAGAAACAGTGATTATGAAGAAGTGTTCTTAAAAATAGTAAGATGGTATAAGGACAATCGGATGAATTTAAGTTTGGACCATGAATGCAGTGGCACGCCCAGATGGGGGCAATGGGCCCTTCCCCTTAAAGAAAAAGAAAAAACACTAGAAAAATTTCCAAATCTTTTCCTAATTAATACAATTCATTTTTTTAAATTTATGTTGTGTCGTGTCTTCTATTTCTATACTACTTATGAATTATCTATCGCTGCAGATGCTTAGTCATAGGTCGTATGCGATGCGTAGTGTATTCTCAAATCGTTTACTCAACTCGCCCCCCCCCCCCCCAAGATTAAATCCTGACTGCGCTACTGCATGAATATATGTTACTCAGTTAACACTCATATTTTTAGAAAATAAGGATTAATTAAGCACCATTCAAATGAATAGTTTACCTATAAAAATATTTATATAATTGAAGGTGAATTGGCCGATCTTATACAAAAGTAGCAGAGATTTACTCTCGAAATTTTTTTTTTTCATGTTGCATGAAAACTGGCCAGATAACACATGAATAACATGGTGTGGAGTTGGTGGCTAGTGATACAGTATGTTGACAGAAGTGTAGATGGTGGGGTTGTGGAGTGCCCTCCAGCGATAACTTGGAGGAATTAAGTTATGTTAATAACAAAAATATTGAAAAGTTATGAGGCTCATGAAACTCAATGGAAGTGGTGCTTGCATCCTCTGCACTAGGCTACCCAAAGATAGACTTGAATTCAAGTCTAGTCACCGAAAGGAGGAACTTACTGTAAGCCCTTCTTTGACTAGTTCCCAAGTTAGTCGATCTCTGGCACGGGCAAACAGGTTTTTTCTCATGGAAACTCTGGTTTTTCATCCCATAAACTCAAAATAATCAACCACAGAATCCACATTATTTCAGACAAAAACATTGTTAGGGTTGGGTACCGTACACGAGATTGGTAGCTAATTATAATTAGTGATAGTCTTGAGCCAGCTATCTCTGGCTACTGGTGGAGATTGAACTGCAAACTCAGTTTCCAAAAGCTAAATAGGGTTAAAAGGCCTCACTTACTGTATGGGAATAAAAGGTGTTAGCTGATTTTTATTAAAGTTATGCAAGTAGCATTACTTTTTCTATGAAAAGAGGAGGATAATGATGACAGATTTAGTCTTAAGGTTTATAAGCTATCAGCCAGGGATTCAGCAGTATGAGAAACCTTGAAATAAATGAACATATGAGAACCCTTAAATTGATATTATTCAAGAATATTATCACTTTGATTTCAAACCTCTAGTGCCAAAGCTGGATTATCTGTGAGAGGAAAAATTAGTTTCCTTTGAAAAACTCCTCAAAGCCAGAAATTCAGTGTTCAGTTCTTTAGGAGTGGTCACAACTTGAGAGCCTCACTGTTGAGATGATAAAAATCTGTGTATTGTCAGACGCATGAATAAGTAAAGAGCACTGCTTGTCCTGATTGAGCAGTTTTTATTGTAAATAAAATAGGATTGAGATTTGGCTGTTTTGAAATAATTTTTCTAATCTTTCAACTAGAGAATAGAATAGAATGAATATAAGCATTTAGGTAGTGGAATATATTCTTAAATAGCTTAGATGGTGCAACATTTTCTGATGCTTTTATTCTCCAAAGCAGTAGGCAAGGCTGTTCAGCCTGATTAACTTTTGAAGACTGGAAGCAACCAATCTGCACTCTCAGCCATCACAGGTAGATGGCCTAAGGCTATCAGTACTTGTAATAGACATCAAATGGGGAGAGTATATCAGATAACTACAGCAATCTCGTGGTTCAAAGTCCTAACACTATATATTATTGACTGGAATGGAAAGCTAAAACAAAGACAAAGCATTATATGGAACGTCCATATACTGATGTTTTCTCATATTCCGAAACTGAATTTCAAATCATTGACATTTTCAAAGAAGACTATGTAAACATCAAAAACTGCAGGTGCTTCAAAAATCTGCCCAGCTGATCAGGTGCAAACATTTGTTATTCAGGTGAATGGAGCAATGGTAACCATTTCTAGTTATTTTTCCATTTTCGTGGCAGTCTTTTCTCAGCAAACACTAATGTATGAGGAAATTCAATGTTTTTTTTTGAAATGTACTACATTAGTACATTTCAAAATGTAGTTTGTATTTGTAGTTATGTAGTTTTTGAACATTAGTGAAAATCTGATGACCAGAATATCCATGCTGCAATGAAACTTGGACTACTGGGTTGTTAACCTAGTATTTCTTTATGGTTGTAAAACATGGGCCACCTACTACAGACACCTGAAAAAAAATCACTGCCAATGATGTCTACAAAGAATCCTTAAGATTTCTTTGCAAGCATCTTTTTGAAGCTAGCTGCACAAATCTTAAGACGATTATCAGCGACCAACTTCAATGGATTGGCAGCATTGCAAATATGCCAGATACTCAGCTCTTTAAACAGAAACAAAAGAATGCTTCAAGGATAAATGCAAGGCAAACATGAAGAAATTCAAAATCAGTAAACTACTGGGAAGCTCTGATTGACTGCTTGAAATGGAGGAAGGCAATGCGATTTTTACAGTCATAATATTTTGAAACTGAGATTCACAAAGATTGTGAGAAAAAAAAATAAGAAAAGGGCATCAGATAATGAGGAAATATTTCTGCATCACCATTGTGGAAGGTTATGTAGATCACACATCACTCACCAAAAGATCAATTTTGGCAGAATCATTTGTGTCTGCCATTGATTATCATTAATGTATTATGTTTATATATTTTATCCAATATTTTAATGTTTCCACTACTAATAAGGTTAAGTAATATAACCAACAGGAACAGCATATTAACTATCAATGCATAATTATTTTAGAATAATCCATTTCTATATAATGGAGTTTTCTGCTTAGTTTAACTGGTTAATAAGACTGATGTTTTCCTGGTTTATCCATGCTGTAATACAGAAGTGCCCAACCTAATTTATGTATGGGCCAATAAAGGAAATGAGAAATTTATATTTATATATGACAATATATGAGTAAAATATAATGTACAATGAGCTTGAATTTTTATCATATAGCCCAGGCGTAGCCAACTTCATTCTATACGAGGGCCAATGTATGATGAGTAGTAGCATCACAGGCCACACGCTTTTAGACATAATTTTAGAACTTAACTCTGCATTTTTTCAAGGCAATAGTTATATGTATTGAATTACTATATTTGTTAAATCATTTTACTACCAGGAGAACAATATAAAATACTTGAAACTGAGTCTCTGAAGCTGATCACTGTAACCAGAGCAGAGCAAGTGACTTTCAATGATGTGTTACTCTGGAGCACATAGAAATCTACCACTCCCACAACTCACACAGAGAAGCAGTAGATTTTATAAATTGAGTAATCTTTTTAGAGCAATTTTGATTGTGTTGAGAATATAAATTGTTTCCATCAGAAAGAATGAATATAACTAGTATATCAATCAGAAAATCTGCAGTTGAAACTAATAGCTAAATTAATAATAATACATATAACTTAACATAGTTTTTATCCTGCCGCGAGCTACACAAAATCATATTATGGGCTGCATGTGGCCCGTGGGCCTGCTGTTGGCTACCTATGATATAGCCCTTCAAAATTTGAGGGCGAGTTGGGAATAAAGTTTGTTTTTAAGGTACTTCATTATTATTATTAATTTTTCATAAACAATCTTCAGTAGATCATTCTGAAGTCCAGTTAATTCTAACTGGCACTCAGCAGGTGCATCAATAATAGAAAATGTAAAAGGATTTCTAAATAAGTTCATTCTGCTTATAGTTCTCTTAACATCTGAAAATCTTAATTTCATTTTGATTTGTGAGACAAAGAAACATTTTATAAAATGTTGAGCAAGTAAAGGTGGAGCATGTGCCCATGATTCAAGAAGGTACAATCCTATTTTGTCATATTTGCCTAAGTTTTTGCATTATTTGTTATATTCACATTATGCTCTTTTGTTTTACTTTTCCTTTGTACTTAATACTGATTTTTGTGTAAAAATATATAAACCTTTTTTTGTGAAAAATTTTAATTTCAATGTAAATTGGAAGCCTGGTTTGAAAGTGTTCACAGGATGCTTTGGCCCACAGAGCAGAGTATATTTGCTGTACTAGAGCAGCTTTCTATGCCAGTGATACAAGAGTATTAAAATGTCAATAAAAACATTGAATATACACTGTATAATTAAGTTGAAAGTTTTTTTTTTTTTTTTTTATTCTCTAAGGGTTTGTCTGAGGGTGTGCTGAAAAGTTGTGATAATCACCATGAAGGAATTGAGGTAGAACCATGTAATTTGCACATTATTCTACATATTCCCAGTGATGTTTTTCTTTTTTTTTTTTTTGTGGTTATATGTTGCTTTAATATTTTTGTTCTATGTGTTTATCAGTACTTTTCAGTCCCCTCCCTCCCCACTTGTATGTTTGCTTCATAAGCCACATAAGAAACTAAGATATCAAGTTAGTGATTTTAATCATACAAATCCTAAAGCACACCCCAACTCAACATCACCAGAGTTACTATCAACATAAGAAACCTGAATGGCAAAGAAATGGAGCTAGCTGAGGAATTAGATAAGTACCAGATCGACATAATAGGGGTGACTGAAACAAAAAAGACAAAAACTGGGGAGATCTTTCTGAGCAATAAATACAAAATGTTATATTCAGGCAATGACAATCAAGGAAAAGAAGGAGTAGCCATAGTATTCAACACAAAATACAAGACTCATCTTCTTGAATGGTAGACAGTGTCAAGTAGAGTGATGTGGGCAAATATCAGAATGGAGAACTGGACAATGAGACTTATTTGTGCCTATGGTTGCACAGAAGGTTCTACTAAGGTAGAAGTGGAGGAATTTTTTGAGGCTTTAGAAAAAGCAACTGACACAATGAAAAAGGAAAAGTTGCTCCTTGTTGGGGATCTAAATAGCAGAGTAGGAAATGATTGCGAGACATACAAAAATATTTTGGGAAAATTTGGAGAAAAGAGCAAAGCTAATAATAATGGCAAATATCTGTTGGATTTCTGCTCAGGACATGTACTGGTTATTACTAACACCATGTTCCAACATAACAATGTGCACAAATTCACATGGAAGGAAGAGGCAAGGAATAAGAAAAGTCTCATTGACTATGTTATTGTTGATAGTGATGTTTTCTCCCTGGTGTAGGACACCAGAGGGTACAGAGGATTTGAAATTGGAAGCGATCACTATTTAGTCTTGAGCAGGACAAAATTGAATTTCATATTGAAAAGAATGACATGTAAGAAAGTTTTAAAGCAAATAAAAGTTGAGCTTCTCTCAGATGTGAACTATAGACTAAAATAAACAAAGATTATTGAAGAAAATATGAAAGAGTTTCAGAACAAGAACCAAACCTTGAAGAAAACCCTGATTGATTCAGCCAGAGAGGCATGTGGTGAGGTTGTTTGCAAGGATTAAAAAATCAGAACTCCATGGTGGACACAGGAAGTTAAAGAGGCAGTGAAGGAAAAGAAGAAAGCATATCAAAAGTTCCTGGCAAATAAGTCAACTTGTGTTCTTAGAGAATACAGAGACAAATGTAAGAAAGCTAAACACTGTGTAAAACTAGCTAAACAAAAGTCATGGGAGAACTTTGGCAAGAACATAGAAAATAAATATCAAGAAGGTGGTAATATATTCTGGGTTGTTGAAGAAGAGGGGATAATGTATATTATCCCCTCTTCTTTAGAAATGGAGGAACGAATGCTGTAAAAGAAGTTAGAGATGATAAAGGTGAAATGAAAACGGGAGAAAAAGATATCCTTTAAGTATGGAGTAATTACTTCGAAAAATTGGTAAATGAAACAAGCAGTGATAGCACAGTGGTAAAAAAACACTCAACAGGCATACAGTCAGAAATACATAACCATACTGGAAGTAGAAAAAGCCATCAAAGGCTTGAAATGTGGAAAGGCAGCAGGAGTAGATGATATCTGACCAGAAATGCTGAAGTATGGTGGTATAAAAGTCTTATAGTGGCTGCACTGCATAGTTCAGAAGGCCTCGACAGAGGGACGAATTCCTGTTGATTGAAGTAGAGCTCTAATAGTACCCATATATAAAAAGGAAAATAAAACTGAATGTGAGAATTACAGAGGAATTTCCCTACTGAGTGTTCCGGGCAAGATTTATGCCAGTATACTTGACAAACGGTTGAGAAGAATTGTGGAAGAAAAGCTTGGTGAAGAACAAGCTGGATTTAAGACAAATAGAGGCTGTCAAGATCAGATCTTCACTTTACAACAATTAGTTGAGAAAGCATAAGAATATAACAAAGATCTGTATTAAAGTTTTGTCGATCTCGAAAATGCATACGACAAGGTGCCAAGAGAGGAGCTATTCAATACGCTAAAGTTATGTGGTGTCAGTGGGGCATTATATCAAGCAATACTTACTCTGTATTTGAGTTGTAAGTTGGCAGTTAGAATTGAAGGATGTACAGGAAGATGGTTTAATGTTAAATCTGGTATGAGAGAAGGATGTACATTATCTCCTCTGTTATTCATTATCTATATGGATCACATTACGAAGGAAAGTGGTATTAAACATGATATCAGAATTGTTTAATATCAGCTCTTTGCTTTATACGGACGATGTTATACTTTTAAATAAATCCACTACAAGTTTGCAGGATTCCCTGAGTAAATTGAATAACTGTTGTAATAGATATGGTATGAAGGTCAACAATAAAAACACAAAGACAATGAAAATAGGTAGAATCGTTGAAAATGTCAACTGTGTTTTGAATGGGGAACCTGTGGAACAAGTAAAACATTTCAGCTACTTAGGCACGATTTTTAGTGAAGATGGTAAATTGAACATGGAAATAGAAAACAGAATCAACAAAACTGGTATTGTAGGAAGTCAATTGAATAAATTCATATGAAATAAGAGAGAAATTAATGAAGGTTTATTTTCTTGATCATGAGAATTAATAATAATATTTTCGGTTTACAGATCAAGTGTTGGTCAATTTTATTAACTTAACCAACTAGTTTCACCACGCTTTAACTGTTGGAGTCTTCAGGGCACTTACATATAGGCTGAAACAATCTCACAAGTATGTGTAACCATAAAACTGACTAGAATAATTACAAATAGATGCCAACAGTTAGTGTTGCAAAACTAGTTGGTTAAGTTAATAAAATTGATCAACACTTGATCTGTAAACCAAAAATATTATTAAGAGAGAAATTAGTCGGAACACTAAATTAGTTGTATACAAGACAGTGTTCAAACCAGTTTAACTTATGGATCTGAGAGCTGGGTCAGAAGTAAAACAATTGACCAAAGACTAGAGACTGCAGATATGAGAGTCCCGAGAAAGATTAGAGGCGTGAACAGATGGCATCAATTTCAATATCATATTAAAAACAAGGCTATTAGGAAAGAACTTGACATTGTCAGCATCCAGGAATGCATTAGCAGAGCTAATCTCAGGTGGTATGGTCACTTAAACAGAATGGCAAGGAAAACGACCCAGAGGAACACCGAGATATAGGTGGATTGATACGGTACAATGTGATTTAGACGATAGAAATATAAGATCTGATAATGATGTTGGAGACTTGACAAATAACAGACTGATTTGGAGGAAAATTGTAGATAGGGAGTTAGTAATGAGGTAAATTTTTCATGAAGCACTATCATATCCTGTACACCCTTTGAGGGTACATGTCAGGAATCTGATGGTGATCATTCATAAAGTCGTCATCATCATCAACAAATTCCTGCCATGTACCCTAAAGGGGGTGTACAGGATATGATAGTACTACATGAAAAAATTACATCATTACTAACTTCCTATCTACAATTTTCCTCCAAATCAGTCTGTTACTTGTCCAGACTCCAACATTACCAGATCTTATATTTCTATTGTCTAAGGCACTTTGTACTGTATCAATCCACCCATATCTTGGTCTTCCTCTGGGTCGTTTTCCTGCAAAACTGGCAGAGAACACTTGTTCTGCTAATCTTTCCTCTCCGATTCTATTTAAGTGACCATACCACCTGAGATTAGCTCTGCTAACTGTTAGATCTGAAATAGGCGACTTCAAATTTTACATGACGTCACCATTCCAGAATCTCACAATTAACAAAAAATATATATGCATACTTATCTTTTAGCGCAGTGTAACTATGTTTTTTTTTTCAACACCTTGTATGATAAACTGTGAATTATGTGAATTTAAATGAATGTATCTATATGTCCAGCATGAATGTAAGTCAGCAAAAAGGTGCAGATATGAGAGAAATCATTAGTGAAATATTATAAATGAAAGAATGCGTATTATTCAGCAACATAGGGCAAAGATCGCCCTAATACTATAAGAGCAGCATAAGCACCCGCAGGCATCACATCTGAGAAGACATCATGATGCATGCGTTCCTGGAAACAAGAAGTCCCGTATGTTGATCGGTGAAGTCATCCAGCCTGAGACGATAAGAGAAATTCAAACTCGGAAAGGTGGTGCTCTAGAGGAGCGTATAAAACCCACGCCACAGAAGTAAATCACCCCATTTTTTCTTGTTCCTGCATTTCTCTTCGTGTGCTCCAAGAGTTCATCGCAGTTCAGCTTTCATTTTTGAGGGTTGACTTACGAAAAGTTCCGGCATGACACCGCAGCAGATTTCGGCAAGATCAACCGTAGGCCGTCAATGAGAAGGTCATCGATGGAAAACCTTAGCAGAGAGATAGCGCCCATCTCAGGCGAGCACGTGTAACCCATGTGGCGATAAGATCGAGACAACCAGGCATAACAAAGAAGGACGGAAGAAAACCGATAAAGAATAGATAAGTACTCTCACTTGTTCTAGCCCCTTTTGAGAATTGACTAACAGTGTTAAGAGAATGCATCTTAAAATTTGTAAATGGAAGAAAGAGTGAAGAAAGAACTAAGATTTATGTAAATGACTATGCTTTTGAAATGAACTTTAAGAACTTTCAGTTAGATAGATATTCCGTCGTAATTAATCCGAGAGTGATTATTTATGTGCTAAAATGCCTAAATGTCCAATTGAGCTGTAATTAAGAATGTATTATATGTTGAGTTATTGAATTTGCTAACATTTTGAAGTCAATGCACAATGGTTTTAAGAGTGAGAGAGTGAAAGAATGGTAGAAGTTAAATTAGATTTCATAACTACTTTAACTTGTATGGAATTATATAATGAGTTTAATAATTATTTTGATTCCTTACATGTGTTTCTGATCATGACTGACTCTGACTCTTCATAAAACATCGAACCTGTGATCGTGTGTGTGCGGAGATACCCAATTGAAAATAGTAGGGCACGACTGCAAATAAAATAAGCCAGAGAACCCAAGGCTTCTAAGAAATCAATTAACATTATTAGTGGCACCTGATATTCTATGATTATCCTAAAGGCTGAGTTTATCTCTAACCTTAAGGCCCAGGCTGGCACAGATAAAAAATAAATTTTGCCTGAGTGACCAAGATAACTCATGGAATTCAGGGAACAGGTAATTTCTGAAGGCCCTTAAAAGGTTAAATTACGTAAGAAAAGGTATAAGAGAAGCGAGACATAACGTTAAGATTAATATTAATGAAGATCACATAACAATGGCGCAACCAACTTAACAAAGAGATACATGCGATAGAATTTGATATAGCAGCTGAAGTAGGAAAGGATAAAGTTAAATATATTGCCTCGATATATCAATATCAGGTATATACGACGCAACATAATGCATTCCTGGATGCTGACAATGTCAAGTTCTTTCCTAATATCCTCGTTTTTAATATGATATTGCCATTGATGCCATCTGTACATGCCTCTAATCTTTCTCAGGACTCTCATATCTGCAGTCTCTAGTCTTTGGTCAAGTGTTTTACTTCTGACCCAGCACTCAGATCCATAAGTTAAAACTGGTTTGAACACTGTCTTGTATACAGCTAATTTAGTGTTCCGACTAATTTCTCTTTTATTCCATATGAATTTATTCAGTTGACTTCCCACCATACCAGCTTTGCTGATTCTGTTGTCTATTTCTATATTTAATTTACCATCTTCAGTAAAAATCATGCCTAAGTAGCTGAAATGTTTTACTTGTTCCACAGGTTCTCCATTCACAACACAGCTGACATTTTCAATGATTCTGCCTATTTTCATTGTCTTTGGATTGCTGAATTTCATACCATATCTATTACAACAGTTATTCAATTTAGTCAGAGACTCTTGCAGACTTGTAGCGGACTTATTCAGAAGTATAACATCATCCACATAAAGCAAAGAGCTGACATTAACATCTCCAATTCTGATATCATGTTTAATACCACTTTCCTTCATAATGTAATCCATATAGATAATGAATAAGAGAGGGGATAATGTACATCCTTATCTCACACCAGATTTAACATTAAACCATCTTCCTGTACATCCTTCAATTCTAACTGCCGACTTACAACTCAAATACAGACTAAGTATTGCTTGATACAAAGCCCCACTGACACCATATAACTGTAGCGTATTGAATAGCTCCTCTCTTGGCACCTTGTCGTATGTCTTTTCCAGATCGACAAAACTTAAATACAGATCTTTGTTATATTCCCATGCTCTCTCGACTATTTGTCGTAAAGTGAAGATCTGATCCTGACAGCCTATATTTGGCCTGAATCCAGCTTGTTTTTCACCAAGCTTTTCTTCCACAATTCTTCTCAACCGTTTCTCAAGTATACTTGCATAGATCTTGCCAGGAACACTCATTAGGGAAATAACTGTAATTCTCACATTGTTTTATTTCCCTTTTTATATATGGGCACTATTAGAGCTCTACTCATCGGGAATTCGTCTCTCTGTCCAGGCTTTCTGAACTATGCCGTGCAGCCACTATAAGACTTTTATACCACCATACTTCGGCATTTCTGGGGTGATTAAGGGTCAAAGCTGTATAACTGAGAGGAGACTTCCACATATAGCCTTTAAAGGAACGTGGAGAACCGACCAGGGCTCCTGACCTAATGTCCAATCCTCACCTTCTCAAGGTGCACCCTGTTGGGTATCTACCTGGATACTGAACGAATGAGGATGGGCTGGTAATTTGGGATTTAGCCGACCAAATTGTATTCTTATTGGTTAAACCAAAATAAAAAATGAAGGTACAACACGTTAAAAGATTTTAATGTGTGAAAATGAACGATAATTCACGAACATTTCCATGTTTAAAATATGCGGCTTGGTCACTGACATTTGCAACACAGATGTTATTTCGTTCAGTTTTGAGAACAGAGGATACACTGCCCATTGTTGTAATCGGCTTGCAGGCAATTTTTATGACCGGTCATAAACATCAATTTAGGAAACCCAACAGTATACAAGACAGTGTTCAAACCAATTTTAACTTATGGATCTGAGAGCCGAGTAAGAAATAAGAGATAGCATTAATGGCAGTATTATATTAAAAATGAGGATACTGACACTGTTAGCATTCAGGAATTAGAGCTAATCTAATCTAAGGTAGTATGGTCACAAACACAATGTGAGGGGGAAAGGTTAAAAAAACAAGTATTTTTTGGCAGAATGACAGGAAAAAGACCAAGCTCTAGGTGAACTAATACAGAAAGAAGTGCCTTAGAAGATCAAATATATCTGATAAGATTAATTTGGGAGAAAAATTGTTGATAGCAAGTTGGTAATGATGTAAACTTTTCATGTAGTGCTATCATAATATCTCGTACGCTCCCCTTATCAGGAATTTGATAGATGGGGACAAAGTTATGTGAGGTTACTTGGCTCTTGTAGACCAAGCTTTAATGGTCAAGGGGAAGGTGAAGTGAGGATTCTCAGAGGCAGATTAAAATTTTTAGTGGGCTGTATCTATCCAGAAAGCTGTAAAATGGATATGCCTAGTTCAGGAATGAAGTGACTTGATTCATTTTTCAGGTCAGATTAATTTGCAGAGGGTATGTCCTGAAAGAGCACCTCCTGTGATTCTGTCTGGATCTCCTCAATCCTGTGAAAATGCTCTTTCAGGAAAAAGTTGCAGGGAGAGAGAGAGGTCAGGCAAATAGTGGGGATGGGGAATGATTGCTTTGTTTTTAAGAAGCCAGGAATGTTGAATAGTGAGTGGTGTGGGCAGCATTTTGCAGTAATGTCTCATGTTCAAAATGTCCAACAAAATGAATTGAATGTCCCGTACAACAGTCCTACGATATCACATATGTCATGGATACTTTGCATATGGTCTGCAAGAAAAGTCTCATGCATGTTTATGGTCATCCATCCTTGAAGTGTTTGTACCACAAACCAGTAGTAGTATTTTTGAGACTGAAGCCAAATTCGATGCAGATTCTTTGCCCCTAAAAATCTGCCATTTTAGTTGAAGAAAATCAACAAACCACTAAAACATGATATAAAAATGCAAGTAACCCAAAAACATAGTCTCTCAGCTTGATGGCAATTGGCATACTGATTCATAAATTCCCCATACTTTTGGGTAGTATCTTACCTGCAGAAAATGCAGAACTACATATTTGAGCAATAGACAACACCAATAAAAAGATCTTATAACTGTGCCAGTAATCCAAGCATCTTTCACAGTATCAAAACATCACTGAATATTTCTGTTAACCGATGCTTTTTGTTCACAGCAATACTCTTATTGGTGCTTGAGCTGAGTAAAATCAAATGTGTCAAGAAATTATATTCTTGTTTAATCCTTTATCCAAGTGTAAGCAAACAAAGTTTGCATGTAAAGTATCTTCACAACTAAGCAAGGCTAACGACTTCACATCAACTGCCTTTGTATTCCACAGTGCAAAGTACACACCATTTCAGATATGTATAATGCTATGCATTATGGGAAATAATGCATAGCATTACCAGTCTGGAAAGTCATTAGATTCTATATATAAGTAGCCTAGTTGTGAAGATACTTCACACACAACCTTTATTTGCTTACTTTATTTGCTTGGAGAGAGAATTCTTCTTCTCTTCCGTCTAAGACAGGTTGGGTCTTCTCTTGAGCAGGATCTTCCAGTCTTCTCTATTCCTTGCTGTCCAAAAAAGTTCCTTATATGTTCTGCATCCTGAAATGTTCTTTATTGATTTCAGCCAGGTAATTCTTGGTCTTCCAGATCTTCTTTTTCCAGTTGGAAAAGTATTGATTAATACGTTAGGAAGTCTGTCTGTATCCATGTGTACAGTGTGGAAAACCATCTCAGTTGTTGTATTCTAATTTTTTCTATTATTATCTTTTTATATAATAATTCTTGTCTGACTGTGCTGTTTGTTTTCTTTTCTATCCAACAATTTCATTTCAAATGCCAGAAGATTTTTCTCCTCTCTTTTCTTAACTGTCCACGCTTCGGCTCCATGGATGATGTTGGTATAATTATTGATTCATATAATTTGATTTTGGCTTGCTTAGATATCTTGTTTGTTTTCCAGATTTTCTGTAATTTTTCCATGATGGTCCATCCTATCGCTATTCTGTGTTTGATTGTTTTGAATTCATCTATTGTTTCTCTTAGTTTTGATCCAAGATATATGAAGTTATCTACTTGTTCTCCATTTAGGGTGGCTGAGATGATAGTTCTGTTCCTCCCTTTTCAACACCTTTGTCTTTTATATAGTTACTGTCATGTGTTTTACAGGTTTCGTTTAGCTTGTTTATCAACCTTTGTAGTTCATTTGGGGTTCTTGCAATAAGGACGAGATCATCTGCATATTTGATATTATTTATGTTTAAACCATTGACACTGATTCCAGGCTCATTGTCTATTGCTTTCTTTACAACTTGATCTAGATATATGTTGAACAGGCATGGGGATAATGGGCATCATTGCATGATAAAGAATTAGACAAGTATATAATTTTGTGGCAAGTTTAATTTCAATTATATCCAAGTAAAAAGACTTTCTATATTAATGGGAATGCTAAGCATATTTTATTATAAAAGAAATATGATACCATATTCTGCACACAAGGTTCTTAAAAACTGAATTATTAATTAGCTTAAGTACGTTGAATTATACACCCTCTGTCCAAAAAGAAACCAAACTTTTAGAAAATAGAAACTAGTGGCGCCACCTGTTGTATATTTTTTGTTGTCGAAAGCGGCAACCTTCATTAGTGTTGTGTCAACTGTTTATGACATTTGTTTCATTAGAAACTGAGTTACAATGTGTTTTGACAAACGGTCAGAAAATGAGTTTCAAACAGAGAGCTGCGATTGACTTTTGTGCTAAACTTGGTAAAAGTTTTACCGAAAAGCATCAAATGCTTCAAAAAGCATATGGTGATGAATGCTTATCCCATACTCCAGTTTACGAGTGGTTTAAGCAATTTCAAGGTGGTTGTGAGATGCTTGAGAATGACGAAAAGTCGGGCCATCCAAAAACTGCATGATTTCATCAAAGAAAACCCGAAATCATCTGTAAGATTGATTGAAGATGAATTGGGGATTCCAAAATCAACTGTGCACAATATTTTGACTAAGAGTTCGGGCCTTCATAAATTGAATTCATGATATGTTCCCCACAAGTTGACCAACGACAAAAAATGTATCGAATTGAACACCTCATTAAAACCTCGTAAGGACTTGAACTTCCTCAAAACGATAGTTACTGGTGACGAAACATGGCGTTTTGGGTATGAGCCCTAAACAAAGCGTCAGAGTGCTGAGTGGAAACCACCAGAAAAGGAGCATCCGAAAAAAAGTCGCTTGGAGAAGTCAAAAGTAAAGACAATGCTGATTTATTTCTACGATATGAGTTTTATTGAGAAGTTTTGAAGTGATTGATAGCAAGAATCCATCGCATACGGCATGAATATCATGATTGAGGCAGCTGGTCACTTTTGCATGATAATGCACCATCTCATCGTTTGAACATTGCGAGACAGTTTTTGAGTAAAAACTAAGTTTGTGTGTTGGATCACTTGCCACATTCACCCGATTTAGCACCCCCATGACTTCTTTCTCTTCCCCAACTTCATTTGCCGATGAAAAGAAAGTGATACGACACCGTTGAAAACGTTCAAGCAGCAGTAACCATGACCCTCAACAGTATCCAAAAAAAATCAATATAAAAACTAATTTAATGAATTAATTGCCAGTGCCAAATGCTGTATCAAAGCTGTGGGAGAGTATTGTTGGATTCTGAATGAAGAGAAATTGTAATTATTTATACTCCCTTCAGAATCCACCATATCAAAGGCTACATTTGTAGATATTATTTTATGTAAATCTCTTGATATAAACTATTATTCATGTAATTACCTTTGAGTTTTTTTTTTATTTAATTATTTAATCTAGGATATGCATTAATAATGGAAAGGACGCTGTATAAAAATAACGTTCAGATTGTTTTATTTATTCCTATATTAATAGTAGAAGAATTTGTGTTCATCATATTAAATTATATATTATTTGAATTGAAAAATATCCTTTTATTTAGTTTCTGTATGTAAAGATATATATTAATAGTAGAAGAATTTGTGTTCATCATATTAAATTATATATTATTTGAATTGAAAAATATCCTTTTATTTAGTTTCTGTATGTAAAGATATAATGTTATGTAATGCTTATGCACTGCTCTAATTGTTGTCATGGAGACAGAGTTAAAAATAGAAATTGAAATTTCAATTTGAAATGGAGCACTCAGCACAGCAATGGCACTGAGAACAGTACAATAGAGATGAGGAAATAATTTATTGGCAGCACAGAGTTAAATAAGAGGCTGTAGTACAAAGAATTAAGCGCTGTGATCAGATTACAAAGGATCAAAATGTAAATTGATAACTCAGAATATTGATATGGAATTCTGAAGTTAATGTTGTATTCCAGAATTTTCAAAGAAGATAAATGAAAGCTGATTCTATTGTAAAGTAGTATATGAGGAATAAGTGAATTTTCTAGTGCAAGTGTGTCTGCATTTGTGATGTGCTGAAGTTAAAGATGAAGTTAATTTAAAGAAGATTACTTTTGAAATGTGTAGCTCCAGTGTGATAATTATCTAAAGTTTTAAGTGTGCCTCAGTGAATAATATGTGCAAAGATTTATTCCGGTAAGAACAGTTGTACTTTATAGCATTTTAGAGAAGTTATAAGAGTTATCTCCTTCTGTTAAATCCTAACATTAACTGTGGTGTTTATGCTGAAATTAGCCGAAGCTAGAAGATTAATAGTCTTCCCCCCTTAAGGTGATAGCTATCTCTTGACTGAGCTATGTGATTTCTGACTAAGGGATATATAAAGAATACTATTGTTAAAATATTTGCTGTGAATTTCAGTGGTAAAGAACTTTAGAACTATCTTTGCCTATTAGGGAGAAATTAGATTTTGAAGCTCAGTGTTTAATACCAAAAGTTAAATGAATGTTATGTGTAGTTGAACCGAGTTAATTTTGCATTATCTTATAACCAAAGTATGTTTATGTATATATTATATAACCTTGCATTAAATGTTTTGTGTTATTGATTTCAATTTGTTGTTAGCCTGAATCTTTTCCACTGCACTGTTCATAAAATTATCAGACCTAGCGGGAACCTCAAATGTTAATGTAAAATTCGGCCTATATATAAACATTAGACTGCTAAAGTTAATTAATATTTGATTACACTATTTTGCATAGACTAATTGCATCTAGAACATGAGAAACTAATATAGGGTGGCGCAGTATAATAGAAATTTCCCTATATTCGAATTAGTAATCAACATACAAATAATTAACTTTAATAAGAACAACGTTAAAGCAAGATGGCGGATCAAAAGACAGGAAGGATGATCCAACAGTATAATGATTTGAATAATTATAATTGGCATGCATTTTATTTTCTATCAAAAGTTCAGTTTCTTTTTGGACAGAAGGTGTAATGTAGTTTAGCAAATCCTAATTGATACTAAATTTGTTAGGATTAATTATTATGATTTTTAATAAGCATTAGTTCTTGCTTGCTGTTCATCTTCAGGGCCAAAGAGAAGGGAAGAAGCCAGTACAAATTACTTGGGTCCACAGTTGTATACATTTGCCCCCTTTTTTTGGGTGGGAGTAATATTAGTCCCAACCCCTATCTAGTCCTGTCCAAATCCTATTTATATATTTGAATGTCCCATCTGTACTTAATATCACATGCACATTCCTGGGATGTTCGGTAAACATATTTCTCCAGTTCCTGCACTGTTTTATTTTACTTTGCAATAGTATGAGTGCACTCCTGAAATTACTGGGGATTTTGTATTCTCAATTATGTGATAAATACTTGCCATATTACCATTCCCTCTCTCAATGAATATTTTCAGTGATGAGTAATATTTAATTTTATTCAGTATATTTGTCCCAAGTATTTTCTTCCTCTCACCAGAATGATTTTGGTTTTGTTTGAATTATGACCAAAGAAATGCCTATGAGACCAGTACGTTATGTATGCTAAATACATATTCTATCCAACTGCAAAAAGAAAAAACAGGCTTCTGAGAGGGAAAACTGCTACCTCTGTATGATATACCAACAAACTCTCCTTCAGCTAAAAAAACTAATGATTTAATGATTCCTCATGTTCTAGATGCAATTGCAATCCAAGTATTTCCCAATGATGAGCAATGTTACCATGTCTACTGAATATTCTAAGCAGGAGCCACAACCAGAGAGGATCAAGATATTTTTGCACTTTAAACTCTTCAGTATTTTGCTCTCTTCTCTACCAAATAATCTGCTTCATTAATCTTTACGAATCTTATATAGTTACAGCTATAACATCCTAATTTGACTTGTTTTGCTTTCCAATTCCACAGTTTAACTGCTAATTTTCAAGTTCTGTTCTGCTTACTATCATAATATTTATGTATTTGTCATATGCCATAGTAGTATGATATGTGAATCCAATTTCTTCTATTAACATACATCTGACCAGATGAAAAGTAATTTTAAAACTTTATTATAAAGCACAAATGACACTGAACATAAAACTCATTTCAAACAAGTTTTATAAAGGAATAAAGAAATTGTTTTTAATAAAATTAAAAAATATTTAATTGACTGCTTTTAATTCCACTTCAAAATGTAGTGTACTATTAGGTGGAATGCCACTATTCTGTTTGTTTCCATATCTGCAAAAATAAGTTAAATTTGTATTAGCATTGTTATTGTCATCAAAACATGTATCACAGAAGAAATCAAATGTAATACTATGGTTGAAAACATGCATATAAATCTTTAATAGTTCAATTTTGTAATTATATTATTCACATAAATCAAGAATTTCCGAATTCTTGATAGGTACCTCAAAAAGCTGTACAGCATATGTTTACGTTATCATGAGCTTCTTCCTCTCAATAATTATCTTCCAAATTAATCTGTATTTGCCATTTGTCAGGTCTCCAGTGCTGTCAGATCTTATTCTTATGTCAGTGTAAAGTACTACTAACTACTTCAATCCATTTAGATCTTAGAGATCTTGGTCTTCCTCTTGGCTTTATTCCTTACATTTAACACTTGTTCTGATTACCTTTCCTCTTCCAGCCTGTTTAAGTGACCATACCTCTGATAGTTTTTTTCTCATCTTTCTTATCACTTTTTTTTTAAATATGATTCTGCTACTGTCACCTGCTTGCTCTCAATTCCCCACCCCCCAGAACTCTCATATATCTACAATCTCTAGTCTGATCAACTGCTTCATTTATAACCCACCTCTCAAATCCATAAGTTAAAATGGTTTGAATGCTATCCTGTATTCTGCTAGTTGTGGAGAATTTTTGTTATTCCATATAAATTTATTCAGTTTCTCCCCAACATAAGCTTTACTTATTTTATTGTCTATTTCCATATTTAATTTGTCATTTCAGTGAAAGCTGTACCTAACCAGTTGAAATGTTTTATTTGTGCTATATGTTCCCCAGTGAACACAGCTGACGTTTTCCATATTCCTGCTAATTTTCATGTTGGATTTCTTAAAGAAATTATACAATTTAGCTAGTCCTGGAAATGAACCAGAAATGAAATGTTCGAAGACTCATATGAATGCATGAGTCTTAAAGGAGACATTCAGCAAAAAAAACATTCAAGTTCAAAAAAACATGAAAATGACTGAAGTTGAATTCATTAGCTCAAACTTCATTTTCATAATTTCATGTTTCCTATTACTATTTATCTTCATTTCCAATATTTCACTGATTAGAAATTTTGCATAAAACAATTTTCTTTTCTGAAAGAAACAATATTTCAGTTGATTCATATAGGTTACATGAATCCTCCACTAAGTTATTTGCAAGAGGTTTTATTTAAAATTATATATTTTTTATGTTTTTAATTCTGCATAATGAAGGGAATTTTAGAATGCTAATCGAGGGTCTTAAAGGCATATTCAAGTTATAAAGTTGACAATACAGCATTTTTCATTCCTGACATGCTTTATGTTGCAATGGAGTAATTATCACAACATCCGAATGAGCATATAATGCTTAAAAAAAAAATAATAAAATAATTTTAATGTCACTGCCTCTTCCCTTTCTTTCCAGAAAAAACAAATCTCAAAACACAGTTGACCCTCACTACAATAAAGTTGTAGGTCTTACAGGAATAGTTTACTATAGAGAATTTCCTCTGCAATAGGGTAAGAATCGAATTCAAGAAACCAGTTCTCTTATTGCTAGGAGCTAGTTAGTTCCTAGCAAACTTGTAGGAAACCAAGCCCCCCCCCACCCGCAGGAACAGTTTGTTACAGAGGATAGATAGTTTGTACAATGAATTTTTTTTTTTTTTTTTAACAGATTATGAATATGAGGAACTGGGTAGGACTTTCTTGGTAGTTTATTATAAGTGTCTGATGTAGTGAGAGGCAATTAATATAATACTTGGCATTAATAATAAAATTTTTAGTGATAAAACTAAAAACTTTTGCCCTGTTAAGTTCTTGACTTGGAAAGCTTTTGGTCAAAATCAATTATTATCTTTAACATATATCGTAATGGTCACACTGGGAATCCAATTAAAAGCATGAGTGTTGATCACATGAATAAAAGAATTTCATGCCTTGCAGTTACATACACTTTTCCTTTCATTTAACTATACTAAATTCAAAATGCAAATTTATGTTAGCCAACTGTAAAATAAATTTTTCATTCTCAACACAATTTTTTTTAATCTTTCCAATTTTTATAGAAAGCATATATTTTGACATTAAACTATACATATACAATAGCTCAATTTCTGTTGGAATATAAAATATAGATTACAGAAATAATTCAGAATTGCCTGCCCATCTCGTTGGCTTTTAAAAGATCTGATTTTCAGAATACCAAATAATGCTAGTCAGAATATCCCATTTCAAAAAGTGCTACAGTGAATTGTTGAAAATATGAGTTTGTCACACATGGTTGAAGTTTTTTGCTCATTGCTAGCTCTGTTTCAAACCTTTTATGGCTCTAACCACCTTCCCATGATTATGGCTTATGAATATATTCCTCCCCACCTCCTTTTCTGCTATTGTTTCTTTCACACCTGAATAATTCAGCCTTATTAAATCATACTTGACAAGAAATTATATTCTTGTTTAATCCTTTACCAAGTGTAAGCAAACGAAGTCTGCACATGAAGTATCTTTATGACTAGGCTATTTGTATATAGAGGCTGTTGAATTCACATCAATTGCTTTAGTACTCCATAATACAAAGCAACAGATTTCCTTTTGGACGTGCATACTGCTATACAATCAAGGGAAGGAGTCACTAACCAGATTGGTTTTGACCTTTACTGAGGTTTCATCAGTGGGAGCCAGACCCAAGAAGATACCAAGGTTGAATGAATGCAGAAGTCATATTTTCCACATACAAGTAGTAACAAAGGCATCACTTCATTATTAAAATACTACACTAAAATATTTCGTTTGCTCACACTTGAAGAAAGGATTAAACAAGAATTTGTGAAGTATAATTTACTTTGTAATCAAGCGAAATTACTTTTTATAATACAACCTTATTTCATTAGTCTTCAAATTAAGAACAGACTTTTGCTGTATTCTGAGGACAACCTTAATTTACTTATTAAAGTAAAATAGTCGGCAATTCACGACTAACCTCCAAAATGATGTGAAAGAAGATTTTGAACCATCTGCTGATTACCTCAGAGAAATATATCATTGTATTATTAAATTTAGTTGTCTTAATAACTAAGTATTTAAATAAATGATCAATTTGCATTCTCACTTACCCTAATTTGGGTGGAACTACAATTTTTCGCTTCCCTCCAACTTTCATACCTAAAATCAATTAAATATTACATTTTATTCGTGTTAGCAGATAAAACAGAATCAAACAAATACAATTTGGTATGCTGTATATGTAATTAAAATTAATGTATTTAAAGTACACAATATATAACAAAATAAATCAAATTGAGTATTCCTCATTTAAGCATTTTTATTATAACATGGCATAACAATGTAATATTGAGATAATACACATTCTTCTGTTGCTAATAGGGCACTACCACCAAACCTGGAGGAAAAAAAATAATTCTTCATGTAGCTTTCTCAGTGAGAGGGGTGCAGCACCATGACCATCCAGTTCTCTCTATTGGTGGCTTTCCTTTTTTGTTTCTGCATAGCCATGTGATCCTGTCTCCATGATCTTATATCTTCAAACCATGTCCTTCGTTTTTACCTCTTGATCCTTTTCCCATAATTTTTCCTTCCAAAACTGTTAGTATCCTCCGTCCTGCTGAAACTCTCAATACATGTCCTGTCAATCTCATCTTTCTCTGGATCATTTCCTGTAATAAAGATCTGAGTTCTCATTCTCTGCAGGACATCCATGGGTGGTCTGAAAAGTTCTTGGCCTTGACCATAGATGGCAACACTATCGGCAAGATTTTTTTTCCTAAGTTGGTACATCTGTCATAAGCATCCATGTGAAATTGCAAGTCATTCTATTAAGTAGTTTTTATACAACTGTCTGAAGCAAAAGTGTTGTCTGTATCCCTTGAAATGGATAAAATTGAGTATCGTGTGGTTTAAACTTTCTTTTACAAAGAATTTTATAACGCCAAAAGAAATTCATTCGAAGTTCATAAAAGTTTATGGGCACTCTTCTCCTTTATTTTCCACAATTAAGAAATAGGCTGCTGAGTTTAAAAGTACCCTTGAAGATGATCCATATGAAGGACGTCCAAAAAAGATAACACCAGAAATCATTGATCAAGTGCACAATATGGTACTGGATGACCGGCGAGTCAAAGTGCTTGAAACTGCTGACTATAGGCATTTCAAAAGAACATGTAGGATACATTTTGCATGAAGAATTGCAAATGAAAAAGCTTTGTGCAAAATGGTGCCCCACTCACATGAAAATCTCTGAACAGTACTTGGAACATTTTAACAAGAATAAAACTGATTTTGTGCGTCGATTTATTACTATGGATGAGACTTGAATTCACCATTACACACCAGAATCCAAACAGCAGTCAAACTGTCTTCTGTCCACTGTTCACAGAAGACAGTTGTTTAGCGCCAAAGAAGACAAAGTAATGGCATTGGTGTTTTGGGATACTAAAGACATTTTGCTTCCTAATTATCTTGAAAAGAGTAAAACAATAAATGGGGAATATAATTCCGATCTTTTAATGAGACTAGACGAAGAAATTCGTGAGAAAAGACCCAGTTTGCAGAAGAAAAAAAGTCATCTTTCATCAGGAAATGCACCTTGCCCACAACGGTGCTTTGGCAATGGGAAAATTAAGGGATCTGCACTATGAATTGTTGGCACATCCACCATTATCTCCAGATTTGGCTACCTCTGACTTCTATCTCTTCCCAAAACTAAAACTCTTCCTCACTGGTCAGCATTTTTCTTCAAATCAAGAGGTGATTGTAGCTGTAGAGGGGTATTTTAATGGCGATAACGGCGCTGCAGCATCGCTGGAATAAATGTATTAGTCTTAAGGGAGATTATGTTGAAAATTAAAAATTTTGAAATTATAAATCTGTTTTTGTATTGTTAGGCTGAGAACTTTTCAGAGCTCTCCTATATATAGCACCATATTTCAAAGGCCATTATCTGTTGTCTTACTCTCTTCTTGAATACCTAGGTCTCACCTCCATATGTAAAAACAGGCCACTCTTATGTTCTTGTCATTATTTTCTTTGTCTCGACAACCACAGAACTTCAGAGGAGATCTTTATTTTTCCAGAAGGCATCTTTAGCTATGGTTATTCTTATTTTATTTCTTTATCTTGCTCACCATCTGCAGTAAAGTAGATGCCTAAATATTTTTATTCTGTTGTATGTTCAATTTTCATGTTGTTTAGGAATATTTCTGGCTTGGATCTGTTCTCTTTTGAGATTTTCAGAATTTTTTTTTTTTTTTTTTGCATTTATATCATCCAAACTCTTTACCTTCTTTGATTAATTTGTTTCTGTTTTCTGCTATTAGAATGGTATCATCAGCATATCTGAGATTGTTGTATTTTATACCATTGATACTAATTCAGGATATGTTAAATATTGAAATAGATGAAAAGATAAAAGTAAATCCATGCACTGTGAACTGGGCCATTAATGGTGAAGCCCTTCCTAGCTAATCCAATCTCACCTTTCCACGTTGTGTGTCCTGCTGCTATAAATGCATATTCTTCCCTAGTTGGAGAAAATGTAAGCTAGATCGATAGGTAGTAAATGATCATTAACATGCAAAACACCACCACCATCTTGCTTAACAGAAGCCCCGAAGTAGCTTTTACTAGATTTTGGTTCCAGTTTTTGTCCCCTTTCTTTCTGATAGTCCTATATGTAAACAGTGCAGGAGCTTGATTCCCTGAAATTTAGGGGGGTTTGAATCCCAGAGTATACAACAATAAAACAGTTTTGCAGGCTAGACAGTACATGGGACTAAACCAAATAGTAATGTATTGGGAAGCTCCTGATTAGCTAGCAAATAATCCTGATACCACTTGACCAGGTTGTGCCTGAAAGGAATTTGAGTACAGTGGTATGTAGTGGTATTCAAGTGTGTGTGTGAGAGAATGACAGGGGAAAACTATCAAAGTCATGCAGTGAACTGCAAATTGGATGCAAAGTGTGCCTGTGGGTCTTTCACCCTTGCTACATATCTTACTGTAATTCCTTAAACTAATCAACCATGAGGAGCAACATAAAATACTTCATTAGCATAGATAAAAAAATAAAATTCCCACTAAAAACAATACCAAAAAAAATAACACATTCAAAATAAAACAGATCCATATCCACTTCAACATTCATGTACTTAACTAATTTCAGCAGTGTGCATCATCATCCCCACCACTTACAGAGACCTAAATCTGATCTATTTTTGAAAAAAATCTCAGTTACTACTGTCCACCTTAGGTTTCCAAACTACATTCTACATGTTTCCTTCCATAAGAGTGGAATTAATGCATTTGTGAAGATAACATTCTATATGACAAAATGAAAGATTTGAATCCCCTCTTTATGATCTGCTATGGATGAAAATTTTCCTGCTGCATTGTTACTCATTTGCTGTCTCTACTGCTCTCCAAATTCTAACAGCTGCTGATATTTCTATTATTTATCTGTGAAGTTTGATCAGATTTCAAATACCCAGGGCAGGCTTGTCTTCCTTTAGATTTTAATAGTCAACTCACGACTCTTTTCTCCAATTCCACTGATCAAGTTAGAAGAGATGCAGATATCAACTGTAAGTAAAAATCTTACAAATTATCCATCTATCTACACCTACAAGAATACCCAATATTGGACACAGATTATCCATCTGTCTACAATATCCACTCTCTCTCTCTCTCTCTCTCTCTCACACACACACAAAATCTCTTCTTAACCACTTCTACTGATAAATATACTGTAATGTCAGCTAATTCAAGTCTCCAATTGACTAAAAACTTTAATCAATACCTTCCTATATTTTTGGAATGTTAAAGTATTGATTAATGTTTTTAATTAATATTCTAGTATGCATTGTCATCAACGTAGAAGTTTATCTACAAGAAGGATGTTCACTATTTTGACTGTAGAAAGTCTAGCTTTAGAGAAAGACAGTTGAAGAGGTCAGAATGGTTAACAGAGTTTGGAGAGTGAGTATGAAAAGAGTAAGGCTGGCTTGGTAGGATATTTTGAGCCAAACATCAAATGGGGAATTCATGGTTTTGTAATCTCTGGCATGGTATGTTAGTTTTGATGAATGCTCAAGTACTACTCTTGTGGACAGTGAGGTGAACAGCAGTTATTAAGCCAATTGGGGTTCTGATAAGAATAGTAATTTTGGTTTAGATGATTGTAGGTAGTGGTGCAAATCATTTATATTGCTGTTTAGGCCATGGATGTTGGTGAAGTGTATGCGAAAATTTTTTTTTTTTTTTGTTGTTGTTTTTATGACTGATTTATATGATCTCAATCTATCCTCATAATCTACATTTCATAATTCTGAGATCTTTATTAAAAAAACACATTCACAAGAATTATTCTTTATTCTTGCCAAATAAAGAATTTATTCTCGATTTATTCAGGCCAAAATATTATTGCAAATATTTTGGCCTGAATTAACAAGCTATCATCGATGCATTAAGCATTATCACAAGGTGAAGCTAGGACAAAGGAATATTATTCATTTTTACAAAGTTCATCATCAAATTCCTGATATACCCTCAAGAGTGTGTACAGGATATGATAGTACTACATGAAAAATTACATCATTACTAACTTATCTACAATTTTCCTCCAAATCAGTCTGCTACCTGTCAAGACACCAACATTATCAGATCTTATATTTCTATCTTCTAAGCCACTTTTTACCATATTAATCCACCTATATCTTGGTCTTCCTCTGGGTCTTTTTCCTGCCAACCTGGCAGAGAACACTTGTTTTGCTAATATTTCCCTCTTCCATTCTGTTTAAGTGACCATACCACCTGAGATTAGCTCTGCTAACACACTCCTGGATACTGATGTCAAGTTCTTTCCTAATATCCTCGTTTTTAATATGATATTGCCATTGATGCCATCTGTTTGTGCCTTCTAATCTTTCTCAGGACTCTCATATCTGCAGTCTCTAGTCTTTGGTCAAGAGTTTTACTTCTGACCCAATTCTCAGATTCATAAGTTAAAATTGGCTCGAATACTGTTTTGTATACAGTTAAATTTAGTGTTTTGGCTAATTTCTCTCTTATTCCATATAAATTTATTCAATTGACTTCCTACCATACCAGCTTTGTTGATTCTGTTGTCTATTTCCATATTTAATTTACCATCTTCACTAAAAATTGTGCCTAAGTAGCTGCAATGTTTTACTTGTTCTATAGTTTCTCCATTCACAACACAGTTGATATTTTCAATGCTTCTGCCTATTTTCATTGTCTTTGTCTTTTTGGTGCAGACCTTCACACACCATATTTATTACAACAGTTATTCAATTTAGTCAGGGAATCTTGCAGACTTGTAGCAGATTTATTTAGAAATACAACATCGTCCGCATAAAGCAAAGAACTGAGATTAACATATCCAATTTTGATATCAGGTTTAACACCGCTTTCCTTCATAATGTACATCCTTATCTGACACCAGATTTAACATTAAACCATCATCTTATACTTCCTTCAATTCTAACTGCTAACTTACAACTCAAATAAACACTAAGTATTGCTTGATATAATGTTCCATTGACACTATATAGCTTAGCGTTTCGAATAGTTTCTCTCTTGGCACCATGTCATATGCTTTTCCAGATCTCTCCTGATTTGCGCTCACATGCAGACCTACACTTTTTACCGTGCAGGCATTCGGAACCGAATCCTACGGCATAGGTTGGTAACTCCTTATTCCTGAAGGTATCCTATGTCTGCAGAAGCGTTTACGGGGCCAGTTTGCATGCTTGCAGGAGGAAAAACCCAAGATAATCTGGAGAGAAAAACACTGGGGGGGGGGGGGGGGTTCATGCCCAAGACCAGCTAACTTGGCTATGTCTGAGAAAGATCCTAAGCTCCTCAGACATCAGCAACAGAAATTGAATGCAGTACAGTCCTTTCCCAGGCATACGGTTGCAGAGCGTGTAACCATTCGGCTAACAATATGGACTTTCCAGATCTACAAAACCTAAACGCAAATATTTGTCATATTCCTACGATTTCTCAACCATCTGTCGTAAAGTGAAAATCTGATCCTGACAGCCTCTATTTGGCCTGAATCTAGCTTGTTCTTCACCAAGCTTCTCTTCCACAATCCTTCTCAACTGTTTCTCAAATATACTTGCATATATCTTATCAGGACCACTCAGTAGAAAAATACTTCTGTAATTCTCACATTCAGTTTTATTTCCCTTTTTATATATGGGTGCTATGAGAGCTCTACTCCAATCGTCTGGAATTCATCCCTCTGTCGAGGACTTTTGAACTATGCAGTGCAGCCACTAAGACTTTTATACTTCCATTCTTGTGCATTTCTGGTCGAATATCATCTACTCCTACTGCCACTCCACGTTTCAGGCTTTTGATGACTTTTTCTACTTCAAGAATGGATATATATTCCTGACTACATGCCTGGTCAGTGTTTTTTAACCACTATGCTATCATCACTGCTTGTTTCATTTAGCAATTTTTCAAAATAATTTTCCATATTTCAAAGATATCTTTTTCTCCTGTTTTCATGTCACCTTTGTCATCTCTAATTCCTTTCACAGCACTCTTTCCTCCATTTCTGAGCTTTTTCAACAACCTCCAGAATATCTTGCCACCTTCTTGATATTTATTTTCTATGTTCTTGGCATGACATTTGTTTAGCTAGCTTTACACAGTGTTTAGCTTTCTTACATTTTTCTCTGTATTCTCTAAGAACACAAGCTGACTTATTTGCCAAGAACGTCCGGTGTCCACCATGGAGTTCTGATTTTTCTATCTTTACAGACCACCTCACCACATGCCTCTCTGGCTGAATCAATCAGCGTTTTCTTTAGGGCTTGCCACTGAATCTCCAAGGTTTAGTTCCTGTTCTCAAACTTTTCCATTTTTTCTTTGATAATGTTTGTGAACTGGACAATGAGGCACAAATAAGCCTCATTGTCCAGTTCACATCCGAAAGCTGCTCAACTTTTATTTGCTTTAAAACGTTCTTACATGTTCTTCTTTTCAATATAAAATTCAATTTTATCTTGCTCAAAACTAAATGGTAATCACTTCCAATTTCAAATCCTCTGTACATGCTAGTGTCCTGCACTAGGGAGAAAACATCACTATCAACAATAACATAGTCAATAAGACTTCTTCCTCTTCTCTCCATGTGAATTTGTGTACATTTTTATGTTGGAACATTGTATTAGTAATAACCAGTCCATGTCCTGAGCAGAAATCCAACAGGCATTTGCCATTATTATTAGGTTTGCTCTTTTCTCCAAATTTTCCCAAAATATTTTTGTGTCTGACAATCATTTTCTACTCTGCTATTTAGATCCCTAACAAGGACCAACTTTTCCTTTTTCACTGTGTCAGTTGCTTTCTCTAAAGCCTCAAAAAATTCCTCCACTTCTACCTTAGTAGAACCTTCTATGGGACCATAGGCACAAATAAGCCTCATTGTCCAGTTCCCCATTCCCCATTCCTCATTGTCCAGTTCTGATATTTGCCCACATCACTCTATTTGAGAATGCCTGCCATTCAAGAAGATTAGCCTCATATTTAGTGTTGAATGCTATGGCTACTCCTTTTCCTTCACTGTCATCGCCTGAATATAACATTTTGTATTTATTGCTCAGAAAGATATAACCAGTTTTTGTCTTTGTTTCAGTCACTCCTATTATGTCAATCTGGTACTTATCCAATTCCTCAGTTAGCTCCATTTCTTTGCCATTCAGGCTTCTTATGTTGATAGTGCCGATCTTAAACTCTGGTGATATTGAATGTTGAAAGTTTATTATTCTGGTGATATTGAATGTTGAAAATTTATTATTCTGGTGATATTGAATGTTGAAAGTTTATTATTCTGGTGATATTGAGTTGGGGTGAGTTTTAGGATTTGTTCCAGTAGCTGACTTTTCATTGTTTGCCCTGGTTCCCTGGCGAAAACAACGGGGGTCTTGTTTAACCAGGCGATGCCCCATCCAGCATGAAATTCTGTCATGTTGTACCATCACTTTTTTTTATTTTTGTTTTAGCCAATAAGAATATAATTTGGTCGGCTAAATCCCAAATTGCCAGCCCAACCTTATTCATTCAGCATCCAGGTAGATATCTAACAGGGTGTACCACGAGAAGGTGATTTTGGACATTAGGTCAAAAGTCCTGGCCAGTTCTCCGAATTCCTTTAAAGGCGATGTGGAGGTCTCCTCTCAGTTGTACAGCTCTGACCCTTAAGCACCCCTACAGGTGGTTGTTTGTTTAAAATATAAAATGCGATTACAGTTAAAACCAAAATAGATTAACTTTGAAATACCATAAAAAAATAATGTTTAATAGTTTGAATGACATGACATTAAAAAAGAATAGGGGGAGATTGGAAGGCATAGACAGTTGCATGCCATTTTTTGAGGTGAGATTCCCCAGACCTTGGCAATGGATAGCATTTTGGGGGGGGGGGGGGAACACCAATGTAAAAGGCAGTTGGACTAGAAAATATTGTAGTTAGTGTCCACTCTGAGCTGTACTAGGCTACAACAAATTTCTTGATTACTATGAAAGGAGACATGGGCCAGCCCACTACATACAATAACATTCAGTCCAATTATTCATCTCAAAAAATGGGCATTATTAAATCCTTGCTCAATAGCACACGCCATCTGCTCCAATTCCAAGGAACTTCAACAAGAACTGAACATCCAAAGCACCATACTATAGAATGGCTTCATCTCAAGGAAATTTAAATATATCCTGAACACTTACAAGCCTATCCCCAAGATCTCTGAACTTGTACAATGAGTCCTAATTCCATATATTGCTGGCATCTTGGAAGAATAGCAGAGATCCTTAAGAAATACAATTTAGTCACTACATTTCATCTTATCGACAAATTTTTCTCCTGGCTATCTTTAAGGAGAGATAAATATAGCCCCCCCCCCCCACTTCTTCCTCCTGGACAATAGGACATTCAGTTAAAAAACACTGGGAACACCAGTCTTATATAAACAACACTAATTCTAAAAAATGTGGCCTGGCACAGCACCAAGTGGACACTAACCACAATATCCTGTGGTCCAATACTAGCCTTTTTACATTGGTGCTGGTTTAGTTTGAAGTCTTGAGTGGATGTTTAAAGAAAGTGGTGCTGAAGCACTTCTACAGCACCCAAACTTAAATTAGAATGACTCTATCTGCCAAGATTTGAGAGTCTCAAGCTCATAAACGGGCAATAGCATGCCTTTCAATCCCCCCCCCCCAATTTTTTTTTTAAATGTTACATTATTCGAACTATTTATCTATATTTTATGGTGTTTTAAAGTTAATTTATTTTAATTTTATTTTGTAACCACCTACATGGTGGCACTCTGGCACATGGCCTGACCTGTGAAAAAAAGAATAACATTTCCTTGTTCTAGTTTCACCTTGTGATCATGCTAATACACTGATAATGGAATGTTTATTTCAGGTTGAAATATTTGCAATAATAAAATTATTCTTTATTCTTGTGAATGCATGTTGCTAACAATTGTTACTACATTACATGTTCCATTAAAAACTTGATCTTATCTTTGGAACTCTTCTTTGCAGTATTCCACAGCTTCTTTATTGCCTTAGAACCTGGGAGACCAAATCTAATTTATATTAACAATCATTTATGTATGAAGGGATCATTGCAAACAACCAATTCAGCAATGAATTATAAATTACAGGGTGTTCGGGATAAATTTGACATATTTATAATTAATTATATTTTTCCGTAAGTTACATGTATTAACACACACTTCTCTTCATTTAAAAGTTTGGACCCTTCTTCATTCATATACAAGATGTCAGAAAGGATGGATAGCTGGAACCCACCTGAATCATGGAAGAGAATAACTTGTATCATGATGATTCGTGCCCGCCATCAAAATAAGGATATTACGACTGCTGCCCAATGCTCCCTGAATACAGTAAAAACAATCAGGCATGAACTAGAGACTTGCAATGGTGACTACGAGGATGTAGCAAGAAGAAAGATCCCTAGCAGACGATCTGATTGCGTTCGTACAGCAGAATTCCTCGCAAATCTGCAGGAACAGGTGTTGAAGAACCCTGGCATTGGAATTCGGGCTTTGTTCGTGGAGTTGCTAACTGTAGTCAAGCCCTGGATAACAAGGGTAGCCAATGGTAGGCCGTATGTATGGCAGCAGGATTCGGCCCCTTGCCACACCCCTGGGAAAAGTCAAAAATGGTTGTCTGAAAATTTCTACGACTTCACCAGTCCAAATGTTTGGCCTCCAAACTCCCCAGACCTTAACCCCATGGATTATTTTGTATGGGGCGCAGTTGAAAAAGACACCAATCGCACTTCCAGTAATACAAAAGCCCAGTTAATGGATAAAATTAAAACAGTTTTTGCGGCCCTTCCCAGGGAGACTGTAGCATCAGCTTGTTCGAGGTTCCGAAGCAGAATTGAAGCTGTGATCGATGCTAATGGTGGTTATTTTGAGTAAATCTTGTTGATAGTATTGTAATTAACTCTGCCTGTAATGTTTTTTTGTCAATTCATTAAATTTAATAGATACAAAGAAGATTTTCTTTTTCCTTACGAAACTGTCAAATTTATCCCGAACACCCTGTATATGACTTTCATATTTCAAATTCACTGTAAATGATAGTAATCTAGAAAAGGTCAAGTGTTAAATATCACATTGCACAAAACAATTTAATAAACATACCTTCTATGCCTAAATCCCAACCTCTAATGACTTCATTTCTACCTAATCGGAAGGAGAATGGTTTCTCTTTTTGTGTCACTGACTCAATCTGTTTGTTATTTGCCAACCTAAGCACATAATATACATGAACCTGGAAAATAAAATTTACAAATTTCAATAATTAAGATTCGAGAATCAGTATATTAATTGTACTGTCCATAATTTGTTGTAGATGTTCTAATTTCTTAATCTATATAACTGGCAAAGCTTTTCAAACTTGTTCTCTTTCAGGCACTTTTAGTAAAATAAACACTCTATAAGAGTTGTTTTGCTTGTCTGTATACAATTTATTCTAGGACTTTGAGTGGATGAATCTTGGTGTATTTGGAATCTTTTCAGAAATTTCTTTATACCTATCATTTTTATTCCCCCCCCCCCCCCCAATTGGACTTAAAATGTAAAAGTAGTAATGGAACTCGTGCACTAGACATATTTAAATAATTTTTACAGCTTACATATGTAAATAAATAAATAATTTCTTTTTTACATGATTAAAATGTGCCAAAATTATATTACAATATCTTTGCTCTAGCTAAGATGGAATTTAATAAATTTTAAATTTTTTAAAAATTTCTACAACTATCTCTAATCCAGAGAATATTTTTTTAAAATTTCTAACCAAATGAAAAACTTTCCACAACTATGCATGATCTTTCTGTGCAACAAGAAAAAATAGAGGCAATCATTACACAATAACCAGTACTTTATTTCCAGTAAGCTACTAAATGCTACAAGAAGAATTAGAAGACCAGATTTCTGTTCTTCTTTTCCTCCTCTGCATCAATGTAGCTATTGAAAATATAATGAAAGATGTTAAAATATGTACGAGAATATATTCAAGAAAATTCAAAACCATTAAAGTGATGTTCTATATATTATTTCATGTGAAATAATTGACACATCCAAAGTTTCAAAATACAAATATTGAAAACAAACTGGAAAAACAAATCTTGGAAACAAACTCCAAATACTGAAGGAAGTCCCTTTTGGACAACTGCAGTTAGTATTCAAAAAGTCTGATATAGACATAAACAAAATGAAATCAAAAAATAAGTATACAGTTTAGTATAACATGATGTGTGCTCAGTATCAGACTTGTAATTTTTAGGGAATTGTTTTTGAACAGACATTGTGAGAAAGGTGGCATCTTTTAACAATCTACTACTGTTAAATCTGTACAGCGGATAATAATTTGAAGTTTAAAAAAAATGTGCACACGTCTATCATCAAGAAAGTTCAAATCATAAAATCTTTAGAATAATAAAAGGTGATGCCCACACTTTTCTAAGATAGGATTTGTAAAGAAATTCTTTAACACATATCAGGAAAGAGATGTGATAAACAATCATATATTAAAGTAAGATGCTGCCATCATGGAGTGTTCTTGCACAAAAACCAGTGTAAAAATACTCCAGAATTTGATGCTTCCCTAATAAAAGCAAACATCTAGAGTTCACAATTTATTTTTTCTTGTTTGGTTCTAGGGATAATTAATGATTTTAAAAAATATGTTACAATGATTTTTTTTATGTTTATTATCTGATAATCACCAGTCACCTTCTCTTATAAGACAATTAAAAAGTTTCCTCATTCATCTTATGTTTTTGTTGTGGTCAGTTTTTTTGAGCATCCAAGACAACTCTTCTCAATTATGCCTCTAGTGTTAAAACATTCTCTATACCATCCATATTTTGCACTTATCACTTCTAGGCATTCAAAGGTACCCTGGAAAGATATCGCAATCAGTTTGTAGAGTCTGTGCACAAAGCTGAATTTTTTCTTTCCTTTTCTTATAGTTATTCAAAAGTACATGTACTGATGTACTAATTCAAAATTAGAGCACTAGGTTGCAAAATTATAATGTTTACAATGTTTATATTCAAATGCTGTTCACTTATTTAAAATAAATATATATATTACAGATAAATTGAGCATGATATAATGAAATCTACACATTTTCACACTTTCCACTTGAATTTTCTGAATTATTGTGATATAAAAGTATAATTTCAGTGCATTCTTAGAGACTTCCAGTTTAGAAATATAGTTAGCAATTATGAAGATTTTATTAATTTTAAACTGCAATGTGAAAGCATTCAGCCAATGCAGAATTTCAGAAGACAACTTTATATCAAATTCTAAAATTTAATGTTTAAACTGCATTCACAAAATGAAAACTGTTTGCAGTGTCTAATTAGCCTTTGTTATACAGCACTGAAATATGGCAAAGACAATTTGCTATGCTTACAAATTTTCCAGCTTTTGCCACTGGTCCATTTCCTATCCTCGTGTCTTCAATTTCCAATCCATCCTTAAGTCTTTTTTTCTCTGACTGTGGGGTCTTTGTTATCAAATCCTGTGTCTTCTGCAGAGAAGAAAATGAAAAATTATGTTTTGAATGTTATTTATTCAGTATGTTTACTGTTACAAATTATTTACCTCAATAAAGTATTTAAATTTCGGTATTTTATTTGTGCATATATCTTAAACCTAAACAGCCATAAAAATAAAATATATTAAAAATATAAGCTTCATATCCATGCTATTTCAAGAAGTCCTTGAGTTCTTGGACTCCTTGGGGGTTGTCATGCAATAATCATATTCAAATACTATATTAACTTCAATGGACACTTTGCAACCATGTAATTATTTACATGTAAACATGTCTAGGCCAGTTTGGTTTCTTCATAATGATATGCAGACGGTACAGAATGCCGTCTGCATATCATTATGAAGTTATATCAGAATTAAGAAAAGGAAAAGAATTCATTTACCACACACTAAGTGCTAAATTACAACAGGACACTAACTTAGTGTAAAATCTCTCATGATATGTAACTATGTAACTTATGTTCGCTGTTATATGTTTTTCTAAGGAGATTGCACTTAAAGAAATGTCAACTTTGTCTGTAATAACAAAGTTGACATTTAAGTGCAATTTCAAAAGATGCAAAGTATGACATCATCATGTTCGGATATCAATACATGACCATGTATGGAAGTTTTGAGAAACGCCTTTATAAGGCAAAACATTGAGAAGGACTGGGTCTTAGTTTTCTAACTCTTCTCTTGTCTGGGTATATACTGCTACGCGAGGTCCAATGTCGGTAATCAAGAGAGAAGCATTGTAGGTCTTAAGTTTCTCAATCTCTTACCTGGGTCCATCGCTGTGAGAAGTATTATGTCGATCGTTGAGATATCTCACCAGGAAAGAGCCACACACTGCTGGGATGTTAAGGGTCCTAAGGGGCATAGAATAATCAATGACTCAGACAAAGAAGAAATTTAGCAGGAAATCATAAATGAGCCAGCAGAAGAAAAGAAACAAACAAAAAGGAGCACTTTTGTGTGAACATGTAAAAAGGCAGTGTTGAATGAGAAATTGTAAGTACTTATATATGATGCTTCCAAGCAAGAAAGTAACAAGTGTATAGGTAGTATAGGTACTTTCTACCTATACTGTATTGTATTCTTATTCTACCTATACTGTGTATAGATAGAATAAGATTGCATAAGCAATATCGAAATAAGCTCACTCTAGGTGTGTCTTAATCTCAATTGTGTATAATTTCATGTGTATAGGTAATTGTTGTAAGAGTAAGAAGAGTGCTGTATTAGATAATATTGATTTAAGCTTACTCAAGGTATGTATTATTTTGTATATATGACTAACAGGTTATTCTAGATTGTGATTTAACTTTAAGGGAAGAAACAGAATTAAGCCTGAATCAGGAAGAACTGAAATTGACAAACACTTGTAATGCAATTTTGTGTGTGTGTGTGTGTGTGTGTGTGTGTGTGTGTGTGTGTGTGTGTGTGTGTGTTAATGTGGATCAGACTGTAATTATTCCTTTTTGATTTAATTAAATGATTTGTGAACAACAAATTGGACTGATTCTGTCAATGCACTATCTTGAAAATTTCGAACCTGCATAACAAAGTTTAAGTGATCAATAATCACGCCACGATTAATTAAAGGTAAAGATTAACATAAACGGGAATACTAACAATATCTGCTTTGTCTTTAGTTTAAAAATCTTATAATCTCGCACTTGATACATAGTCTAACTGGTGCAGTCGTAAAACAAATAAATTTGTTAGACTATAGAGCATGGTTTCTCAAACTGAGTTCTGCGAGAAGTTTTGGAATTTGTCGTTTTAGTTTTCAAAGCATTTTTCATGAATAAATATTTTATAGTAGAAATATTCTGAGGAGAATAGTATTTGTGAATATGTCAAAAAGCTCAGACCCAGAACGCCTAATAACATCTGTGTATTGTTAATTTTCACACATCAAAGCCGTTCAACATTTGGAAAGGGAATACTGCTGTTTATGACAGGTCATAAAAATTGCCTGCAAGCAGATTATAACAATGGGTGGCATATCCTCTGTTCTCAAAACTGAAGGAAATGACATCTGTGTAGCAAATGCCAGTGACCAAGCAGCATATTTATAAACATGGAAATATTCACGAATTATCGTTAATTTTCATACATCAAAATCTTTCAACAATCGGGAAAGAGAATACCGCCTTTATGACGATCATAAAAATTTCCTGCAAGCCGATTACAACAATGAGCAGCGTATCCTCTGTTCTTAAAACTGAAAGAAATGACATCTGTGTTGCAAATGTTAGTGACCAATCAGCAAGGAAGTATAAAGGAAATTTTTCCATAAATTGAAGATCAAGGGAGTCTGTATCTGGTTCTCAAATCTATTAATACGGAATACTTTCTTCGCAAGTTCGTATTGCAGTGTGTAAGTGCTTGTTCTGAAACCGGAGTGCCATGATTTTTTTAAAAGCAATTAGGAATACAGATTGAAATTCTAATATGAATAAGAGACAAGGGACTTTGTTTAATTTTGGTATTAAGAAATCTCTTATTGAAGGTGTTTGTGATGGAACAGATAGTGAGTCATCCACTACCAGCCTACAAAGTGATCTCCAGGATGTACAAAAGGAGGGGAAGACTACTGGCACACAGGAGAAAAAGTCTGCATTCACTCGCAAGCACTTATAATATTATAAATTTTTGGTGATCAGAATGGGATTTGTCAATGAAAATCAATACAAATTAATTTAATGATGGTTTAAATGGTGTCTAATTAATTATGAAATAATTATTAATTAATAATAAAAATAAGCTAAATTATCAATTAATTATTAATTAATACATTAAAAAATAACTAAGGTGTTCTGTGAAAATTTCAGGATTTGTGATGTGTTCCGTCATAGGAAAAGTTTGAGAAACCCTGCTATAGAGCATGAGAACATAAGATCAAGTAGAAATAAATAAATGGTGGCAATCAACCATTCATGACGGTTAATAGAGTTTTAAGTAAAGAATAACAAAGACAAAGCAGGGATGAGAAATATGTAAGAGAAATACAGAATCTTTAACATTAGCTCTGCAGGAGGACATCTATAGCCTCTGGATGTAAAGTTGAGGTTCTTGAGGAGGGTGGGAGGCAATAAGCTTTCCTTCACTTTGTTTGCTGCTGTAGTTAATGCCATAATAAAAATAAGTTTTTTTTTTTATTAGTCATTGTGAATTTAAAAACTTGTAGCAATTAGTTTTACTCACACACAACCAGTGGCTTCTTCAGTGTTTATAAAAAGTATGTAAAAAGCAACTACAAAGTTCTAAATACTGAAAAAAAAAATGTGTGGAAATGAATAAATTCATACTAACAATGCAAAATCACATGGCATGCATCATCTGTCACCATCTGAGTTATGAACATATCTCTTTATTGGGAACAGCAAGGAAATCCTACATGGATATTATACCCCTAGAAAAGTTTATAACGTTTTGTCGGGGTTAACTGTAAAGACTGTAGATAACTGTTGGAAAAACTGAAACGATACATGTTAAAAGATCTACTGAGAGATTTCCAGATGTTATTTAATATGTCCTTGGTTTCTATTAAGAGACCTTTGTGAATGGATAGCTGTTGTTGATTCCCTGAGAAGTCTAAAGGTTTTCTTCTAAATGCAGCATGGTTTAAATATTAGTCTATTGTATGGCTGATAGTTGAAATATGGTCAGCCAGACCAAATCTTTTCTTTCTTTTGATCATCTCCAACATGTTCTTATCCTACAGACTTTGGAAAAAGGGGGTGGAGTGTGTATGTTGGGGGGGGGGCAATGTCTTTAGAAGATACGAGATGGCTGCAAATGGTTTGAATTAACCTGAAAGTAAATGATGTTATGATTCTTGAAAAAGGCAGCAATCCTATAAATAAATTGCCAATGTATAGAATGGTAGTAAATACATCCTAAAAGAGCATAAATATAGGAATAAAAATCAGTATAAAAAAAAACAAATGTAGAAAAAAAAAGAAATCATGAAAACATACACTAAATCATCATGTCAAAAGCTTATTTACACCAAGTAGAACTACTAAAACTAATACATATAAGGGAAGGCTGAAAAGTTCTGATAAACACATAGAACAAAAAAGATATTAAAGCAACTGATATAACCACAAGAAAGAACATCTTAAAACCCTTTAAACCCCATGTTTCATCAAATTGTAATAATTTGTTCTTTCAGGATAGAAGACATAAGATCAATTAATTTGTGTGTGTGTGTGTGTAAAATTATGCACATATATTATATAAGACAATCAAGAGGGTTTAGCAGATGTCTACTGTTGTAGTATACTGCCTCTTCACCTACTGATATGCAATCATCATGTCATGTCTATTTTTACCTTTTGTATCTCCTTTTTGTCTTTTCACCTTTGCTATGCTTCGGAGTATGCCAGGTGCTCTCCTTCACAGAGTATTTGGTGTTTTGCTATTACAATGTTTTATTTTTTGCGTTCTTTACTGCCACATTGGGCACAGATGGGCAGAGCCATGACAGGCAGTCTGAGAAATGACCATATTCCTGACATTTAAAGTATCATAAGGGATTTGGAATATGGAGCTGTGCTGGGCAGTTGAAATATCCTGCTTTGACAGATGTTGGATTTGGTCTGTTAACAGTAAGGATGATGTTTCTAGCAGAAACCAAATGCCCATCCCTACATATCACTATTCCTCTTATGACTGTCACTCAGGGTCCTTGAGTTATGAACATATCTCTCTATTGGGAAGAGCACGGAAGTCCTACGTGGATATTATACCTCTAGAAAAATTTATAACATTTTGTGGGTAATTTTTCTGAGTGTGTTACTGTAACTGCTTCAATAAGGATATATCTCCTGAATGCAGTTTCTTTACTTTTTTCATTCTCAGGAGGAGTTGGATTCAGTGACAGAACTTCCCACCCAACATAGAGCTACAAATGGATGCTGACGCACTGGTAAGAGATGACTGTGGCTTGGGAGTGGAATGCCAGAGCTACCCTGGTTGTTATATGATCACCACAGCAAACCTTGGCCCTATCCCCAGACCATGAGAAAGGAGATTCACTGTTCATGGCCTAGGCCATTCAGGATTGCCTGTCTTGCTGAAGCAAAGACATAAGTAGTGCAAGACTAACAGGATCTCCCTTTTTGATGTCCACAGGTAGCACCGCAAACACAGCAGGAAGCGGTTAGATCTCAGTGATGAACATGGTCTAGAAGACAGGATAGTAAAAACTCAAGAGAAGTAGAGCAAAGAATATGGTAAGAAAAGCACAGACAAAGAATAAGAATGAAAAGGGTCAGTACCATCACTGGGGAGTTCCCCTCCACCATGAACAGGTGCCTGACATGGAGATTAACAGGATTCAAACTCGGTTCTTTTTTAAATAAATTACACATCATGATATGTCTGCAGCTGAGCTCCAGAGATTCTAAATAACGTTATTTTGTAACCAAAACACCCTGCATCACTTTTCAAACTTAAGTTTCAAAGATAACTGAAAACATAAGAATGCAAGTTTCAGCACATGCTGCCTAATATCTTACTGTAGAACAGCTGTTTCCAATTGTTGTTGGTACTCAAACAAATATAAATTCCTGGGTGGAATCCATGTCTTAAACAGGGCAATACTGAGACAACTTAGGCTGCAAGTACAATTTTATAAGCTCTGTCACTTCTGAAGCAGTTAGTTTCAAAAAGCAAACAATGTTCGCCTACATTGCAATAACTGCCTTTAACCTTTATATTTAATATATATTTAACCTTTCCTTTTAATTAATCCCAGATTGCTATTGACTTACTTCTTTTAAAGACTAGCATAAACTAACCTTTTATTTATTTATTTAATACAAGGGTGTGTTAACTTTTAATGGAAGTAAATATTTTATTGTAATAAAAAGTGCTTTCATCATCATCAATTTCCTGCCATGTACCCTCAATAGGTGTACAGGATATGATCGTACTATATGAAAAATTTACATTACTAACTTCCTATCTACAATTTTCTTCCAAATTAGTATGTTAATTGTCAAGACGCCAACATTATCAGATCTTATATTTTTATCGTCTAAGGCACTTTGTACCGTATCAATCCACTCATATTTTGGTCTTACTCTGGACCATTTTCCTGCAAAACTGGCAGAGAACACTTGTTTTGCTAATCTTTCCTCGCCCATTCTGTTTAAGTGACCATACCACCTGAGATTAGCTCTGCTAATGCATTACTGGATGCTGACAATGTCAAGTTCTTTCCTAATATCCTCATTTTTAATATGATATCGATGCCATCTGTTCACGCCTATAATCTTTCTCAGGACTCTCATATCTGCAGTCTCTAATCTTTGGTCAAGTGTTTTACTTCTGACCCAGCTCTCAGATTCATAAGTTAAAAGTGGTTTGAACACCATCTTGTATACAGCTAATTTAGTGTTCCGACTAATTTCTCTCTTATTCCATATGAATTTATTCAATTGACTTCCTACCATACCAGCTTTGTTGATTCTGTTGTCTATTTCCATATTTAATTTAACATCTTCACAAAAATCGTGCCTAAGTAGCCTAAAGGTTTTACTTGTTCCACAGGTTCTCCGTTCACAACGCAGTTGACATTTTCAACGATTCTGCCTATTTTCATTGTCTTTGTCTTTTTATTGCTGACCTTCATACCATATCTATTACAACAATTATTCAATTTAGTCAGGGAATTTTGCAGACTTGTAGTGGATTTATTTAGAAGTATAACATTGTTTGCATAAAGCAAAGAGCTGACATTAACATCTCCAATTTTGATATCATGTTTAATACCACTTTCCTTCATAATGTGATACATACAGATAATGAATAACAGAGGGGATAATGTACATCCTTGTCTCACACTAGATTTAACATTAAACCATCTTCCTGTACTTCCTTCAATTCTAACTGCTGACTTACAACTCAAATTGCTTGATATAATGTCCCATTGACACCATATAACTAACGTATTGAATAGTTTCTCTCTTGGCACCTTGTCATATGCCTTTAACAGATCAACAAAACTTAAATACAGATCTTTGTTATATTCCCATGATTTCTCCACTATTTGTCGTAAAGTGAAGATCTGATCCTGACAGCCTCTATTTGACCTGAATCGAGCTTGTTCTTCACCAAGCTTTTCTTCCACAATTCTTCTCAACCGTTTCTCAAGTATACTTGCTAGGAACACTCAGTAGGGATATACCTCTGTAATTCTCATATTCAGTTTTATTTCCCTTTTTATATATGGGTACTATGAGAGCTCTACTCTAATCATTGGGAATTCATCCCTCTGTCCAGGCATTCTTAACTATGCGGTGCAGCCACTGTAAGACTTTTATACTACCATACTTCAGCATTTCTGGTCGAATATCATGTACTCCTGCTGCCTTTCCACATTTCACCATTTTATGGCTTTTTCTACTTCAAGTATTGATATGTATTCCTGACTGCATGCCTGGTAAGTGTTTTTTTCTGCTTGTTTCATTTAGCAGTTTTTCAAATTAATTACTCCATACTTCAAGGATATCTTTTTCTCCCATTTTCATGTCACCTTTATCATCTCTAACTCCTTTTACAGCACTCTTTCCTCTATTCCTAAGCATCTTCAACAAACTGCAGAATATTTTGCCACCTTCTTGATATTTATTTTCTATGTTCTTGCCAAAGTCTTCCCATGACTTTTGTTTAGCTAGTTTTACACACTGTTTAGCTTTCTTACGTTTGTCTCTGTATTCTCTAAGAGCACAAGCTGACTTATTTGCCAGGAACTTTTATATGCTTTCTTCTTTTCCTTCACTGCCTCTTTAACTTCCTGTGTCCACCATGGAGTTCTAATTTTTCTATCCTTGCAGACAACTTCACCGCATGCCTCTCTAGCTGAATCAATCAGTTTTCTTCAAGGCTTGCCAATGAATCTCCAAGGTTTGATTCCTGTTCTCAAACTCTTTCATTTTCTTTTCAATAATCTTTCTGTATTTTAGTCTACAGTTCACATCTGAGAGCTGCTCAACTTTTATTCGCTTTAAAACTTTCTTACATGTTATTCTTTTCAATATGAAATTCAATTTTATCCTGCTCAAGACTAAATAGTGATCACTTCCAATTTCAAATCCTCTGTACACTCTAGTGTCCTGCACCAGGGAGAAAACATTACTATCAACAATAACATAGTCAATGAGACTATTCTTATTCTTTGCCTCTTCTCTCCATGTGAATTTGTGCACATTTTTATGTTGGAACATGGTGTTAGTAATAACCAATCCATGTCCTGAGCAGAAATCCAACAGATATTTGCCATTATGATTAGCTTTGCTCTTTTCTCCAAATTTTCTCAAAATATTTTTGTATGTCTCACAATCATTTCCTACTCTGCTATTTAGATCCCCAACAAGGACCAACTTTTCCTTTTTCATTGTGTCAGTTGCTTTTTCTAAAGCCTCAAAAAATTCCTCCACTTCTACCTTAGTAGAACCTTCTGTGCAACCATAGGCACAAATAAGTCTCATTGTCCAGTTCCCCATTCTCATATTTGTTCACATTACTCTACTTGAGACTGCCTGCCATTCAAGAAGATTAGCCTCGTATTTTGTGTTGAATACTATGGCTACTCCTTCTTTTCCTTGATTGTCATTGCCTGAATTTAACATTTTGTATTTATTGCTCGGAAAGATCTCCCCAGTTTTTGTCTTTTTTGTTTCAGTCACCCCTATTATGTTGATCTGGTACTTATCTAATTCCTCAGCTAGCTCCATTTCTTTGCCATTCAGGCTTATGTTGATATTACCGATCTTTAACTCTGGTCATGTTGAGTTGGGGTTCGTTTTCAGATTTGTTCCAGTAGCTGACTTTTCACTGTTCTCCCTGGTTCCCAGGCGAAAACAATGGGCCTCGTTTAACCGGGTGACGCCCTAGCCAGCATGAAATTTTGTCATGTTGTGACATCATTTTGTATTTTGGTTTAACCAATAAGAATACAATTTGGTCGGCTAAATCCCAAATTGCCAGCCCATCCTTGTTCGTTCAGTATCCAGGTAGATACCCAACAGGGTGCACCATGAGAAGGTGAGGATTGGACATTAGGTCAGAAGCCCTGGTCGGTTCTCTGCATTCCTTTAAAGGCTATGATAAAATGATTGTACTTTCTCTTACTTCTTCTAATGAATCTTTTACTCTTCTGTTTTTTAATTGCATTTGTTAAATTTGATTTCAGTACCTGGAAAACTGGATGTAATAACAGTCACTGATGGCATGTTTTCTAATGAAACTGCCATACCATATAACATTCTTTTATATTCTACTTTACTTACCTGACTATTGTTACACAATAATATCTTACCTACTTCAGTGCTTTGTTTCTCCATTTGATGCTTAATTTTCTTGTTCTTTCTATGCCTCTAATCACTTTCAACATTTTCTAATTCCCACGTCTTTTAAATAATTTATTTTAGTCTAAAGTGGTGGTTCCTAAATTGTGCAGAGTTTGAAAACCACTGCTCTACTAAATGGATACTAAGTCATTAGGACACAAATATTTCCTAAGTAGTTTGGACCTAACTACTTAAACAGAACTGTTAAGTATTGTTTTTGGCCTAGGGGTGCCACGAGAAAGCTGGGGAACCTCTGGTCTTGACAGTTTGAAGGTTAATTCAATTTCAATATTCTCATTAGTTTCAGTAGTGCCATGTTTCTGTTTATTGGGCAAGTCTCCTTATTCTCAACCTCATTATTCAGCCATTATTCTTTGTTCCTTCTGTTTTTGTGTGTTTTTGGCACCATTTTATGGTTCTACTTAATATTGCAATATTTCAACAAAATAAGAGAAAATATACCAAACATGATAAAAATTCTAAAATAGTATTTTTATCAGAAGTAGTACACTATAAAATAAACTAATTATTGTAAGAAAAAACACAATAACCGAAAAAATCACCTATTTCACCAACCTATCACGATACAGTTTTCAACTTGTGTGGTATTAAAAGTAATTATCCAATTACTTATTAATAACACAAAGAAGTTCTGCTACAAGTGTTCCTCCCTCACCCCTCCCAATAAGATTTTAGAGAGAAATAACTCAAATAATTTAAATAAAAAAAAAAAAAAAAGGAAAGGCAGGGTTATAACTGCAAAAAAAGAGATAACTAAGTACATGATACCAAGAATTTAATTTCAGTATCTTCCAACCACCCCACCTCAGAAAAAGGGAGACCATTGAAATCAGTAATTGTTTGGTCTCTAAAAAAACAAAAAATCATCTTATTACAGTGAAACCCAAATACAACATACACTTTATTTAGTGATCTCCCACTATCATGAAATACTGGCACATCCCAAAGTGCTATAATGCAATGCAATATAAAAATCACTTAAAATTATACACTATCATGAATGTCTTTCACCTTTTCTTAATACATATTAGAAGCGGCACATTACAGTAGTAAGTTTTGGCACCTACATTAATCCTTGCCTCACTGAAGTGGCAGTACTGTATGCTATGTCCAGAATGTGGTTGTGAGGCCAGTTCATCAGTAGAAGAAAAAATCCTGCCACCTACATATAAGACCAATTAACTAACTTGTAGCTGAAAAGCAGTTAAAGATTTTTCTCATACTGCAATAAGAATCAAATTTGGGAATTTAACTCAAGAATATTATCACTAGCAACTGTGCAATAGAGGTAATCATGGATTTGTTATAATACATATAAAGATTGATGTTTGTAGATTCCTTTCTTGAACAATACACAGATTTCATTAAAATTATAACTTTTTTTTTTTGGTATATAAAAAGGCATAATTTTAATGAAACCTGTGACATAGTTAGTAATCGAGTCATCATCATCTGTTCATTGGGCATCCACAGATGCCGTATGTTCTCTCAAATGTTCAGTGATGTGTGACACCAGTCCTCACCATGTAGTCCTGTTGTATGCTTTTCCAGAGGCTTCAACTCTTTGAAGATCAGTAACTCCACACACAATCGATCCATCATCTCATTGACGGTCTACTGTTATACCCTGTTAAGTTAAGAATGTTAAAATTCCACTTATCATGGTTTAACATGGTGAATATGCATTTGGAAATTTAAATAACAGTAGAATAAGAGATCCGGGGTGCACATGGTTCTTTTATAATAAAGGGAATTCACATTACAGAGTGAAGGGGAGGACCTGAGAAGTTGAACCCCCCCCCTTGTGAGACTCATATTGGTATATGAGCCTCACAAGCCAACTACAAATATACTCTTATGCCGATTACTGCCGGCAACGAGATTACTCGTACTGACCTTGAAGTGATGCTTGGCGTGCAGTAACAAACTATGCCCGAGGATCATGGCAGCGAACGTGTTAACGTTTGCCTAATTTCCCTTATTCCATACAGATATATTTAACAGACTCCTGGAAATATTCTGTTATTTATTTCCATATTCAATTTGCTATGTTCACTAAAAATTGTCTAAAAGATAAAATATTTTACTTGTTCTATAGATTCCCTATTCAGTATGCAGTTGTTTCCTTGTTCCTGTGTAAATTCATAGTACTTTTATTGCTGATTTTCATGCCAAATTTATTACATCAATTAGTCAAATTAGTTAACGAGTCATGAAGATCTGTATATTTTAGATCTGTACTGGATTTTTTTTTTAAGAATATTACATTACCTGCATAAAGAGGTGAGATATACATTGTTTACATTTATATTTTCTATGATTAAATTAATAAACGTACCAACCTTTGCACTTGCTTGATTTCCTTGTAATGCAACTGAACCTTGCTTTCCATCTTTCCTAGGTGGAGTTTGTTTCTTTGCTTCCATACTGACCTTGCAGGCAACAAAAACACTCTGAAGCTCATCAATATATACATACATACATATAAACACACACACACACACACACACACACACACACACCAAGGGGCATACTAATTTCAATATAATTTAGAAATACTTAAGTTCCCAAAAAATCATCCAAAGACATTGCTATAAATAAAAGCACTCTATAGTAAATACTACATTCCACTAAAATAAAAATAACACAAATTCTTTTTTTTTTTAACCAAATTAGCAACAGCAGTCTCTTGTGATGAAAGGCTGACATTTTCAGCATCAACTTTTCAACAGGAGGCCAAATCTGTATAGGAAAGCAACAGCATTATGTCCACAAATTACTCAATTCTGACTTTTTTCTAAATTTCTGGTGAACACTACAAAATGATAAAGATCAGTTTCACATTTATTAAAATTAACACAATATTTGCCAGGTAAAAAACTTCTAAGTAATGTTTATTGCTTGGAATATTTGTTGCAGAATATCAAGTCACAAAAAGATGGGAAGACAGCTTCAACTTTCCTAACAATTCCACTTAACACGATTAAGGCCGATAATTATAATTTAGGTCAGAAGTCTGAATTAAAGGAAATACAAAAAGATAGTTTGACATAAAATCAGGAGTAAGACAAGGGTGCACTTTCTCCACTCTTATTCATCATCTATATGGATCACATTATAAAGGAAAGTGGCATTAAGCTCTTTACTCTATACAGATGATGTACTCCTAAACACATCTAGATCAAATCTCCAGGATTCTCTAACTGAATGAATAAGAACTGTAAAAAAAATTTGGCATGAAGATCAGCAATAAAAAACCAAAACTATGAAAATAAGCAAGACCATAAAACTTAAGCTGTGCTCTCAATGGAAATTTATAGAACAAGTCCAATATTATAATCATGCTTTTCAAGGATTTAGGCCTAGAGGAGTGGCCTGTTACAGCCTTATATTTTTTAATTTTTTTTCTATTACTGATAACTAATTTAATTCTTTTAATTTCTTCATTTCTTTTGTGATCAAATAGAGTATATTTTGCAGTTTTTCTCATAAACATCATTTCAGCTGTTATTAATCTTCATTTGTCTTTTTTGTTTTATTGTCCAAATTTCACTTTAGCTTTATTGTCCAAATTTCACATAGCCCAACCAGTCCATGCAATAGGACTGGTTGGGCTAATGTATCGTATACTTTTAGTCTGGTTTGTTTTTGAACTAGGTTAGGTTTAAATGTAGAGTTAATTACACCTGTTATTTTTAAATATTTTGCAATTTTTAGTTATATATCTTTTTTATTTTCATATGTAATCATACATTCTAGGTAGTTAACAAGATTTTAGAACAGGTGAATTCATTTATCTATTACTACTTTAGTTCTTAAAGATCTTGTCCCCTGAGGGCCATCATTTTTGATTTTTCTGTTAATATTATCATTCCATAATATTGGGCTATTTCATTTAAATTTAAAATATCTTTCTGTAAGTTATTTTCAGTAATTTCTGTAATTATTATTTGGTCATCAGCAAAATGGAGTGTTTAAGTTCATAGCAGGAGAAAGTTTAATACCCTGATGGAAATTTTTATTCCATGTTATCGTTATTTCAGTTAGATAAATATTAAAGAGTTGCTGAAAGGACACATCCCTGTCGGACTCCTTGATTTCTCTCTCTCAGATATAGTTCATGATTTAATCTTATTTGTATTTGATTATTTTCATATATACTTATGGTAACTTTTAGAATATTATTTGGTATTTGTCTTTCTTTTAATATGTTAAATAAAATACTTCTTTTAACTTTATCAAATGCTTTTTCAAAATCAATACATGTAATGTGTTTCTAAATTGTATTCTCTTCTTTTCTCTATTATTAATTTTAGGCAAAAGGCCAGGTCTATACATGATCCTTTTCTAAATCTGTTTTGCACTTCTAAAATAAAGCTTTCAGAATATTTTATTAGTTTGTTATTTAAAATTCTGCTATATATTTTGTAACAGGAATTTAGAATACTTATACCTCTATAATTTTTAGGGTAATCTCTACTACCTTTTTTAAAGATAGGAATCACTATTGCTTTTTTTTTCTATTCTGTTGGTGGGTTACTTTTTGAACAGATTTTATTTAAAATTAAGTCTTTCTTTGAGCCTTATTACTGTATATTTATATAATTCTGAACCTAACTTATCTTCTCCAGGTGATTTTTCCATTTCTTACAGGCTGATTTCTAATTCTTTTTTAGTTATTTCCTTTTCATTTTCATTAAATATTTGCCAGTTATCTTTTTAAAATATTTATCTGTTAACAACTCTATAGAAATTCTAATTTCAATTTGGTGTTTAATTTTATGCTTTCTTTAAATATATGTACTTAAATGTCTCAAAATCTTATACACATTGGGTCTTATTTTATATAAATCATGTTGTCATGTTGTAAATTAGAAACAAATTTGTTCCATGATTCTCTATGTCTTTTTCTGACTTCTCTCTTAGCTATGGCTCTTATTCTTTTATATTCTATTTCATCTTTAATCTTTCACTGCTTAACCATTTATGATATGCTTCTTTTTTCATTTTGATTATTTTTTTTATTGTATCTATATGCACTTTTTTTGGCAATAACTATAAACTTCTTTTAACAATAAAGAATTTTATGATGCCTGTCTCATCTTACAGTGCGTTGAGAAAACTGGCCTAGGGGTGCCACATACCCTTGAGTCAGCACTGATTAGCACACACCACCATAATGAACTATTGAAGAGTCCCAACCAAAGACCCACATGTAGAATACTTTACTAAAAGAAATTTAATATAGGGATTAAAATATTTATAGCATGCAGTAACTCTCACTGTTGCATAACTTATAGGGACTACAGACCCTATAAGTAAGCTACAGTGAGAGTTGACTATACCTAATCTAAAAGACTAGCCTACAGTTTTGTTTTTTTTTTAATTTAAAAGAACTCCCAGTTAAAGGTGCATTAAAAATAAAGTACATATAACTTAAAGGCATATATTAAAACATTTCCTTGCAATGTGTACAGGATTTTATGACAGCCCAATGCAATTAAAATTTTTCTTTTACCAGTTTTATCAGCATTTCTTTGAAATCAGTCTTATTATTTTTTTTTTAATGTGAATCTCATCCACAAAAAATTGTAAACATAGCAATACATCAGTACTATGGGTTGGGCTAAGGATTAGATAATTTGGAAGCTGCTTATCAATAAGCATGTCTTGTACTGGGTAATGCAGGTAATCATCATCAAAAGACATTCACTAGTGTCAATGCCAGAGTAAAATTCAAAGCAACATCAACTGGTTAGAGAGTGGAAATGTCATCCATTCAGCCAAAAGGTCAGAATGTTATTAGTTGTTAATGTTTCTTAACTGTGAAGGTGTCTAATATGTCCTTGCCATATAAACTTAGTGTGCTAAAACCTAGATGTCACAAGAGTAATCTATCAGGATGCAAAAGCACTGAACCATAGTGCAGCCCAACTTTCAGTCTTACATAAAAATGAAGCAAATATCACAGCCTGCATTCTATACTTAGAATGCTTGAAATCTTATGTCTCTTCAATGATCCTCGTTATCTGCATCTCACAAAGGTCACGATCAAATAGTCCTTCATATTTACTTGCAAACTATAAAACGTTTAAATCAAATTAAACCTTATATAATGATGTTTATCTTTATTTCTAAGCATGATTACTATGCAGGTGCTCCAGGTAGTTAACAACACCATGAGCTGTAAAATCTCATTTGTGTCTATACTGAAAGATTCCCCTTACCAACTTGTGTGTATATCACATCTCCTCTCTTCTACCTATTATTCAAACTTTGAAGACCACATTCCCTTAGTCTGTTCTCAAATGCAGAACCATATTTAAGCATAATAGTTGTGATGTAGTCTTATCAGTCTTGTATGGTGGAAGAATAATGCCCTTATTTCTACATGTGTGTTATCTTCAAAACTACAGCTATCCAATGTGACTTAACCATCTTAGCATGTGGCCCTAAACTTTAATATTAACCCATGAGCTTCTAATTTCACTGACCTGTTATAATATCATATTATAATATGATGATCATTTTCTTTTTCTTAGACTTAGTGTCTTCACTATGCTAAGAGATTCCTTAATGCTAACATCAGTTCCTTTCTAATATCCTTGTTTTTAATATGATATTGCCATTGATGCATCTGTTCAATCCTCTTTCTCAGAACTATCATATCTGTAGTCTAGTCTTTGACCAAGTGTTTTATTTCTGGTCATGCTCTCAGATTCATAAGTTTGGTTTGAAGTCTTGTATACAGCCTTTACCATTTTCATTAAAAATTGCACTAAGTAAACAAAACAATAGCTGAAATGGTTTACTTATTCTATAAGTTGTATATTCAGGATGCAGGCAAATTTTTGTGTATTGCTATTTGATTTTTACAGTCTTTTTTTATTGATTTTCATACTGAATTTATAAAAAATAAATCAGCTAACACCTTTTATTCCCTTATAGGAGTAGGTGAGGCCATTTTAGCCCTATCTAACTTCTGGCAACTGAGTGAGCAGTTCAATCTGCACTGGTATCACCAATTAGAGATAGCTAGCCCAAGACAACTAATTATGAGCGGCATCCAATGAAGAGATGACTAACATGTTCGCCATCTCGTGGTCCCTACCCATAACATAATGTTATTGTCTGAAATAGTGCGGATTCTACAGGATGACCCCCTCCCCACCCCCTAGTTTCTGGGGGGAAAACCCACTTGCCCATGCCAGAGATCAACTAACTCGGGAGCTGGTCGAAGAAGAGTTAAGAAAAAATTCTTCTCATTGGTGACTAGACTAAAACTTTAGATTTTTTCAGGCAGTCTAGTGCAAAGGATGCAAAATATCAAATTTATTACAACACTTATTTAATTTAGTCAGGGAATCCTGCAGACTTGTATTGGATTTATTTAAAAGTATAACATCTCTGCATAAAGTAAACAGTTGAGATCGATATCTCCAATTCTAATATCAGGCTTAATACCACTTTCATAATGTGATCATATAGATGAATAACAGTAGAGATAATGTACACCCTTGTCTTACACCTGATTTAACATTAAAACCATGTTCCTGTACCTCCTTCAATTCTAACTGCTGACTTGCAACTCAAATACTGTATAGACTAAGTATTACTTGATAAAATATTCCATTCACACCACAACCGAAGCATTGTGAACACTACATTGAATTTTAAAAAGGCTATTGTGTGTGAAATATATAAATCTGTTAAGACAACTAAACTGCTTTTCTGACCATGTATTAATATTTATTAATCATGAAACAGGATCTTATTATTGCATGGGATTCTCCATGGAATCATGATACTGATCATGGGAGGCCCACACTATCCAAAATACCTCCTCGCATGCATTTACTGACAACACATCAAAAACATAACATTCTGGAAATCCATTCCAACCATTCAACACTCTCCACGTTAACAATCTAGTCCCAAGGGTTTACTATTTTTATTCAATTTCCAGGGATGATCTCTTCATATGATCCTCTAGCCAACTACTGCAAAATTTCTTCTCTATCAATCCTGTAAAATCCTTTTAGTTACTTAAACATTTCTATCATGTTAATTTATTCTACCTATCAACTTCTCGAACCCACACTATCAACCTATCCTTGTAGGGAGAGCATTCCACACACACACACACACACACACACACACACACACACACACACACCACTTATCTTGGTCATTCACCTCTGGATCCTCTCCACCACTTCCTTATCCCCAAGAAATCAAGATAATCAGAACCATGTACATAATCCTGATGTGGCCATATCAAAACCTCATTAAGCAGAATAAGGTTGATAATTCTTTAACTTCACATCTTAGTGTATTTTTCAATAACTAAATCCTATAAGCCACTCTTGTCACTTTAGCATTATGTTGGTCACTCACCTCTGGATCCTCTCCACCACATTATCCCCAAGAAATCAAGATAATCAGAGCCATGTACATAATCCTGATGTGGCCATATCAAAACCTCATTAAGCAGAATAAGGTTGATAATTCTTTAACTTCATATCTTAGTGTATTTTTCAATAACTAAATCCTATAAGCCACTCTGGTCACTTTAGCATTATGCTGCCCTCTGAACTTTGACCCTCAATCCACAAATCCCCCTCCCCTTCTCCCCAATACCATAATACATACAAAACTTACCTTTTCTTCCTAAATTGCATAACTTCACACTTTTCACATTAAATTGGCATCCGTGATTTTTTTTTTTTTGCTCATCTTACGAGCCTGTTTAAATCATTCTGCTGCATTGGCTTGATTAACTATTACCCAAATTTCATCATTAGCATACAATTTCTTATCTACTCATTTCTGAATTTTGTCTTTGACCAGCTTGTAATACTTTTACCATTACTCCCAAAATATTTGTCTATAATTTCTAAATTAGAGCTGAGGCAATATCGTAAGTACCACCAGTCTATTCCCACAATGGTTCCTGTCACTGCAATATCCACCTTTATGATACCCTTGCAAAGTGGTCAATGGATAATGATTTGAATAGGCTGGAATTGTGGGCATGGGAAAATGGATGTCAGTTTAATGTCAGTAAAATTTGTATATAGGGCTTACGAAACAAAAAATTTTACACTTCATTGTTAAAGCAATGCCATAAAAATTTACACTAATATTAATTGTTTGTACATAAAGATATTATTTTTGAATTTTCTCTGTCTCACTCAATCTCTTAACTTATATCTCGGATCTGAATCTTTGATATTAACTACTACTTAACATCCTTCCCTTGCAGATTCTTACACCATGGCAGTGCTTTGAGCTTCCTCTTAAACTTGTCAACCACCTACCCTGTTGTTCCACATATACCTCTTATTAACTGAAAATTTTCTATTTGGCAACCTTCCAAAGTCAAGACTGCATGATTACTCTCCTCAATCAGAGGCAATGCAGCTATGTGCAAATCCTCTGATACTTACACCAAATCTAGTACACTCAAATTCCAAGTCTTCCCCTCACCACATGCTGTTCCAAATAATTCTCTTGTTAAATAAATTCCATTTCCTTCCTATGATGTAATGTTTCCTTCTTCAAACCTACTTCCCTATAGTTGAAGTCCGCAATAATAATGACTCAACCTGTACTCATGCTAATATACTGATGCATGATATCCATATTTTTATTTTGTAGCCCCCCCCCCCCCCCAGTCTATACTACTATACTAGCAACCAAATGTATATTTTGTCCTACTTCACACCAGATTGCCTTAAAGCACTGCCATCCATATCTGCTTTCAAGGTGACCTATTTTTGGTTGCAATTCACCTGCTACCATCAGTAGTAACATTCTATTTTAAATTCTATCCCTGTCAGTACGTTATTTGCTGTCAACCATCTTATTCATGGCTATAATTTTTTTGAGGTTGCACTAATCAATCACAATCTCCTCCCTCTTATTTCTGATGTTTCTGTCTACATAAACTGCATTTTTTTTTTTTTTTGGCCATTCATTTATTCAGTTACCACATTTTACACAAGCACACAGGCTCACTTGCATGCCTCCCCACCAATAACTCCAATTTTCTTGACTTAGTACTTCCACACTTTCAGTGAATGCTTTGTTGAGAAAGAATTCACTGAAGCATTCGCATTGACTCATGCAATCATAGCCTTCATACTCAACTTTACCTTATTGCAGCATGACAGTAGGCTTGTACTCTATCACTCTTCTTTAATTCTTCCAATAATTATTTTATATCTTCTCTCAGTCACATGAATACAGCTAAAAAGTAAACAACTGGGAAGCTGTTACCCAGGGTAACAAAACTCCATTAATTGATGATGTGTAGGTAGTGCATAAAAGATTTGTCACAATTTTGAGGCAAATCAGCTATAAGTGCAAGGACTAACTGCTTTAGAAATGACTTATTTAAATTAGATACTTAAATATAAAGAAGCATATTTTTTAGGAAACACTTACAGTAAAATGTTATTGATTGGAACATTATGCAGTAAATGATGTTATATATGGACAGAGGTATTTGAAGTAAAGATACTTTAATACAATAAGTGTTTCTGAATTAAAATAAAAAAAAAAAAGCTACTGGAATAACGATTCCATGAAATAAAACAGATGTTGGGTAATCAGAATTTTCCATTCATGACTTTGCAGTTAATCCACAATATCTGACTAACGTTTAAAATTGTAAACGTTTGAAAATAAATACATAAATAAATATTACTTGGAATTATGGGCAAAGCAATTCATGCTATGAGGCTAGCATACCATGCCTATTAACTGCATTATTCTTCTGACTGGTTTGTTTTACAAAATGAAAATCAAAGTTTCTGGGAGGAAAAACATTGTTGCTTCGATATGAGAAAAATGCATAGAAAGTGAACTTTATTGTTTTAACAGCAAATCTTTCTTATATGCCAGCTGAAAATTAATAATGCACCCTAACTCTGCAAATGAGAGCAACAAGTATCTTATGATTACATAAGCATTCAATAATTGTAATCAGTATATAAAAAAAATTACAAAAAGAAATTTCTTTTTTTTGTAATTTTTTTTTAGAAAAATTTAATTTTAAGTCTTTCTTGAAAAAAAAGTTTCACTTCCTTTTTCTTAATTATTCTTTTTAAACATGACCATCCCAACAATAAATCCATTGCTCATACCAATTAGCATAAATGAATTATCCTTACAAATGACAAAAAAGCAACACAGTACATAAGGAATGTGATATTTTCTCTACTCATTCAGGCTTATCAGACCAAACACATGCCTGAATAAATTACCAATTTAAGTTTCTGGTAAACTTGTACAATATAAACACATTGCAAGTGTAAGGATTTATTTTACATTATGCTTTAGGATAATAAAGAGGGGAATTTGCATTCCCACATAAGATTAAATTTGATTGTGGAAAGTGATTTTTGGTGTATGTAAATTAAAACATAAGATACTTCTCATTATCATATCTTCTCTGAAGCATATAACTTTCAGGAATCATGAAATTATCTACCTTTTCTTTATGTAGCACAAGATCTCCCTGTCCTTTTTCTGGTGAAACTTGGTTAAAAGATGTCTCTTTATTTTTCCAGTGGGCTTTTAACTCTGAAATTGTCTGCATTTTTTTTAGTTCTTCCTCTTTTAGTTCAGGTGATAATCGCCTGCAGATATTTTCACCAAGACCTTTAGATGACTTTGTTACTGATGGTGTTGATGAAGCATGTGTTCTTAAACTGTTAGGTGATTCGTTATCATTCAGTGTCTCTTCTTCTTCCTCACCTGTAAATGGAATAAAATTCTGTATATGTACAATTATTAAGCAGTCCATAAATATTATGCTTAAGCAAAACCCAAACCCAAAACATTATGCTTACTAAATATATTGTAAATTTAATAACAATGCAGTAGACTTCAAAATAATCTCATTGACATCTTGGAATAGACATATTTAATTATAATCTATATATATTTAATATTAAAAAGCAGTTTGCACTTTCTCCCCATTCCAAAATAATTATCTATTAAATTTATTTTAACCATCTATCTGCACTCAAATTATTTCTTAACTCTAGATAGATAAGATTTTATTGAATTTAGTATTTGGAAATTTTGTTACCAAATATGTTGAACTATTGCAATTTTTTTTTTTTTCAATCTAATGATTAGCAGAACTTTTCTAAATTATATATAATGATATTGCTGAATAAAATTTAGCCAAATTTGGTATTTCGTATATCCATGTAGTTCAATATTGGTTTTGATCAGAACAGTTTTAGGAAGAAAACAATTTCAACTAACAGTAATGAAATGATATCCCACACTACTGGAATTTATTGAAATTTAGTATTCAGGATAATTCAAATTTGTCTGTAATGAAAAAGTCCCAAATGTCTTCATGTTTCGTAAACTACACTAACTTTTGATACTTCTGTATATAAAAAAAAAGTGTGGCTTTTTTCTTTTCTTTTGATAAGTATGACCTTATACTTTTAAAAAAAAGTATATTAAAAAAATGATACTTTTTTTTTTTTTTTTGAAACGTGCGACCATGACTATAGAGCTCTTTGCATACCGTAAATTACAAACATCTTGATCATTTTCAGAAAAATTGATAATTGAGTATTCAACTCTAAACAATTTAAAGTGCTTGCTAACATTGCTTGGGAAGAAGTCAACAGACACCACCATGGGCAAGGTGCATCTTGCCATGTAATGAGCCTTGTTTGTAGCTGGTATAAATTTGAAGAATATGATGCTCCCAAGTCAGTGCAACTGTGTCTGGATGAAATGGTTGCAAGAAGGTAACTGACAGAGTTTGAAAAAGGCATTGTGATATTGCAGCCACTGAACATGACTTTAGGATACTTTTTCTTTCTTAATCCTCCTCTTCTACCTTTTATGGTGTCAAGTTTTTTTTTATTTTTGCAACCGCAACTGTCTCGAGGATAAGGTGATTGGCCCTATGCCTCCGACTGTAGGGTACTATGAAGAATAATAGGTAAAAATTGCCATTTGTTGGCCAACATGTTGAATGCAGAGTTCTGGGCATCAATTGGAACACAAATCTGCACAAAAACATTAAGAAACAAGGTTCACAACATGGATTTCCATGGTAGAACCACAATATGTAAGACCCACATTACTCGAACCAACATGCAGCATCATCTTCAGTGGTGCAAAGAGCATGCACAGTGGGACATAAAGGCTTGGAAAGATGGATGGGTGTGATGGATGCTTGGTGAACATCTCTTACCAGAGTCTGTAACCCCAAATATGAAATTCAGAGGTAGTAGTGTGATGGATGGTTGTGATATATGATCATTTTTCCTGGTTTGGCCTTGGGTCTCTGTTTGTGGTAACATGAACATCGAACTCTGAGAGGTATCTGAACATTCTGGATAATGCAACGCTTCCTACTTTGTGGCATTTCTACAGAACTAACCATTGTCTCTTTCAGCAAGAGAAGACACAGTGTCATAAGGCTGTTGCAACTGTAGGGTTTGTGGACATGAACACCACAACTGACTGGTCTCCACAGAATCCTGATCTCAACTCTATTGAACATATGTGGGATGAACTGGATTTGATTTGAAAAATTTGATGGTTGTGATATATGCTCGATTATTTTTAGGCTGCTTAAGTATCAAAGCTAGATAACTGGGAGATCTTTGCATTCATTACAGACACGTAGCCTGCAATGAATGCAAAGAACTGACTAGAGCATCCAACCCAAACTCACCTTTTCATAGTACACTCCATACTGAAAAAACAAAGGATGGACCATAACTATTTGGAATCAAACTATATTCTGTATTGGCATAAACTACAAACAAAAAATGTGAAAAGGCAGCTGGAGTAGATGATATTCAACCAGAAATACTCAAATATAGGGGTATAAAAGTTTTTCAGTAGTTACAGTGCATAAATCAGAAGGTCAATTCCAAATGATCTGAGTAGATCATTTGGAATTGACCTATTGATCTATTGGAATAGAGCTCTCATAGTTCCTGTCTATAAAAAGAGAATAAAACTGAATGTGGGAATTACACATTAATTTCTTCACTCAATGTTCCAGGTAAGATTCATCATGCAAATACACTTAGAAAAATCAGACAAGAGAAGGTTGGAAGAACAAACTGGATTCATGCCAAATAGAGGTTGTCAACATCAGAATTTCACTTTACGACAAATAATTATGAAATTGTGGAAATGTAACAAGAATCTAAGTTTTGTAGATCTAAAGAAGGCATACAACAAAGTGCCCTGAGAAAAGCATTTCAAAATATGATTACATGGGGTAAATGATACCTCATGCATAGCAATCTATAGTCCGTCTACATTTAAGTTATCAATTAGAGCTGAAGGAAATGAAGTGAAGACAAGGGTGCGTGCGCACGCACACACACACAATCTTTACTCTTATTCATCATCTATATGCATTGCATTCTGAAAGAAAGTGGCATTAAATCTGATATTAGAAATTTGGAGATATCGCACTTGGCTCTTTGCTTTATGCAGATGATGTACTCCAAATCATATCAGGGAAATATAGTGGAGAACCAGATGAATAAGTTTATACAGAATAAGAAAGAAATCAGTCAAACACTAAACTAGAAGTATATAAAACAGTGTCAAAACCAGTTTTAAGTTATGGATCTGAGAGTTGTTAGAAATAAAGCACTTGATCAAAGAGTAGAGACCAGAGATATGAGAGTTCTGAAAGATTAAGAGGAGTGAACAGATGTTATCAATGGCAGAATCACATTAAAAATGAAGATATTAGGAAAGAACTTAATACTGTTAGAATTCAGGAATAAGGTAGTATGGTCACTTAAACAGAATGAGAGAGGAATATCTCACCTTTTGAGAAAACAGTCAGTTCTGACTGTTTTTTTGGGTGTTTGGAAGAAGTGTAAGAAGTGTGTGTGTGTGGGGGGGGTAGGCAATCAGGAGAATTAAAATAGAAAATGGAAAAAACCCGGGTTTTTCCCATTTTCTATTTTAATTCTCCTGATTGCCTACCCCCCCACACACACTTCTTCCAAACACCCTAACTGCAGTAGTTTGCACATCGCAAAAAGAAGAAAAGCCACAACACCCAGAAAAAAGGTATGTGTAAATTTCTCTTCATTTATGCTACATATATTTATTGGTAATACATCTACAATTCCCTAAGAATCCGTGAGTAAAAAAAAAAGTCAATGACATTTAAACAGGGACACTCCTAAACAGAAGCAGGCAAAATAGCCGTAAATATAATAGTTTGTAAATATAGCCGTAAATATAATAGGAGTAACATGGGAATTTTCCCAGAAAAAATAATATATACCAATAAAATATTGTTTTTATTGACAGAATTCACAAATTCCTGTATGGTTCAGAAGATGGTCTCAGAGAATAATTACTAAAAGTAGCTCTGCATTTATTAGAATGCTCATAATTAATTTCTCTGTCTTCTTCACAACTATTCCATTTGGACTTTGGTGAAATTTTAGAGTTTTTCTGTCACCTTATAAAGTGATTGCCTTTTAACTTTATTCATCTCTATATAGATTGTTTTTATACTCTGAGTGTTTAGTATTTACACAAGGGTTCAATTCCAATTGGTACAATGGCTTAACTATTTCTTTTAGAATCCAGAAAATCACTGACTCAAGATGAAATACAAAAATACACACTTTTAATAAAAACTAAAACAATATATATATATATATATATTTTAAATAAAAATATATAACTACAAAATACTGGATCCAGGTCCTTCTAAAATAAATCTACACTTCAGAGATTTTCTTATCCAGAAATATTAAAATCACCCATTCTGACTCATTCTATTACTGGATTGTTTAACATATACTTAATGTCTACCAGACTAAACACCTTGTTTTCACAATAACAAAATGTTTATAGTTTCTTTGTTGAGGCCTTTTCCAAAAATCTAACATTTTCTTCTTTTCCATAGGATTCTTCCCCCCCCCCCATCCCATATAGCAAATAATATTATTCCTCCTGTCTCACTGAAGTATAAATATTTCTTATCTCTTGCAGTTATTAGTTTTGGTTTTGTAACACATCAGCTAGTGATGTACCCGTTATTACAGTAAACCCTCAATTTTACGGACAAAATTTCCGGTCCATATGTCACGTGAAAATTAACACCCTTTTAATTTTAAAATGCTTTTAACCAAGCTTTGTTTATAATTAAATTAACAGGTTATTTTTGTTATTAATTTCCTGTTATTTTTAACAAATTTTGGCGAATAGGCCATCATATATTGGAAAAACACTGTAGTAATTTAGCCGACATAAATGGGTCACCGGTTATAAAGCATGTTCGGTGAATGATTAGCACATGATCACACCAATCGCGCTGTAATTGGTTTTTTTGTCGTGACTTTCTGTGGCAGTTTTAATGCATGCCAGCTGATGTTCCGACGTGCGCTAACATGCCCAGGTGTGCATTTGTTTACTCACGGTGAATGGTTTATGTATGTGTAAATCTACTTTATTATATAACGGACTTTCAGCGGATACCCCCTCGCCTGAATTAGTCCATTATATCGAGGTTTTACTGTATTATTATTGTTAAAATGAAATGTCAAGTATTTGAAATTTTGATGTACTTACTGGATTCTGATAATTGTACTACTTTCAATCCTGTTATTGTAATTTAAAATTATCAAGTGTTGTGTTTTGAAAACACATTCTCATTACGCTAACAGAGACATGTCAGCCATTATACTTAACTTCTTGCTTGTAATTTACATGGAGTGCACATGCTTGCCAAAGAGACTGATGGGCAATTGACAGCTGACAGGGAGAGTGTTTGGTATCAGAGTAACAAGGAAAACAAGAGAGAGCTAATGGAAGTTTAAGAACGCAGACTGGAGAATTTTATTCTTAAGAAATTTAAATTTTACGTGGCAGTCGAGAGAATATTGATAGTAGATTCCAAGGAATCATAAAACTGAGTCTTTAAAGCTGGAGGAGTTGAGACTGCCAATAAGTATTTATTAAAATAAAAGAAGATATTGCAGTCAGCATTCTAACTGATTGTTCAAGGAAATGCTGAATAAAAAATTTCATCTTCTGTCTTAAGGACACCGGATTTCTATGAAAAAAGCAATTGGTGAAATTTGAAACTGTAAAGTGGTTTAATATGAAGAGCTCTACTTAGATCTGTTGTTTATGAAGTAGTAGTTAGGGCCTAACAAAGGCCTTAACTGACTATGAACATTTTGTTATTGCGAAAACAAAGTGTTTAGTATGGTAGAGGTATTAAGTATATGCTAAACAATCTAGTAATAGAATGAGTCAGAGAATGGGTGATTTTAATACTTTTTGATAAGAAAATCTCTAAAGTGTAGATTTATTTTAGAAGGCCTTAGATCCAGTTAATTTTGTAGTTATTCATGTAATTTTATTTTAGTGTATATACATTGTTTTAGTTTCATTAAATGTATATATATTTTTATTTGGTCTTGAATCAGTGATTTACCAGATTCTAAAAGAAATAATTTAGTCATTGCACCAATTGGAATTGAACCTGTGTGTAATTAATAAACAATCTGAGTATAAAAATCTTTTTTAAAGAGACAATCTCAAAACAAATGCTGCAGTTGACTAACAGGATTTATTCAACCTATTTATCCAAGACGAACTTTCTTAAGCTATTTCTTAATAATACAGTGATCTTATCATAATATCTCTTCAATCTGTGCACCATAATAAACCTATTTGGATGTTAATATCTACAACCCAACAGGCTAAAGGTATTATTATGATAAGAGCAATGTATCATAATTTATTCGTGTAGAACAAATTGTGGAAAAACCTTTTTTCCTTCAGATCTTGGGTAATTATTTTACAAAACATTTCATTATTATTACATGACACCTCCAGATGTCCTAACACTCATCGAGGGAGTGCCCTCCCTCGATGAGTGTTAGGACACCTGGACATATATCTCACTCCACATTCCTCAGTCATCATCTACACCAGCGCCATCTACTGCCTACCACTACCACTAATATTTCCACATACAATCACAAACATCCATGCCCACGGGGATTAGAACCCACAACCTTTTGGCTGGAGAGCAGGATATGCTAACCACTCGGCCGACCAGACTGGCAAATTCATTATTAATAAATATATTAAAATTATTTGAAGTATGGCAGATTAATTGTTGGTTACGATTCCAACTTTTCCAACCAATTCTAGTGTGCAAACTCTTGATAGATCAGAACATTTTGTCTTTTAGTGATTCTCTTCCCATGGTGGAAAATGTTTATGCTGCTCAAAACCACGCACACATAAGACAATTATCATCATAAACTTCTTTCATCATCTTCAAAGTTTACATGGCCCTTTTATCCAGCTAAACATAACTTAATATTGACTCAGTGGGTTTGGCTTCCACTAATGAGACTTCAATAAAGGTCAAAACTGGTCTCAGTAGTGACCCCTTCCCATAATGCAAAGCACTTACCTTTCAGAGGTGTATAATTCTATGCATTATGAGAAGGGGTCACTACCCAGACCAGGAATTTGAAGTTCGATGGTTATATAGCAAAATTGCAAATACAACTCAAGATAATTGAAATGCTGAAACAAATATCAATGTGTAAGGATAAGGAAGTCATTTTACCTCTTTACGAGGCCTTGATCCAACCTCACCTGAAATATTGTGCACAGTATTCCAGGTAAATTTTTGACTGTGTTATAAGACATTTCTTGATGAAATTTTTAATTATATGGAAAGTGGGAAAAAGGACAGCGAAGAATTTCTGGAAGTTGGGTTTGTGTGCAATTAAGACAGGTTTGAGAGTTTTCTTTTTTCCCTCCCCTCTCACATAGCAGTGAGTGAGTGAGTAGAACAGATTGCCAGGTGAAGTGAGTATATATAGTGTGAATGAGTTTAACAGAAGGTGTGATTTGACTTCCTGAAGATATCGGAAAAAAATAAGAACTGTACCATTTTGAAGCGCTTATCTCTTGGCACCTTATACATATTTCAAAACTTAAATACAGATCCTTGTTATATTCTGAAGATTTCTCAACTATGTCTTTGTTTAAAGGGCACATAGTCTCAACTCCCTATTTAGCCAGAATCCAGCATGCTTTCCTATTTCTCTTTCATAATTTTTCTTAATCTCTTTTCAAGGATGCCTACATAAATCTCATCCAAAACTCAGTAAGGAAATTCATCCATACTCTCACATTAAGTTTTATTTTAATTTTTTTATGGAATAAAAAATTGAAATAAAATTAAATAAATTTTTATTTCAATATTGAAATAAAAATTTAGGATATAGAAAAAAAAGTACTATTCCAGTACCTTTTTCTATATCTAATACTGATGGCATCCTACCAGGATTTTCTACCACTGTTTATTTCATACTATGGCTATCCCTTCTGTTTGAATCTGCTTCATTCTATCATCTCAGTATTACAAATTATTTTTTCTTTTTCTTTATATAATTTAGTTTTCCTAATAACTGAAACTCCTTTATTACTTATCTTAGAATCTTCTGTGGGACCAGTGGCACAATAAGCTCATTATCCAATTTCTCATTTTGAAATTTGTCCACACCACTTGAAATTTCTTGCCTTTCAACAAGTTTACCTTCATGTCTAGTGTTGATTATTACAGCTACCCCTTCCTTTACCTGATCATTACTGCCCAAATATAACATCTAAGTTATTTCCTCATCTTCTTGGTATCAAATTATGTCACCATGCTATTTCCATAATTGCTCTGCTTAACTACCTTTTCAATAGATGCTTTTTACACTGTTCATACCTTCTAAGTTGGTTCAAACTGAGGTTATTAAGTAAAAAATAATTAAATACTTGTTACTTAATACTTTCTAGTTGACTTACTTTACACAGGCAGATTCCCACTAACAGAAAAACAGGCAGGGATAGAATTCTTGAAGCAATGATAAAATTGCATGAAACGATTGTCAAATTAACCAACTTGTATGCAGTGACTTTGAAAATCATTTCACACTTTGGCAAGAAAGTACAGATAATGCTCAGCCAAATAACAGATATCACTGAAAAAGCTTCAGAATTGTATAATTGTCTGTGAACACCTTTAGCAAGTAAATGATCTTCAACACTTAATGTGAGACCATCACACAAAGTTGCTAATAGAAAAATAAATGACGTTGAAAAAGCATCACATTTGGCCTCTAGAGTAGGTTATGGAATTATCATACCTTTAGATCATTCAGGGTGATAATGTAATAAAAATTTACAACCATCTGCAAATGGAATAAAAAACAATAAACCTATGCTTGGCTAGTTTTATAAATCATAAAAAAGCAATGTGCAACTAAAAAAATGAATGAATTCCGCAAATAACTGTGTTCAAAATCTTACCTTCAGATTCCACTTCATCATCCTCTTCTTCATCAGAAATATCAAACTCATCTTCCTCTTCATCATCATCTTCACTTTCTGGTTGATCATTGTCATCGTCGTCTTCGTCATCATCATCATCATCTAGATTTAGAACAGTTTTCTCTTTTGATTTTCTATTAACTGTACCTGATATGTCTCCAGATATAGAAGAGTTCTTTCTTTTCAATTTTGTAGATGAATGCAACTCAACTTTCATAGGACTCTGTGAAATTTTTAATTTTTTATTTGTTTTCCTCAGGGAACCAGAATTTTTTCTCTTTTTTATGTTGACTGCAATACAAAATAAAAGTGTATTAGATGGAATTACCACATAATTTATGTATATGTACACACACAAAATTTATCTTCCTTCATACATTTATTTTATCAGCTGTTAGAATGAAATGCAAATGAACTTGTTTGATCCCCCCCCCCATTACTTTATTGGTAAGGGAGTAAAGCTTTTGCTTTATCACTAAGATATTAAGAGAAAGAGGAAAAGTGTCATATTAGGGCAGCAATTCCCAAATTACGACTCATGGCTAGGTAGCAGTCCTCAGAAAATTTAAGAGTCCAAATGTAGAATGAGCTGTCACTAGAGAAAATCAAGCTATAAACAATTTTAAAAAATGAGAGAATTAAACAGAAATGTATAACAATTGTTTATTCAAGATTAATAACAGAGAGAGAGAATACTTCATCTGGCTGTCATAACCAATGGATTATAACATTATACCATTGCTATAGTGACTTGTACAGAACAGGCAATATATGCATAATATTAATTGCTAGTCAATTCACTTTTTTTTTTTGTGACACAGTGGAATTGCTCTAATGGTTTGCTCGATTTGTTTCTGAAATGCAGTCCAGTCGGACCTGTGGAGATTCCATCTAATGATTGGTGTTCTGCTGATGACTGGGATTGATGTTCCTATCTCTATTAATGTAGGACGATGTTGACTATTAGGGAATCTGTTAAGGATGGTTCTGGTTGATGGTAGAGGGTGGTCTTCGGAGTCTTTAGTGACAATGCACAGATCTGGGGTGTAGGTTCTGTTCCATCTGGCTGAGTGAAGAGTGCCATCCTCCTTGGCATCATAATTCAAATACAAGTTATATGTATCCATCCAGTTAGCTAGATTATTATCATCCCTGTTGTTAGAGGAATAGCCCCACATAGTGTGACACAGTAAAGTATACAGATTAAACAATATAAAAAAAATTAGAGAAATAAACAGAAATGTATAACAAGTGTTTACTCAAGTTTAATAACACACACACACACACACACACACACACACACACACACACACACACACACACACACACACACACGCACGCACGCACGCACGTTGATCTGGGCTGTTATAACCAATGGATTATAATGTGATGCCATTCTGCTATAGGTGACTTGTACAGAACAGACCATATACGCACAATATTAATTTTTTTTTAAATGTGGTTACTACCCACGAAAGGTTATTATTAAATCTATAGTACTTTGTACTATGAGTGGGCAAGGATCCCCCCATTTTTGCCAATTTTATATATTTTGTTGTAAATTTTTTTATTTTTTACATTGTCCAGAAACCTTGCTCTAGAGACCAAACATGAAACTTTTTCAGCCACTTCAGGACTCCAATAAGCAGGAGGTGGTCTCGTGCCGGTTGATGAAATTCATCTTCCATCTAAATCGTTAGTCAATTCATTTTTTTTTTTTTGACAGTAAAGTGTACAGAGTTTTTTTTTTTTTTTTATTTATTTTTAATGAAATACCATCATCTACAATATGGTATAAATGGCTTAACAGAAATATGACCTAAGAGTTCAGTTCACAGCCTACTTATGTGACATTTCTTCAAGTGAGTTTAAATTCAAAAGATATTAACAATTAAAAAGTTGCAGCAGCAATAAAAAAAAAAAAAAAGAAATCACTTATGAGCAAAAGGAGTTGTGGAGGGGTAGGCATTTTAAATCTTATATATTTTAACTGAATTACAAAAGCAGTAACCAGAAATGAGTATGTAATTTCTGCAATAAATAAATACCTTTAGTGATTTAAATCAAGCTTAAATGAATATGTGGTGCTTAAGGGTCAAAGCTGTATAACTGAGAGGAGACCTCCACATAGCATTTAAAGGAATGTGGAGAACCGACCAGGGCTTCTGACCTAATGTCCAATCCTCACCTTCTCATGGTGCACCCTGTTGGGTATCGACTTGGATACTGAATGAACAATGATGGGCTGGCAATTTGGGATTTAGCCGACCAAATTGTATTCTTATTGGTTAAACCAAAATAAAAAAATGATGGTACAACATGACAAAATTTCATGCTGGCTGGGGCGTCACCGGTTAAACAAGGCCCGGGTTTTTGCCAGGGAACCAGCGAAAAGTCAGCTACTGGAACAAATCTGAAAACAAACCCCAACTCAACATCACCAGAGTTAAAGATCGGTACTATCAATGTAAGAAGCCTGAATGGCAAAGAAATGGAGCTAGCTGAAGAATTAGATAAGTTATTCATTATCTATATGGATCACATTATGAAGGAAAGTGGTATTAAACATGATATCAAAATTGGAGATGTTAATGTCAGCTCTTTGCTTTATGTGGATGATGTTATACTTCTAAATAAATCCGCTACAAGTCTGCAAGATTCTCTGACTAAATTGAATAGCGTTGTAATAGATATGGTATGAAGGTCAGCAATAAAAAGACAAAGGTGATGAAAATAGGCAGAATCATTGAAAATGTCAGCTGTGTTGTGAATGGAGAACCTATGGAACAAGTAAAACATTTCAGCTACTTAGGCACGATTTTTACTGAAGATGGTAAATTAAATATAGAAATAGACAACAGAATCAGCAAAGCTGGTATGGTGGGAAGTCAACTGAATAAATTCATATGGAATAAGAGAGAAATTAGTCAAAACACTAAATTAGCTGTATGCAAGACAGTGTTCAAACCAGTTTTAACTTATGGATCTGAGAGCTGGGTCAGAAGTAAATCACTCGACCAAAGACTAGAGACTGCAGATATGAGAGTCCTGAGAAAGATTATAGGCATGAACAGATGGCATCAATGGCAATATCATATTAAAAATGAGGATATTAGGAAAGAACTTGACATTGTCAGCATTCAGGAATGTGTTAGCAGAGCTAATCTCAGGTGGTATAGTCACTTAAACAGAATGGGTGAAGAAAGATTAGCAAAACAAGTGTTTTCTGCCAGGTTGGCAGGAAAACAACCCAGAGGGAGACCAAGACATATGTGGATTGATACGGTACAAAGTGCCTTAGACGATAGAAATATAAGATCTAATAATGTCGGAGTCTTGAAAAGTAACAGACTGATTTGGAGGAAATTATAGATAGGAAGTTAGTAATGATATAATTTTTTCATGTAGTACTATCATATCCTGTACACCCCTTGTGGGTACATGGCAGGAATTTGATGATGATGATGATTAAATGAATATTTTCCTCCAAATTTACATTAGTAAAACCTGGGTCAAAAACCAATTAACTATGAAAATAAAAATGAAGAGATTACCAATGAACAAGTCAGTAATGGATTCATTAAACGAACTTTCCTGAGAACCTTGCTCAAAACATCCTTGATTGTCATGCGATGTTAAACATTAATTCTCATTATTTTTTTTATTTAAAAATTAATAAATACACATAAGGCATAATGTAATATATGGTAGTACACATTCACTTATTTAATTCAGCACATTACATTCATATATGCTTGGAATGAATCTGTGTGCACAGCAATAAAAAAACTGAAACGAACCAGTTTCCAGTTTCAGAGAAATGCTATATTAGTCTACTTTAATTTAGTTTCTCACTTTCAAAAATACAAGGTACTAATTATGATAAAACAAAGTATATTCAGGTAAATATAATATGTCACCTAAATAACATTTGCTGATAAAAAATATCTACAATATTTTTAAATAGATTGAAAACTAACCATTTTCATCTTCTGATTCATCTTCAGAATCGTCATCACTTGTACCAGACAGGACTATCTCACTACTCTCTTCTTCAGAATTTTCTTCTTCTTCTTCCTCCTCATTTTCATTAACTTTTTTTTGTTTCTTCTTCTTCTTTAAAGGAACCTTTGGTATCCTTTTTCGAGTCGAACTAGGCATCTCATCTGTCCAGTGATTCTGATACTCAGCACTCTTTTTATCACTCTGATTAGTTTTACACTTCCTTTGTCCTTCTCTGCTCTCATTGGGATCTGATACAATTAGCTCATTTCTAGGGTAGTATGGTGTCCCTTTTCTTACAGTATACTTATTTATAGAATTTGGCAATTTCTTTTTTTTCTTCTGCTGAGCTGAAAAAGAAAATTGTCAGTACAAATTAAGTAACAGCATGATATACTTAATTTGTCAGTATACAACTTAAAAAAAAAAGTGCATCTCAGTAGGAATGTGAAAGGCAGGGGAATCATATTTGTGTTGATCTATCCCAACAAATTAGTTACTTATACAAAATAAGTATTACTCTAAGAAGTAGTCTATGAAAAATTGGTATTCAGCTAATTCAGCATGAGAAAGAAAAAAACACAATCCATTTTGTTCCTGAACAAAATAAAACATAAGTCAACGTTTTCCAAATTTGTCATTTATTCAGAATAATTCAGCATAATACTCTGTTCAGTTTTTATTAATTTAATATTCTTAGCTTGAGGTTTAATGATGACTCATATCAAGAAACATGTTCTAATAACTGAACATGAGTTTTCCTTCTCTTTTATTAGATAATAATTGTATCATACAGACCAACAAAAAGAGAATGAATTTTTTTTTTTTTTGGCATAAATAACACAAGAGTTATAAGTTAAAGGTAAATTTAATTATTTTAATTAAATTAAGCTAAAAGTTATAAAGTAATAACGCTTTGCAACACAAGTTATATGCCAATTATGATAACGCACATCAGGATTTTAACGTCAAAAAACCCTTCATTCGAGTAGTCTGTAAACAGTAGTCAAATGAAGTTTTTTTTTTTTTTTTTTTAAAGAAAAGATCAGCAGTATCTATCTAATGTCTCAGAATACCAAGCTTAAGCACTAAAGTAAGTGACATTAATAAAGATGGAAAGAAAGAGAAGCACCTGAAACTGGATAGTTCATACTAGCTGATGAATCAGGAACTAAGCGAGTAGCAAACTATAAATTAACTAGAAGGAGCAACTGAAGAGAATATAGATGCTGTGATTAGCAGAGATCCAATGAAAAGTCAGTTAAATATACTATCAGGTAAGACCAAGTAACTATAATTAACTCAGAAGCATGTATCATGCTGGACCTCATAGAATTCATGATATACATACCAAAACTGCATAACAATTGTCCTCTTGTCACACTGTTAATTCTACAAGCAGTCTGACTTACAAAATTTGTGTCCATCTATCATCTGCCAATTGATCACAGTGATTTTACATATAAAAAAATTCTACAGAATTTCTTAAAAAATAAGATATAAAACTAGAATATTCTAATGCTATGAGTAGTTTCAACATTGTATCTCAATTTCATCAATGTACCTCAGTCTGAGGTTAGGAATTTCCAATGGATACTAGAATTATTCAAATTTATTATCAAATGGATATTTTACCTGGAAAAATAAACTTGCAGATTAAAGGAATTGCTATGGATCCCATTATTGACAAAATTTGTCAACTTTTATCTTGAACATTCAGAAAGAAAAAAATTAATATAAATTCCAAACCATCTCTTTGGTTAAGCTATATGGATGTCATTTTAAAAACAGATCAACAGTTACAATCTTTCTTACAGAAAATTGATAATTTACATCCTAGAACATACTTGGAGGGGAAAAATATATATATCAAGCAATATCATTTTTGGTTGTCTAAAGTAAACAAGAAACTGATGAGTGTCTACGTTTCACTGCAAACCAACAATAATTAAGCAATGCCTTTGATAAGCAGCACATTACTTATAAATGAATAAATTATAAATATAAACCGTATGAAATATTAAAATGAACAATTTAAATTCTAAACGAAAACTGAATTTGGAGATTACATTTTTCTAAGTGCACTACCAAGAGTACTATATCCTGTCTAAAATTTGGATAAAGGATTGGCCAGCTGAGTATCAATACATAGACCATAAAACATGAATGATATCCATTACATTACAATTAATAGGAAAAGAAGGTAGACTTTTGATATTGCCAGGATTATGGTCTACAACAGCAACAGTGTGGGACTGAGATAGGACTGAAACTAAGCAAAGAAAACAAACCATCAACACAACCATTGTTAGAACATAGAATATTTTAATGCTATGCAAGACTAGCAAACTAGAATCACTTCAAAAGGGAATAAAAAATGGATTGGCAGATGTTTCATACATCAGCAGAGATCCTTTAGTTTGGAAAATATAAAATATGAAACAGGCATTCAATTTCTTCTTAATAAAACTAAAGCAGGATATACACTACTTAATGAAACAATTAAGGTAGAAAGATTTGAAGCAAAAGTATAAAATCTCAGTAGTTCAGGTGTATGTACCAATATTAGATAGCATGGAGGAAAATGAGCTCTTTTATGCACTGCTAAAACAGTGAAGCCAATACTGAAGAGGTATTAATAATGACAAGAGATTGGAATGTAAAAGTTGGGATAGATAATGAAGGTTGCAAAAGAGCATTGGGAAAGTACGATTTTAGAGCATGAAAATGGATGGATATGGTGATCAAACAAGAAACTAACAATATGACAGATGTGATTATGATCAAAAGAAGATATGTAGTAACAATAAAACAGCAGTATCAAACTTTTCAGAGAGCAGATATAGAGTCAGATCATAATCTAGTTATTGCCAATATTAAGGTAAAACTTGAAAATACAACTGTATAGAAAAATGCAGAAAAAAAATCAAAAGTAGATAAAAAGAAAAGAATGAATAATTACTGCAACAAAAGAAGCAATTATGGAGGCTGTTCTGGAAAAGATTCAGAAGCATCATGCAAGAGACACTGAAGTTGGCACAATAAAACACCTTTATTCCCCCATCCCTGAGATGGAAGAGCAATAGAGCCAAATTGCAATGAAGCTTAAAAAAAAAAAAAAAACAGTTACAATGGATAGAAGACCAGTGTAAAGATACAGAGAGGTAGTATGGAATGAATAAATCTAAGAAGTTATATAACATGTAATAAAGATAGAAGAAATGGTAAAGTACTAATGAGGAACACAAAAGATTTGAATGAAAACATTATTGCCAAGTATTAAAAGGTAAAGCTGACATTCTAAAAGAATGTAGATACAAAAGTAGTGAAATTGCTAAGAAAACAAGTAATTAAAAAGATAGAATTAGAGAAAGATGATTAAATATATCAGAAAAAGTGATACTTGCATGGAAAGAAAGGTGCTTAAAACACGGACAAGATTAATATGAGTGACAACACATAAGAACGATATATGTTAGAATATTAAAACAATTACACAATTACAGAAAACAACTGCCCTAACAAGTGTTGTTGATGGTATTGAGAGAGAGAAAAAAAACAGATGGAAGAATATAATTTCTGAAGGATTCAGAAAAGACCAATGTACTATATAACAGATACTGCCACTGTGATTAATAACAGAGAAGGCTCAGCAAAAGAATGTTTTGCTGACTTGCCAAAGTCATTGAGAAATTTACAGTGTTAGGAATCATATGGAGTGGATAAGTACAATTAAGATATTGATAATGCAGAGATAAGGGATAAAATACAGAGAATTATGTTCCTCAAAATATCAGTTATTGTATGAAAACAAAAAAACCTATACTTTAACATGTTATATAAAAAAAAAAGCTAACAGATGCATACCTCCCCCCCCCCCAAAAAAAATCAGTGATATGATACAAAGTTACAAAACAGACAAATACCTTTTTCAGGTGTCCAATCTTCTCCATCACTTTCATCCTCATCATCCAGTTCCATCACTGGAAGTTATAAAATAATTATTTTATAGCCTGAATAACTAAGTGAAATAACTGACCTAGGAAATTTCATACTAAATTCTTTAGATACATATTATATTATGCTTCTTTTTCTCTGCTATATAAAGATACTGTGAACACCAATTTTTTTTTTTTTTTTTTTTACTTTGAACAGATGTATCTGAATTTTTTTTAATTATGACCACATAATGAGAAAGAACAGCATAAGATACCAGTGTAAAAATAAACATTTTTATACTGGTTCAGAAGAATTCAACAAAGCTATAAGTAGTATTTTAAACATTTTGTTTAAAATATTACTTATAGCTTTGTTGAATTTAAAGATTTAAAGCTGGGAACTAAATAGAGATGAAAAAACTCCTACAAGGTTTTAGCAAAGGTGCATGAAGTATCACATTTTTTAATAGATTTATATAAGCAATATCCATGAAATATTTGTAGAGAAAGCATGCAACAGAAATTAAGTATTTGTATGAAAGACAATTCTAGGCAATAGTAGACAATGATTACTTTACTCTGAATGCTTTCATTTAACATTTAATAATATCTGAATAATTTCATTTAACCCTTTTCAGTTAAGGGTTTTTTTTTTTTGAGAAAGCATTCGCAATATCATTATGCAAGCTCTTTCATGAAGCCAAGGACTTATCAAGAGAGGCCCTCTTCTATGTAACAATGCCTAAATACCTATTATAACTTTAAAAATTCACAAAATGCAAACACAACATCCACTGGTGGCTCATTCCATATATTCACTAAATGCATGAGAGTCTAGAGTAGGTGCCTTCCCTCGTTGAGTCTTTGGACTCCCTGGAGGCGTCTAATAATAATAATGGAGTTATCTTGTTCTCCAACTCAATTTCCTAATGAGTTAGGAAATTGCTACATGTACTCATGTAACAATGCCTCTACTTGGATATTCAACTCAAGTTGAATAACCAAGTTGAACCAAATGCCTCTACTTGGATATTCAACTCAAGTTGAATAACCAAGTAGAAGCATTGCTAATTCTGTTCCATGGTCTTTCAGCACCATTGCTGATATCTCATCCAATCCTACAGCTGTGTACAAAGTGGAGCTATTGCAGCCTTTTAATACCACTGTTTCATCTGCCTCTATCCATTTAATTCGTTCCACCTCAATGTCCAGAAAGCTAATATCTGCTTAAAATGAATACCTTACTAAAGTGACTGCACAACAATTCAGCCATTTCTATATACTTCTGGAGATGTAGTCAATTATAGTTTCCTTCAAATATCTTTACCACTTCATATTGCCTTCTGAGTCTATAATAATCACCTGCCTTGCTGTTCAATGTATATCCTCTTTTTTTTTTTTTTTTTAATTCAAAACTCTCAGATAATTTACCACCTCCCATTAAGCAACATGACTGGAAGCAAAATAGTTACCTCATTTATATATACATATAAATATACATATATGTATATACATTTTCAGATTCTATTTGCTGCATCCAATATTCTTGCTCTGTGTCCCATCATGTGTTGATTAAGATAGTTAAGCTACATCTAGCATGACTTATCCTCATTCCAGTTTATATCCTCACAGCTGAATTATCCATAATGGTTCTGCTTGTGTCCATATGCAGTTCAGTCCTCTTCTGATGACTCTGGCCTGTAACAGCATTCAACTATGTCTTTTGCTCTGACCTCTATTTCACACCAAATCATCAACCTGTCTGCACCAGGTTGATGGTTTGGTGATACTGCCACCATCATCTGGGATCTCTACTCTGGTTGGATTTAATTCCCTCTTGAATTCATCTGCATTTCCACTCTTTCAATCTGCCTGTCCTTTCTAACTAAACTGTTCCTACCAGGTCTCAGTAATGTCAATTTTTGGTCCCAGGTCAGTACATCCGACATAAGTATCAATATAAATATCAAATAAATAATAATGACATACGTAAACATATATGATAACCAACTGTCAGGCTGATGTGTGTTTGTTCAAGCAGCTTGAAACTTGAGTTTTAAACAAATTGCTTCAATTGATACATCAACTAACTTCCTAATCCCAGTGCTGAAATCATTGTTCTTCTCTGAAAAAACTAGTCACACCATTTTAGTGTCATCCCTTCCATACTGTTAGATCTTGAATGGGAGAATTTATTGAAAATTTAATTCATTCAAGATGTAACAAGTCTAACATATTAGCAAGGAGAAACTTGTACTTAAGCAAACAAAAGGATTGTAAATAGGGCCACAAATACCTTTGAATGTAGTATTATATAAGAAAACTTGTTTATTCAAATCTAAGTAAAGATTTCCAGTTTGTAAAATGTAACTATAACAAGGTATTCTGTGTGAAATAAAATGTTTATCAAGATGTAAACAAAAGTCCAAAGTTCGCGGGCGGACCGTTCAGGTGAAAGTTTGGCTTGAGGCATCATTTTCCCGTGAAAATGCTACACAAGGAGACACAATATAACGGATCATCTTGCAGGCGAAGGAGACGAGTACCATGCAGAAGAACATGGCAGTAAAGAGGGCACCAAGGATGCAGAATAAAAGGGATTTGCTCCCCCTCTCTCGAGGCTTTTTGTCTTGTTCTCCTGATCCTTTCCGGGTGTTTTATGTGGTTGGATACTCGCCTTCTGATGGATTCCGGATAACCATGAGATGTTAGATGTCGGCACCCGCAGTTCCAGCGCCCTGACTAGCTATCTCCTCAGGACGGAATTCCTGAACTGGCAACTCTGACTAGAACTAGCAGCACCAGAACCAGAAAAATGTGGGCACATCGCCAGATGTTCGGTAAAGCCAAGCAGGATGACCTCTATGAGTAACCATGTGGATAAAGGCCTAGCAAAGATGTTCTGACCCCAATTCAAGAAAGAAGGATCGGGCTGTGTAAGACGAAAATGTGAATTAAGTGACAGATCTGTTAATCTTCCCAAGAGCTGGTATAATGTACAGAATTTTGTTATTCCTTTCCCACTTAGAGTAAAGAAATGTTATATAGTTAGTGAGCAAGGACAATGTAGTATAGAACTCTTAGGTGATTATCGATGATAGCAGTGGCTTAACTCCACTGAGCATTTTGTTAGAGAAAGTTTATAGATGATTTGTGACAGGTATTTTATGTGAATAACTAACGTAATTTAGAAGAGAACTGAATGGATGAAATTTAAGATTTGTATATTGTGTAGTTTAATGCTTAATCTTATAGAAGGAGCTAATGATTATATCCAGTTGTGTTTTAGTTGGTTTAAATAGTTCTTTACTTTAGAATGACATGAAATTGACTGAATGCATGAATGTAAATGTATAACTTTAAGATCCCAATAAATGTGCTTTATGTTTTAAACCTGACATTAGCCTGAGAATGAATTCAAATTACCACTCATAAAATCGGAACCTAAGCGGAGTAGAATAGATGTTTAAAAGCCACAATTGCAAATGATATTAAACATAGCTGATATTGAGAATTTCAGTGCTAAGAGTAAGTGTTAGATTCTTCACCTCTGTATGTTATCTGAGAGGATTTCCCTGGTTAAGAATTCCTTCTAACCTAAAGATATTGGCTGGTGCAGCGTAACGAATAAATTTGCCAGTATCTGATCGGGAGACAATCTCAGACAGTAATCACAAAGGATTTTGTGATTACTCGGACAAAGGGCTTACCCCTAACAAAGGGTAAGCCCTTTGTCCGAGTAATTGATACATGTGATTAATCTAGAAATCAGCCAGATATATAGTGTCTTTCTATATCATGTACTGAAGGCAAAATTTAGGTTTAGATCTTGAGAGTAATTAGGGTAAAAGCAAATTAGGTCTAAATAAGGAAAAACAAGTATAAATTAAAACAAAGCCACGAAAGTGGTGACGTAACATACTAATATTTTCTTTTTCTCTCTATCATAACAAATTTATTTCAATATAGTTCCATATATCACCTCATGCAGCCAATCTGTAATATCCAATTTCACTGGTTACTTATATTTACTCTTTTAATGAATCATTTCTCTATGAGCCCAGCATCAAAGGCATTTAAGTGTAAGTAATCCTGTAAGTATAAATCATTTCTACCAACAAAATATTCCATACATCAACATAGTTTGTGCCATTTCTCCTGCACAGTCTTTCTCATTGAATCATCAGCAATCACATCTCTCCATTTGCTCACTCCTGTCAATGCCTCAGAAACCAGCTGCCAATATTGACTCATTTCACACATTACAACTTCCATATCTTCTCATACTATACTTATCTCCTTTCAAGTCATTCACATCTTTCAATTGTTCAACTAATTGCCTATAGCTTCAGTCATATCCTGAATCTTCACTCTCAGAAAACATGGCTTCATTATTCATTCACCCCCTAATCACAGAATTATGATATATTGCTATATCCTTTTTTTTTTATTCTTTTGCATCTTAACTTCAATTTTGTCTCATCTTTCTTGATCTGTACTAAGCAGTTTACCAGTCTATCCATCTCCCATTTTATGATGAAGTACTCATTGTAGCCATAAGATTTTTTTTCCACTCTATTGCGCTGTTTTTTTCCTATTTCCATATTGGTTATTTCATATTCTCACTTCTTTCATACCACTATCACAACAATACTCTCTACCACTTGCATCATCCTTGCAATCTCACAGATTGCAAGGATGATGTGCAGAACACTACTTGCTAAGTTCTGCTCACTTGGTCCTTTGTAGAGATCTTGACCATATCCAAAACCTCATGTTTCTTTGTCTGCCTAATTGACACAAAACCGACAAATTCTCTTACCATCCTCTCCTTTCTCCCATAAATTCCTGATATTTACAAATAAATACATCTCACACATGCCACATTGCACAGTTATTCATATTGGAACCATTTTTATCCCTATGAATGTTATTCTACACTTATATATCTATTAAAAAAATATCTACTGACATGTCAATTGGACAACTTGCCCAAGTCTACTTTCAGGTTTCTAGCAGAGATGACTTGTGATTTCATAAACTGCAATTTTGTAAACACTACTTCCAGAGACTAATCATAGCACTGTTTGCTATTTTTACTGAAGAGCTACTTATAAACAGCAATCACACATTTTAGTATGTGATTGTAATTTAATATGAAAAAACATGGACTTCATGCAAACAAATTTCAAAGCGGGCAAAAAAATGTAACTACAGGTGATTCACAATAAACAATCACTTGTTTAGGATTAGTGGCTGGAAAGAACTCATTTCAGACATTTACAAGGAACAAATTAAATTACCTCCAATATTTCATCTTAATCACAAAGACATCTTCAAGAGTACAAATTGTAACAAAATGTGCAAGCCACACAAAGTAAGTGAAACTGAGTGGATTAAAGTCCACAGTCCTAGCTAGGAAGGGCACCCTTTATAGACACTATAGGAAAGAAACCCAGGCTATAACTCAAGATAGTTAAGAATCTCATCCTCTCCTTTCTCCTATAAATTCCTCATATTGAAGGACATATAGGAAGATGGTTTGTTCATTCAGGCGTAATGCATGATATCACAATATCTCCACTATTATTTATAATGTATATGGACCACATGTCCTTATCAAGGACACGTGGAATCAAACTTAATTTTCAAATAAGATATTAAGCTAAGTTCTTTACCATATGCAGATGAGACAACCCTTTCAAATCTAATACATGTTCAAAGGTTTTCAAACGAAATTAAATTCATATGAAAAATTTTGCGACAAAAATGGCAGAAAAACAGCTAGAGTAAGGACAGGAAATAAGTGGGTTAATGCAATTAGGAGATAATTGGGTTAATGCAAAAACTATTCAATTTATTTGTTGAGTTTCTTAAACTTGGTTATACTATAAATATTCTTGGTTTAAATCCTTTATCCAAGTAAGCAAACAAAATTTGCATGAAGTAACTTCATGACTGGGCCACTTGTATATAGAGGCTAATGACTTTACATCAATTGCCTTAGTATCCCATAATGCAATGCACATATCCTTATGGATATGTATAATGCTATGCATTAAGGACAAGGCCACTACCCAGACTGGTTTTGACCTTTATTGAGATCTCATCACTGGGAGCCAGACCCAGAAGTGATATCAAGGTTATAGTTGTGAAGTTACTTCATGTGCAAATTTTAATATCCTTTAATATCTTAAAGGATATTAACCATGAATATAATTTCATAGCATCTTTAATTTGTAATATAATCAAGTTAAAAAAACTCTCAACATCTATCTCTAATATGGAGTATTTTAGTAATAAGGTGTAACACCTTTGACTACTTGTATATGGAAATATAACTTCTGCATTTTTCAACATTGGTATCACTTCCTTTAGTCTGGCTAATGCTGATGAGACCTCAATAAAGGTTGAAACCAGTCTAGGTAGTGGCCCTTCCCATAATGCATGTCCATAAGGATATGTGTGTTGCAATATGAGATACTAACGCAATTGATGTGAAGTTACTTCACATGCAAATTTTGTTTGCTTACACTTGGATAAAGGATTTAAACCAAGAATATAATTGCATGGTATCTTTAATTCATTGGATTTATTTTGGCCTGCTTAGCTAATTTTCTCTCAAATCTGATTTAGCATTTCTTACCATATTTATTACACTTCTTGCTTGTGCTTTATATTGTTCATGAGCACACTAATCATCTTTCTTTATATTCTTTCCACAATGCTTTTTTTTTTTTTGCTCCTGCTTTATATTGCTAGTCATTCACTGAATCCCTACTTGGTTTATCCTCCTGACCCTGGGTATGCAGTCTGATACTGCCTCAAACAACTGACCATTTCCCATGCACTAATGACATTAATTTCATGTAGCTTCTTATACCACATCACTGCTACAAGTGTTGCAGCATCTTTATAATCAAGCAGATTTGTAGTTCCACATACACCCTTTCTTGATTGAAAATTCCACATGCTGAGCAACCTCCCAGGACAAGATTGCATGGTCAACTTTTCCTGATTGGAGGTAGAGTTGCTACTGTAGTTACAGATCGATCTTTTGATGCAATTACCAGATTTAACAATCTCAAATCCAGGTCACATCAAGTGCTGTTTCAGGTAATTATCCCTTAGTAACTGTATAAATTCCATTTTGCCATGTGCCTATTTCTCTTTCCAATCAATATCCCCACAGGTGAAGTCTTCCATGATAATTACTTGGCCTGCACTCATTGTGATAATCTGTTGATGCATGCTATCCACATCTTCTTCTGAACTCTCAGGTCTATAGCAGCAACCAACAATATATTTTGTCTTATTGGCCTCTATCCCACACCAGACAGCCTCAAATGAACCATTTCCCTCAGAACTACAATCTTTATCATTAACTAGGTCTCACTGATGCCAGTAAGCTTGGCCAAGTGGAGTTGACCAAAGCCAAAAATTCCTCTTATTTCTGATACTTCAGGGCATTTATGTACATACACATTTCAACATCCATCCCCTTGGGCCCACACCCTTACATAATGTCATTACCTGCTGATTCAAAACCTGGAATACTGTACCTAACCCTTCAAAATCATTCTTGCAATCATCACACCCTCCATGGAGTCAGCACTCACTGTGAGAGTTCAACAAACATTCAATTGATAACATATCCAGAAACTAACTTTCGTGCATCTTTATTTTCTTTTAATGTGATATGCTCACACACACCCACAAATCCTGTATATACCAACACCTATAAAGGTATGCACATGCATAATATACAAAGATAATCACAACAATGGGATACAGAAATCTGAATAAATTATTCGGGTATGCCATATGAATTGTATTTGACATCCCTGCAATGAACCTATTAATGAAGATAATTAATAAAACTGATGCTCCTAAGAATTTATGGTTGCTTCATAAACATATGCAATTTCATAAGTTTGAAGACATATCAAACTCCAATAAAACATGATAAAAGAAGTGATTATTGCTGGCTTTTGAAAATTCCCATAAATTCAAATGAGAAAACGACAATGAAACCTTTAACATAGAGACTTAAGAATGACACCTTAAACAATCATATAAAGCGTAAAATTAAAACAAAATGAAAATTCTGCCACTAAGAAAAATATGAACTGCCTTACAGTTGAATATCACTAGCAAACAATATTAACACAAAATTATTGTAACATCCTGCTGAAAAGTCCTAATGAAGTCTTGTATGATACAATTCTATGCTAAAGGAAATTCATTACAACAAATCAACTGCACCAAAACTTTGGCAAGTATTCAATAAAGATGCTCTTTGACAGTAAAGACCTATATATGGTGAGTTAGGCAGGCTATAGAGATGGAAGGGATTTTTTTCCACCTGAGAACTGTTTTTTTTTTTATTTTTATCTAGCATGACAAATTGGCCAAAGAATACATTGAAATGCAAGTGATGACAGACAGGATTAACTGTCCTATCAGTATTAATTATGCTTCTATAAAGCCAAAGTTACTTGGCTATGACAAGGCATCAAAAGCCTATGATATTAAGCAAAAAGATGAGATGATTGAATATTAATAATGTAAATGCAAATAAGATATATACCAAGTTATTTCTTTAACTGGTCAATAATTCTTCTTTAAGGAATATTTAAAGTCATTGACTTGTGGATGTACCTTAAAAAAATTCTACCCATTCATCTGTCTCCTCTCCACATGAAACAACTGATGAATGAACTGACTTTGATAAAACTTAAATATTAACTGAAGAAAAAAGTGATGAGCAATTTTCAATTTTTGCTAGAAATAGACAGCAACTACAGTAACTTTATTATTATTTTTTATTGTGTCAGCTGCTTTCTCTAATGCCTCAAAAAAAAGTCCTCCATTTCTTCTTCAGCAGAACCTTCTATAGTACCATACACACAAATGTCTCATTGTGTTCCCTATTCTGATATTTGTCCATATCACTCCACTTGATATTGCATACCATTCAAGACTATCTTCATATTTAGTGTTGATTACTATAGCTACTCCTTTCCCCTGATTGTTATTGGCTGAATATAACATTTTGTATATGATGCTTATGATTGATGTATATGATCTGAGCCTTTAAAGGAATGTGGAAAACCGACCAGGGCTTCTGACCAATTGTCCAATCCTCACCTTCTCATGGTGCATCCTGTTAGGTATCTGCCTAGATACTGAACAAATGATGGGCTGGCAATTTGGAATTTAGCCGACCAAATTGTATTTGGTCGGCTAAATTCCGACAAACATTCACCACGACAAAATATCACATCGCAGAAAGAAGACAACCAACAACATCCAAAAAAAGGTATGTGCAAATTTTCTTCCTCTATTATTCTGCATATGTCTCTATAATACATCTGTAATGCCCTAAGAATTCTTGAGTAAAAAGCCAATGACATTAAAAAAGGGGCACTCCTAAACGAAAGCAGGAAAAATAGCCGTAAAAATAAAAGTCACAGGAAGACTGAGAATACAGAAGATAAATAACAGAAATATGGCAAAATGTTCCGTGGGGATGGGGAAACTATTGAAAAAGCTTAAAAATAGAATAAAGATACTGTAAAAAGGAATCTAGGATGATAAAGATGACAAACACCAAAGACAGACTGGATGTCTGGAATAATTGCTTTTAAAAACTATCAAATGATAACTCAAATCTGGTATGAACAAATCAGTAATAAAAATACAAATAATGAATATAGGTAGTAATATAATCGCATCCATTCTCAATATAGAATCTGAAAAACAGATAACATTTTAGCTATTTAGGAACTAACTAAATATGGGAATTAATAACAGATCAAGCAAAGTTGGTACAGTGAAGAGTTAGTAGAATGAATTATATTGAATACGAGAAATTAGCCAAGATGGTAAATTAGCAGTATACAGGGGCAAATGCTGTTCTTGAAATTCACACTTGCTCTTGTTATCATTCAGGGAGTGAAAGGTGTGATTGAAGTCTGATTAGCGGAATAATGAATTACTGACCATTTAAAACTATATATTTAGAAAATTTATGTCCATTTAATCATACAAATACAACATTTATTTTACAAATGATATTCTATCTTTTTCAATTTAGCTGACCTACTTGAATACAAATTCTACCCTACAGTTCTTCTTTATGAACTGGTCAAAAACATAGTCATAAAAAGTTGGCTGTAACTTAATTTTCCCAAGCAACATGCACACTTGTAAAGACTGGCTGAACCTCACTGGCTAGAACTACATTGACTGCTTATGGCCTGTGTTTAAGCAACAGAGTGAGACGGCGTGAAATGGCTATGCATGCGCATGAAATCACAGTCCTGCAGAGGACCTGGAAGCTCCCACAACCAAGCAAGCCAAGGTAGCTTTGACTAGACGAGCAAGCATCGGCCTTCGATACACAATACAAAACTCAATTATTGCTGCGCAAGCTTAAGAATTCTGTCTACAAAAATAAAAGCCTAAATGGAATGCTTATAAATGCATGCATTTATTAACAAATAAATACTACTTCTTTCTCATGTAATGAGCTGGCACAGCAAGCATGGAGAATTCGCCCCTGGCAGTATACAAGGCAAGGGTCAACCAATTCCACCTTAAGAAAATGAAAGTTAATTTGCAAAAAAAAAAAAAAGTAAATAATTGAATGCAGAATAGAGATCCGAGATATTCAAGTTATGAGGAAAAAGGGAGTGAACAGATGACATCAGTGACAGAATTATTAAAATTTAGCTATTAGAAAGGAATTTAACTTTCTTAATGTTCAAGAATGTGAAATTAAATTAGTATTCTGAGTCTTAAATAGAATGGGACAGGAAGGTTAACAAAACAGGCATTTGAGTAATTTCGAATACAGTACTGATGCAGTACAATTCAATATATGAGAACTGACAAATAACAGATTAAACTGAAAAAATCATTGATGTAACACTATCGTAGCTGCATCTTGTACACAACTTGATGCTAAAGAATTGATAACTGGAAAGTTTTTCCATTTGGTTATAATGTACCTCATTAAATATTCTAGATGAGAGATAGTCATGAAATTTTCTGCTTGGTTAGAATGTATATTATACTTAGAAAGATTATATTTTTGTTTTAATCATATGCTTATATAAATATAAGTATGAAGTAACTTCATGACTAGTCTACTTGTTTTGATAACTTATGAACAATAAAAAGAATTGTTAATAATTTTGCATATAAATGTCAATCCGGTTGTTATAAATGGGGTATTCTTCTCTCTTGGAACTATTAATGGCAACAAATAGCACTATGTTTAAAGAGCCCTGATGCTCTTTGACACAACTATAAGCAGTAAACAGGAGGTTGTGTGACTGGAACTTTTCAGTTTGGTTTGTTTTTCATGCAATTTGAGTGTGCCTTTATAAAAATATTACTTTCTGTTATGTTACTCACCGAGAATGAACAATATTTCAGCTTATTATGGATTAAATAGCCTTTGCTGTTATGAGAAACCAACTTTTAACAAAAGTCATGAACTTTTGAATGCCATCCATCTCTTCATAATGCAACATACATCTTTTTTACCAATTACAGGACCATTTAAAGTAGGTTGCCAAAAGCATGCTTTGATTTCCCACCTTGTCATCTATTCACTTTTTAGGTCGATTATGTATATTAGGCTAAGTAACTCAACACTCCTGAATTAATTTTTCCTAGGCTACACCAACTAATCTTATCTCCATGCTCTATGTGATTGTTGGCCAGTTAGTCTTTTGTGGGAGAAAATACTCAAATTCCCTAGGAAAAGAGATTGCCTCTGTATGAGACCTGGGTGAAACAATTAATATTACCCAACACACATACTCACAAGCTCTAAACAATAGCGAGTACTACTGCTTTTATTTATTTTACTATTTCTTATAGCAACCAAAAAAAAAAAAAATAGGACTCATAAAATGTCTGTCCAACTCAAGAGCACATGTGACTGCACTATAGAACATTTGAACTATTGATATAAACAAAAACTATATCAGCAGTTCAAATGGTCTAGCAGCTACAGTCATGTGGAATGTTATATACCACAATGGGTGTCACATAGCATTCCCCCTTAGCATTCATCTTGCTTTCTAAGATGTCCACATAATAAAAAGCATGATATACAATCAATCCTTACTGGAAAATTTGTATGGAGATTAGTTGGCTTTCAATAAGTAGCTACACTGAGTCAGATGTACATCTGCAACCATATATATACACAGTTCTCTTCACTTAAACTGAATTCATTTTATAGTATTTATATTAAAAAAAAAAATTCACTTTAATCAAAAATACCAACTAAAGTAATTCTTGAAATTGTTTAAGTTTACAAATAATTTAATACTTACACTGTTTACTACTGCATTTGTCATCTGTTTCTGTTTCCTCATTACTATCTGTCTCTGACACATCTGAACTATCAGCAGATGACAGTTTCCCCTGTTTATGGAAATCACTAAAGTAACCAGTTACATGGACTGTACCTAATAGCATAGAAGAGTAAAAATCAGTAATATTACCCAAAACACACAAGCTCTAAAGAATAGCAAGTACTACTGCTTTTATTTACCAAAGAAAACAAGTTTTGTTTGGTTGATATAAAAGATATAAGTGTGGGCAAATGGAAAGCAGGAACCTGTTCACATGACAGATGAAGATTTCCAAAAAGCAAAGGCAAAAGAAACAAAAGAGGAAGATAAATTGGCTTGGTAAAATTTGAAGCTTAACTGTTTGTATGAATACCACATTTTTACATACTCAGAGGAAAATAGAGGCATGATAGTGACTAGTTCATTGGAGCAGCATCCATGAAAATAACCGTAGAAAAGGCACAACAGAGAAACAGCATTATTTTAAAGCATTTTTAAAGAGAAATTCTCTTTTAAAGGCAAATATTTATATAGTATTAGAAGCTGTACAGGTGAGGAGGAGTGTTGTCGAACAGAAAAGGACATTTTTTTTTAGGCTGCAGAAGCTATGGATGCAATGTATTTGTGCCAGAATTAGTAGTGTAAGTCAGTATAACAGGAAAAATGTATTTACTAACCTGGAATCCAGCTGAGAAAGTTTGTAGAAAAAATTCTTCTAGTGGTGATTACAATTAATCCTGCAAGTCTTCCTGCTAATCAAACTTCATGATATGAAGTTATACAGGTATCCTGAGGTTCAATGTCATAGTTTATCTTATTATTCCTGAGACCCTCATAGATGGATTTCATCTATGAGGGTCATTTAAAAAAATTCTGCAAACTGTATGTTAAAATAAACATTTAACAAAATGCATATTTACAGACTTCAATATAACTTTGTCCTATCACCACTGCTCAATATTTGAGTCAGTCTGCTATTCAGGTCAGCAAATACTTTTCTGTTTGTGTTTGATAAGTTGGATCCTTCTACAGAAATCTTGTCAATGGTAGTGAAGTGTTTCCCACAGAATGGTTTTTCAAACTCAGAGAACAGATCAAATTGTGTATGGCTCATGTCAGAATTGTATGGGAGAGAGGAAATAAGCAATTGTTATCCATTCTTTTCTACAAGATCAGATATTTAAGTAAAACATGTAGCCTTGCACTATTATGTAAAAAATAAAACTCTGGCAGTGAACATGATTGTGAATTTACACATTTTGTGTCCAAAACTTCAGGCAGCGCGCGCGCACGCACGCACGCGCGCACACACACACACACACACTCTATCACACTCAATGTTGTATATACTGAGTCTGTTGCCAATCACTTCACTCTTGTAAATTATTAGTCATCATTTACTTAACCTTCAAGTGTCAATGTTGACATTTTTTGGATGAGGAGAGAATGGATGTTTCCATTGCGAGGAATTACTTCAGTTCTGGTTCAAAACCTCACATTCAAGTTTCATCTCTAGCAGTAATTCTGTTCAAAAACTGTTTCTCTTGTTAGCTGCTTGCTGGTTTGAACACAAAAAATGTTTTTTTTTTAAAATTTTCTTCTTGCAAATGACATAGGTCAAAATTACTACATCATTCCACTGGTCATACATGCATCAATGTGCAGAAATTTTGAAATGACCTGCATATGTTAAAGTGCTTAATTAGTCTGGATTATACAGCACTGTCATCAAAGCTATGAATGAATAGGACAGGATGTCAGAAGACCACTAATGTATAAGAGGAAGAGCATAGGTGAAACCAGAGCCCTGAGAATACTCCAGCATCAATTGAAAATCTGATTAAATTAAACCATTCACCATGACTTGCAACGAACTCATAAAGGGAAGGAGGAATACCATAAGATGGTAACATGGCTGTGGTGTCAAACTCAATTAAATGCCTTGCAAATATCAAGAGCAACCACTTGAGTTTCTCGAAACTTTTCCATAGCTTGTGTCCAAAGGTGAGCAAGATTAGTTAGGAGATCTGCTATGGAGCAAGAATATCAGAATCCATACCGGTTATTATTAAGTAAATGGTGAGTCTCCAAGTAGTGAATAAATTGGCTGTTGATGACCTTTTCCATTATTTTTACAAATACTAAAATTAGAGCAAGAGGGTGCACTAGTTTGATGGTTGACATTATCCCTTTTTTTAGGAACAGGTATGATAAAGACTTGCTTCCAAGCTTTAGGGAGAAGCCAGATGAGCATGGCAGCTTGAAGAGGTGATACAATATAAGCATTAGTTTATTATTATTATTTCGGGTGACTCCAGGGAGTCCTTAGACTCAATCGAGGGAGGCCCTAAACATCATGTCCACACAACTATACGACATTCTCACAGTATCTATCATACCTTGCCTTGAACTCTCTCACAGTCATAGCACCCACAACAGCCTCTGCCAGCTTATTCCACTCATTTACCACTCTAAAAGTAAAGAACCCAGCTCTAACACCCCTGCTAACCACACTCTTGCCCAGCTTCCATAGGTGTCCCCTAGTTCTCCCACCACCAGTCCTGATCTCAAAAATATCCTCTGAATTAATCCTATAGAATCCCTTTAGCAATTTGAATGTCTCAATCATATCTCCCCTTTTCCACCTATCAACTAGTTTCTGCAACCCACAAATCTTCAACCTGTTCTCATATGGTTCATTCCATAGACCTGCTATCATCTTAGTCACTCGCCTCTGGATCCTCTCCACCACCTCCCCATCAAGAAGGAACCGAGGTGACCAAATCTGGGCACAGTAGTCGAGATGAGGTCTTATCAAGGCTCGGTACAGAGGTACAATAACTTGCTTGTCTCTGCTCGTCAAGGTATTTTTCAACAACCAAGTGAGTTGATGAGCTGATTTAGCTACTTTTGCAATGTGCCCCCTAAACTTCATCTCCCTATCCACCAACACTCCCAAGTCCCTGGCCTCATCAATCTCCTGGAGTACAGTTCCACCAATGTGGTATACTGCTGCTAATCTTTTCACCCCAAAATGCATAACCTTAAATTCTGTCACATTAAATTGACATCCATTCTCCTTATCCCAGACCTCCAATCTATCCAAGTCATCCTGCAAGATTTTGACATCTTCTGCATTCACTATTGCCCTACCCAACTTTGCATCATCAGCGAACAAATGAACTGTTCCACTTAGATCCATTCCTATATCGTTAATGAACAAATTAAACAGCAGTGGCCCAAGAACAGAACCCTGCGACACACCACAAGTCACAGGCCGTCTTTTGGACTCTACTCCTGAATAAACTACTCTTTGATATCTCTCCATCAACCACCCAACTATCCATCTCACCAACCCTATATCCATTCCCATATGTTGTAGTTTATGGATTAGAATTCCATGTGGTATCCTGTCAAACGCCTTTGCCAGTTCCAGCAGTATCACTGCAAACCCATTTCGCTTATCCAGTTCTGCCGTCACCTTGAGCAAGTTACTGAGGCATGATCTACCCTTCAGAAAGCCATGCTGTCCTCTGCACAGTATCTTATTTTCATCAATCCATTCCTGTATTTTTCCCTTGACTACTTTCTCCAAGACCTTGACAACAATCCTGATATGCTGATCGGTCAGTAATTTGCAACTATAGTCTTGGATCCTCCTTTATGCAGTGGAAGTATTTTCCCCTCTTTCCACACCTTCGGGACTAAACCAGACCCAAGACTCAGATTAAACAACATGGTCAAGGACACTGATAATTCCTTAGCCGCTTCACGCAAGACCCGTGCTGGTATACCATCCAATCCCACAGATGTATTCACATTAAGGTTCTGTAATAGACTATTCACCTTCACTTCATTCATCACAATTCCCGTATAAACTAATGGTTCCTTCATTTTTTCAATGTCACCACCTGGATGATATACTTTTGCAAAGTGCGCGCTCAGTAACTCCACTATATCAACTGATTCAGTGACCTCCTTACCATCGCCATTCCTTAAAATCATTTTTCCATGTACAGTTTTTTTCTTGCTTGCAGCATATTGAAAGAATTGTTTGGGATTCTCTTTTGCTTGCATAGCTAGTTTCCTTTCATAATCCGCTTTTGCTTTTTTTTTTACCACACTCGTTACCCTTCTGGCCTGCACTTTATACTGTTCGTGTGCCTGCAAGTCACTCCTTTCTTTAAATTCCCTCCACAGTTGTTTCTTTTTTTGCAGCTCAAGCTTAATGGTGTTATTCATCCATTTAACCCCTACTTGTTTTACTATTTGGACCCTAGGTATATAATCAGCCATAACCTCCTGTAAATGATCCTTGACCACTTCTCATGCTCTATCGACGTCCAGCCCTTGCAGTTGTACATGACATGGCACTGATCCAAGCAATCTCCTAAGCTTGTCATACTTGCAAGCACAGTAATTCCACATATAACCTGTCTTAATCGAAAATTCCACACCTTTAGCCACCTCCCAGGTCAAGACCTTATGATCACTCTCACCAATAGGTGGCAACATGGTCATATTCATTAGTCAAATTCTGAGATGCTATTACCAGGTCAAGCACTCTCACACCCCTAGTATTTTCAATTACATGCTGTCTCAGATAGTTATCCCTGAATAATTGAATAAAATCCATTTCCTTCCTCACATGTGTCCTCTCCTCCTTCCAATCAATGTTACCATAGTTGAAATCCCCCATAATAATTACCCTCCTTCCACTCATTTCATCAATTTCCCTATGCATACTATCTCCACCATCTATTCCATCACCTGGTCTATAGCAGCACCCAACTGTATATTTTATTCTGCCAGTCTCAATCTCACACCAAATAGCCTCAAATGAGCTCTTTTCACTATCCTATAATACAACTTCAATTCTCCTTGGCTGCAGTTCATCAGCTATCATCAATAACACCCCTCCCCTCATTTTATTCTCTCTGTCCCTCCTAAACACACTATAACCTACACATTCTATCCCACTAACTATATCATCTTCCATCAGCCATGTTTCACTAATGCCAATAACCTGTGGCCAGGAAGAGCCAATCAAGGCCAAAAATTCTTCCTTCTTGTTCCTAATACTCCTGGCATTAGTATACATGAAATGCAGTGATCCCTTAGTTCCACCCCTATCTTGATGCGTTATTCTAAATGTCCCATTCCCATTTTTTGTCCTTAGTGCTGGCGCAGGTACAGTATATACATTCTTACACTCAACTGTCTCACTGATGCCTGCATATCCACCCCCCCCCCTTGGTAGTTCTAGTTTCCCTGGTTTTGCACATCCATTTTCACTTCATTCAGCAACACTTTTTCCAGTCTCCACACACACCAAGTCCATTCAAATGCAGGCCATCCATCTTGTATAAGTCCTTTCGCCCATCAAACTCATTCTACACGTCCACGAATTCCACACCACACCATCTGCATAACCTGCGCATAATGTCATTTGCGATTATGGCCCTCCTTCTAAACTCCTCTCTGTCATACTGCGGCAACAGACTCACCATTCTAACTCTGTCACTCTTTTTTTTCGCTACCTTTAACAATACTTTCAAGTCCTCTCTCATAAAAAATGTATCACCTTTCAATTCATTCGTACCCACCACAATTATTAATTCTTTCACCCTGTTTTTGCACTCTAATACTCTCACTTACATCCTTAAATTTCACACCCGGTAAGTACGATTTAGTTACACTCCCATCTATCACTCCTCTTAATAATGACTCGCCATACAACACTCTTCCCTTCATTTCAGAAACTCTCCCACTCTTACGCTGTTTATTTACGTTAGCCGAATCACTCTGGAAAGAGTTTTGCAGGTGCTCTAATTGCTGCTGCGCATTTTGTATCACTGCATGCAACCTAGCGATCTCACTTCCTACAAATAATTCCTCATTTTTTTTATCATTCAAACTATTTTCTCTCTCTGTATAGTTGCTTTCACTCTTTCTTTGATCACCGCTCTCATTGCCATCTTGTACATCGCAATTCCCTATCAAGCCACTATTTTCACTCACATTCTGGCTTTCTTCAACCATAACTGTGTCACAACCTGACACATACTTCAACTCCTCACTTTGCTTACACTTTCTGCACATTCTCCCACCACTATCACTTTATCCAAACTCCAGCCTCATTCAGGAATGCATACATCCCACACACACACGCACATCACATTGGACAAACTCTCTCACATTATAGTTTTTGAACAATGGCGTTGCATTTTTGGATGCCATTATCTTACGTCGCATTGGCGCCATATTCAAATCTATGAAACGTATCGTTAAATACTAAATTAAATAACGGAATTCACACCAAAATCACACAGACACAATAAGCTACCAAAATTAGACAATATTACGTATGATTTTAACCTATATTCTAATTTTCAATCTCAAAATTATACTTAGCTTTCGGGAGCTCTCTGAAAACACGACCGACTGTCTAGCGGGCTCTCTCAAACAATTCTATCAATCTATATATTAATGACATCAAGCAGGGGTCTATTATCAGATTTACAATTGTTTGCTGATGATGTGAAGATAGGCAGGGCAATCAGGGATGCTACTGATATTCAGCAATTATGAAATGATTTGAATAGACTGGAAATCTGGGCAAACGAAAATGGCTATCAGTTTAATGTTAGTAAGTGTAAAGTTTGGCATGATTAGAGTTTCAGCGGCATATTATATTAGCGGGGTTATGCTACAAGAAACTGAAGAGGCAAGGGATCTTGGTGTACTGGTGGATAAGAATTTTAAGTTCAAAGGTCACATAGCAAAAGTTGCAAATACAACTCAGAGGATAATTGGTATATTGAAGCGAACCTTGACATGTAAGAATAAGGAAGTAATTTTGCCTCTTTATAAGACTTTGATAAGACCACACTTGGATTACTGTGCGCAGATTTGGTCTCCCAGGTTCCAAGGGGATAAAGAAGCTGTGGAAAGAGTGCAAAGAAGAGTTATAAAGATTATATCTGGATTATGGGATTTAGATTATGATGACAGATTGTGAGTATGTGGATTACAGACTCTGGTTAACAGGAGAAAGAGGGGTGCTGTTAGATATTTTTTCTGATGTCCTTCTAATGACAGGACAGAGGGGGAAGGAAAGCATAATATGTATAGTGCATGGAATAGTGGAAGGAGATTCTTTGATCATCTATATAAGAGTTATAAGGAAAGACATGCAAAAGGACTGCATTATTTCAAAATGTCACTATTGTATTATCAGAATTTAAAAGTAAAAACATGGAAAGGCAGAAGTGAATCCCACAGCCTTGGTGAGGGACTAGAAGGCTCACATGAGCAGGAGACAAGTTTAGTGCACTTGGCCCTTAAAGTCTGCTTTAGATTTCTTGATGATTTTTGATAATGTTATGAACCATAGTGTAAGATGAGTGCAAGGTTGAAGTTTTTGCCTTGGATAATTGTCAGGATAAGGTTCAAGGGTTTTGAGTAGGTGTGCAATAAAGGCATTCATTTCAAGCAAGAATAATTTCAGTTATTAGATCCAATCAGGTGTGCCAGGATAAGAAGCAATAATCAGCCCATGGAAATGAGACAGAGAAACTCTGAAGGTCATTCCAATTAGCACTGTTGTAGTACCATAGGCTGAGATTGATTGAGAGAAGGACAATATGTATAAAAGGAAACATGGCAAGGTTATGGTCAGACTTACCAAGAAGTGAGTTAACATCGATAGTGTATTTGGAGGGAGAGTTGGTTAGATGATTTAGAGAGTTGGAGAGATGACAAACTGAAAAGTTTGCCATCAGTAATGATTAAACACAAATTATTCACCAATCCACCAGGATTCCAGATAATTCTCATTTCCCAATATCCTAGAAAAGGTCTAGGATATTGGGAAATGAGAATTATCTGGAATTCTGGTGGGTTGGTGAATAATTTGTGTTTAGTCATTACTGATGGCAAACCGTTCAGTTTTTCTTCGAACTTGGTCTGTAAACTTGTGAATTGTGGATGTTGAAGTCTTCAAAGAGATTTATGTCAGAGTTATAGGATATTTATATAATTCACTTTCAGGAATAGTCAAATAGGTCAGTACAGTCAGAATTAGAAGAGCAGTGGAAATAGATGGCAAATGAAGACAACAAAGTGAGGCAAAGAAATCTTGAGCCAAAGCAGATCATTTTGGAATGGGATATCAGACAAATATACAAGTCCCACTCTTTGTGAAGGTAATTTGTGTGATGTAATGTGGAAAGTTTACGTGATATGTAGTCAAAAGAGGATGCCAGTTGAGTTTCAATGATGAGTAATATATTGAGATTGGATGTCTGTAAGTACACATCACTAATATCAAAACTGAGTTATGAAGTTTTTTAACATAGAATTTTGTCATTTTATTGGATTTCTGAGGGTATATTTTTATTTTTAATCAATTTTTTGGTAGTGTCTGTGGAAGATTTATTTTTTATTTACAGTGAGCATAATTTTTTTTTAAATAGAACATTCTATACAAGAAAATGTTAATCCCGATTTTCATAACTTCTTAATGAATTTATGTTCTCTGCACATTTCCTACAACTGTTCTGTTTTACCTAATAAATGCCACATGCACAATAAATTTTCATAAACATCTAGCTTCCTCTACATGGACCAGGTGCATGCAGTTTTTCCTGGGATAAGAATGGAATAAACTTTTTTTTTTAAGGATATGAAGGCCACTTTAATTCCATTACCTTTAAAGTGTCCTAACCTGTCAGTCACATGCTTTATATATGGAAGGTGTCAAAACATCCTCTGTAGTGAACTGGCATCAACCATTTCTGCTGAAATCTGTCGTATGCCTTACCTATAGGACCCAGATGACATCTCCTTTCTGTGCAGAATGATGCTGTGAACTTACACATAGGTCTCATCACACCTTTCGATACTGTGGCTCAATGGCCTACCATGTCAAGTAACTTGGCTTTATAGCAATTGCATAAGCTAGTTAATCCTGTCGGTACAGCTGTCAACTGCACATATTCTCAGGCCCACTTGTCTGTCTTTCAAGATGGAAAACCGCTTCCATTTCCATATGAGACACTAACTTGGCTTTGGTACGAAGGTTCTTCATACCAAACAGGATTTAAACCAGTGTCTTTCAGCTAAAGGACATCATTACCGATTGATCTATATAGACATTTTCTTTAACACATGGTGTAAGTATCCTACATTCCCTGGTTGGAAATTTTAAAGACCAAGACACCCAAACAAGGTATTAACTCTTTGTAATAACAAGAGGTATTCCAAAATACTGTTTAAATTTTTTTTTTTTTTTTTTTTTTTTAAGATTTGATTCTTATATATATCAACAGAAAGATCTACAATGCAATTCTAAAAGAAATATCCTAGTAAACTATTCCTGTGGTCCCTACAAGTTTGTATAGTGAGTCATCTGTAATTATCATGCAAAAAAAAAATATTTATATTTTTTAATTATAAATATAATTAAAAAATACATAATTATAATAATATTCTTCTTATAATTCTTTGTAAGCTTTGTAAGAGGGGTTTCCAAAAAGTAAGGTAACACATTTCCCCCCCTTAATAATGGCAAAAGGGAATGAGAAAACATGGTGGACAGACCCATTAATAACATTAAAAAAAAATCGCCACTGCAATGTGGCACTATCGTTGCCTCACAGCTAATTCCAGTTGCAAGATGGCAGCTACTATGCTGGGGTGGTTCAAAACAGGTGTCCATGATGTTATTCAATTTTTGCAAGCAAAAGGGGATTCAATTAGTGACATTCACCCATGAACTGGTTACTGCGTATGGCAAAAAGGTGACTGTCAAAGAAGCAGGTGTGTTAAAGCAGGCCAAGATCAACATTAGGTAGGCCTTCATTGAGCAAGACAGAAGACGATATTTTGGGCATTGTTAATGAAGACTGGCAAGGGAAACTGCACAAGTGGTGAACTTGAATGAGTCCACTGTTTACAAAATTGTTCACAATGTTCTTCACTTTCAAAAAGTGTGCTCCCACTGGGTGCCCCAACAATTGTCAGAAGAGCAAAAGACAATATGCATGGGGATGTGTCTGCTGCGATCCAGCAACAAAGGCAGGGATTTTCTCACTTGCCTGGTCACATGAAACAAAATGTGGATTCATGAGCACCATCAAGATTCACAGTGAATCTTGATAGCTATTTTCTCATGGAATAGTTATATAAAGAGAATCTTGCTACCTCACCATATCTGATCCCTTTATGAGGAACTTTTTTTTTTTAAAGGGCGGCATGCTCTTCAAAAAAATCCTCTTAAAATATTTCGATGTCTCTATTTCAAGAGGATTTTTTTGAAGAGCGATTACATTTTCCAGAAAGACAAATACTGTTCAACTGGGGTTCGACTACTTGATGCTTAGCTAAGTGACAGTCTACTAAGCAAGTCCTACCAAGGAATGAGATTTGTTCTGTGAGGATTCATGTTGAAGTTACTGGAACAGAAGTCTACATAGACAATGGAATGCAAATAAGTAATTTGCAAACTAAAATTAATTATTTACTAGCTGACGTTTTGCTAGCATTATCAGAGGCAATTTAACAATACCCGCACGCACACACAACAAAATGACCTGGGTAAAGGATAACTGTGAACAAGGACAGTCACATGCATGGAGGGTAACAGTGGCTCTATCCGTGGCGATTTCTGTTATTAACAACCTTACTGATCATTAAAGATCAAATATGCATTGTCAAAAGCTTCGTATCCATCATAAATTTCAATGTAATATCAATGGTTTTACAATTTTAATATGCACTTTGCATCCATGGTAATGTGGACGTATATATACATCCTGGCCGGTAGCATGGTTAATGCTGATGGGTAGATAGGGTGGTGCACCAAAATTTATGTAGGATCATACAAGTTCTGTTACAGTTAACAAGGTTCTATAGAACTTGTGGCACTTTCAGGAACAGTCTCAAGTCTCTCTGATTTAAACTGGTATTTGTGAAGTAGCCCAGCTTTCTAACTACATGTCAGCATTAATAATAGGAATCACTATAAAGAGCGTCACTATCACCCTCCCATACACGTGACTGTCCTTGTTATCCTGATCATTTTGTTGTCTTCACTGAGTGTGTGTCATTAAATTGCATCTGATAATTCTATCAAAATGTTGGCTTATAATTTTAGCTAGCAAATTATTTAGTTGCATTCCTGTGCCTATGTAGTTTTCTGTTCTAGAAATTTTCACATAGGAATGTTTTTTTTTGCGTGGCCATAAAAAGACAACGTTTACATAACTGCCACCAACTCTACAAATTTCCTGCTAAAAGTTTTTAATGAAATGATACATCATTTCAGTGTCTGCTGTTAGTTCTCACATCAAATGCTTGTGGTTTGAAATTTGAATGTATGCCTTATCTGGCACTTCTTCCCCTCTCCCTGCCCACTTTAAGTAGTTTCCCATGTATTACATGACAAAATTAATGAGTTATGAAAAACCCTGGTTTGGCATTATTATAGTATTCTGTATATCCCTTAAGCATATATGCCAAGAGATGATGCATCTACATGTAAATCTTTTTCCCCCTCCCCAGTTTTCACAAAAAAAGATTTACTTGTAGATGCATCATCTCTTGGCATATATGCTTAAGGGATATACAGAATACTTGTGTATATCCCCAGAAACATTTGTGTTTATGCCATAAGAAAAAGATTGACTAAAACATTTGAACAATAAAGTTCACTAAAAGTTTGACTTACCTTCACCATTAAGGTAAAAACTGACTTCTTCCCCTTCTACAAATGTATGATCTAATGGAACTTGCATAACTCTGCCATACTCCAAGGTACAAAGCAAAAATTCTGTTTTTCCATGTTCTATCATCAACGAAACATATTTGTTGCTAGGTGTGATGTCTACAAATGAAACAAGTGATGATATAGCATGACAAATTTTATGTGTAAATAACAAAAGAAAAAAAGACATTGTTTATTCTTGAAGTCTAAACAAAGACTTTACTCTTCTTCTTCTCCAGGGTAGTTATACTTCTTACCTATATATGTGTATACACACACACTGTACAGAAGAAACATAAGCAATTGTAGAATTACTTTTCAATTGCAGATACAGAAACTGCAATTTTAGTTGACCACACAGCACCTAATCTTGTATAAGTGCCAAAACAACACTATTCTCATTGCAGCCTGTCATTAATGACTATGCCGTTTGATTGGAACCTGGGTTAGAATCCTGTCTAGTATGTAAATAACCTTTATAAGCAGTTTTTAACTAAAAATTATTTTTGAGATAAAAAACAACATGATTTTACATTTATAAGCTGCCTCCACAAAAAATAAAACAATTAACGTTACATGTTTTTATTTATTCAACTGAAAATATAATTGTACATTATATATATATATATATATATATATATATATATATATCATAATCTGTTTCAAATAATTCATTTAATTATGATAACTTAAAACTTTTTGCAGCCTTAAGTCTTTTAATGGCATCAAGATTGTCTTGCACTGATGTTTGTAGTGTACGCTTTGACATCTTGGCAGGGTCTAACATAAAACTTAACTGTGAATCGTTTATAACATCTGTTTGTTTCATTGTGAATTATTTGTAACTATAATTTTATTTTATTGTTATTACTAATGGCAGATAAAATATAAAGTAAGGGTGCTGATGCTTCTAATGAAAAGATGCATGAAATTACATAAATTACCTATTACATTAGATACTAAGATTAAAATTATTAAGTTTAGTAATGACAGGATATCAAACACAGAAGCTGCAGGCTATATTTACCTCACAACACTACTGTTGTTAAACACAAAATAAAGAAGTGCTATGCTAGTTAATTCTACAGTTATCCATAAATGTGACAATCTTATTGCAAAGGAGTACTGAAAATGTTAAAGTCTTATACCTGGCTTTACATCAAACCATCTTTCTGTATTTCCTTCAATTCTAATGGCTGACTTAGAACTTATAAACTATGTATGCCTCTGTATAATGTTCCATTTACCCCATATAACTGTAGCATTTTGAAACGCTTTTCTCTAGCCACCTTGTCATATGCCTTTTCTAAATCACAAAACTTAAGTCCAATCCTTGTAATAATTTGCTTGATTTCTCAACTATTTGTTGCAAAGTGAAAATCTGATCTCAACAACATCTATTTGGGCCAAGGTTTCTTTTCCACAATTTTTCTCAGCCTCTCCAAGTATGCTTGCATAAATCTTACCCAGACAGAGAAATTCTGCTATAATTTAATTCTCACATTCAAGCTTTATTCCCCTAATTTTTAGATAGGAATTATGACAGCTCTACTCCAATTCTCTGGAATTCAACCATCTGTACAAGCCCTCTGCTTTATGCACTGTAGCCACAGTAAAACTTTTATACCTCCATATTTGAGTATTTCTGGTCAAATATCTACTCCAGCTGCCTATTCACATTTCAGGTTTTTGATAGATGAAAGTACTTGAGGTAAAAAAAAAAAAAGCTAAGTCCTTCAACTTAATTACTCTATATATCTAGAATATTCTTATCTTCAATTTTCATGTCTCCTTTACGATCTTTGATTCCTTTTATAGATCCCTTTCCTTCATTTCTAAGCTTTTCCATAGCCTTCAGAACATTGTTACATTCCTGATATTTATCTTCAATGCTCTTACCAGAATCCTCCGATGACTTTTGTTTAGTTATTTTTACACACAGTGCAGCTCTTACATTTTTCTCTGTATTCTTTTAGGGCATTTACTGACTTTTTTGCTACAAACCTTCAGCATGTTTCCTTCTTTTCCACAACTGCTTCTTTAATTTATTGTGTCCACCAGAGTTCTTATTTTTCTGTACTTGCAGATAACTTTCCTGTCTCAATAGACAAAATCATTGTTTTCTTCAGAGTTTGCAACTGAAGCAGCAAGGTTTAATTCTTGGTTTCAACCCCCCCCCCTCCTTCCCTTGAATAATGCTTGCATAGTTGACTACAATTTACCTACAAAAGCTGCTCAACTTTATTTTTAGACTAAGAGATGATCACTTCCAATTTTGAATCCTCTGTATATTCTTGTATCCTAAACCAGCCTAAAGATATGATCAAGAATAACAATCAATGTGACTAATATTGTTGTCTTGTCCTTTGAAGAGTCTTAGATGTTTCCATGTGCTCCTTGAACTGCTTTGGCTATGTCGATGATTTTGTTTGTATAGAGCTGTTGTTTAGGATTAGGATCTATTTCTTGCAAGGCTGCTGTAATTGCTGGACAGGTAAAGATGTGAGTGGGTGTCAGTTCAGTATTGGGGCAGTTGTTGGAGTTTCTATATGTTCTTGTTCTGTATTGATCTTCATCCTCTATAATGTTCTATTCGTAGTCTTGCTATTGTGGCGGAGGTCTTTCGGTCAGCATTGATTTCAGGAATTTGATTTTGTATCACTGATTTCAGTGGAATTAGTTTAGCTTTTGCTAGTGCATTAGCATCGGCAAGAGTTATCATGTGAATTTCTTGGTTGAGTTCTCTGGCCTCTTTTGCTAATTTATCAGCTGCTTCATTGTAATTAATGCCTACATGAGCAGGAATCCATTGTAAAATGCAACTTTTTCCTAAACACTTTAGTTGATTTAAGAGTTTATGGGTGTCTTGTGTGAGCTTAGTATTGCCATTTTTGATGGCCTCCATAGCTGATCTTGAGTCACTGTAAATTATAATTCCCTCAGATTGTTGAGATAATAATAATTTTAAGTAGGCTTCGAGTGCTTCATTCATTGCGTAAACTTTGCTGGTAAAATTGGAAGCAATTCTCCCAGGTCCAACTTTTATTGAAAGTTTTTCACCTTTCGATAGTAGAAGGAGAACACCAGAGCCTCCATTAATCATATTGGTGTCTGACGATCCATCGGTATAACAAATAACCTGTTTGGAGGATGAAAGAAGGTTGAGAGTATTTAGGCCTTTTTCTTTGAGCATTTCTTTTGATTTTTTTTGTAGAGTTTAGTAAGGTTTTTATGGAGGTATATGGAGGTAAAGGACTGGAAAATAGAGGTTCTTTGTTTATGTGCCATTTAGCTTTATGTGACGAATAAAAGTCACATTAATTGTTCTTTGCATCTTTTCTCCAAACTTGTGCACATTTTATGTTGGAATATTATTAGTGACTATTCCATATCCTGAGAAGAAAGCCAGCAGATATTATTATTAGCCTTACCCTTTTCTTCAAATTTTCCCAAAACATATCTATATGCCTGGTAGAAATTCTTTCCTACTCTGCTATTTAGATTTCAAACAAGTACTTTTCCGAAACTACGATATAAGCGTTTCATGTTGCGAGTTTATTTTTCACTTGGTTAGACTATAATAAGTTTAGTTAAATCCTTTATCCAAGTGTGAGCAAACAAAGTTTGCACCTGAAAGTATCTTCAGGACTGGGGTAAGGTAGTACAACACCGGGCAACTCGTTGCAAAGGTGGAGAAAGCTCTCTCATCACTCCTATCTCAGTATCTCCTATAATGCAAAGCACATCTCCTTGCGGATATGTGTAATGCTATGCATTATGGGAGATACTGAGAGGAGTGATTAGAGAGCTTTCTTCACCTTTGCAACGAGTTTCCCAGTGTTGTACTACCTAACCCCAGTCCTGAAGATACTTTCAGGTGCAAACTTTGTTTGCTCACACTTGGATAAAGGATTAAACTAAACTTATTATGAGTTTCATGCTGAAGAACTATCGGCGAATCCAAGCGTAAGTGAACACCTGGTAGTACAACACCAAGGCAACTCGAAGCAAAGGTGGATCAAGATCCCTCACTATCCTTGATATTTTCTTATAATGTAAAACACAGCTCCTAGGAGATGTAATACTGCCTTACATTATGAGGAGAGGTCACTACCCAGACCGGTTTCAACCTTTTTTTGAGGTCTCATCAGTGAGTAGATAGACCTGGATGATATCAAAGTTTAAGTGAAAAGAACTTACATACCTTCACTATATGAATGTCAGAAAGGTGTGCCCATATATTATAACTAAGATAAAAAGCCAAATGGCCATTTTTTCTGGCAAAGTTAATTAAATTAAGGGGATAAAAATCCCTGAAGGTTGAAACTGGTCTGGGTAGTGACCTCTCCTCATAATGTAAGGCAGTATTACATCTCCTAGCAGCTGTGTTTTACATTATGAGAAAATATCAAGGATAGTGAGGAATCTTGCTCCACCTTTGCTTCAAGTTGTCTTGGTGTTGTACTACCAGGTGTTCACTTATGCCTGGATTCGCCGATAGTTCTTTGGCATGAAACTCTTATATCGTAGTTTTCGATCTCAGAGTTTTGCATACTGGCTGTAAAATAATAAGGGATTTTTATCCCCTTAATTTAAGTACTTTTTCCATTTTATTTGTGTCAGCTGCCTGCTCCAATGACAAAAAATTCGTCCATTTCTTTCTTAGAACTTTCTGTTAGACCATAGGCACCAATAAGTTTCATTGTTATTGCCTGAATATAACATCCTGTACTTATGGGTGTTCTTGTTCAACCAGGTGATGCCCTAGCTGGAAGAAATCTCATTTTTATTTCTGGTTTAAGACAATGGAGAGTACAATTGGTCACATAAGTCCCAAATTGCTAGCCCATCCTTACTCATTAATTCGGTATTTAGTGGATACCTAACTGGGTGCACCAGTTATGTATCCACTAAGTCAAAGCCAGATGTGGAGGTCTCCTCCTCATTATCTGGCTTTGACTCTTAAGTAATCCCAAGGCTACATATTGCTCTGTAAAATGTTTCATTTATCCTACCTCAATAACTTGACATGCATCTTTTCCAGACTGAGTACAGAACATTGTTATATTCCCATGATTTCTCAAATAAGTGAAAATATGATCTTGACAAGCCTTATTTTGCCTACACTCAGCTTGTCCTTCTCCACATTTCTCATGCACAATTTTTCTGACCCAATTCAAGTAACACCTGCATAAATCTTATGTGGAATTAGAGGAATTTCCTCAATGAATGGGAAAATTCCTCTAATTCTCACATTCCATTTTATAAGTTTATAATTATTTATAAATTCTAATTTATATAAATATTTTTGATTAGTTTTGTCATTTAATCTGTAAATTATGACAAAAGCAACATGTTCTTTAATTCATACTACCTTAAACATAATGAAGCAAAAAGATTCTTTCCTTTACATAAGTTTAAAAATGTACAACACTAACACTGTTCAATTTACAGAAGGGCTTCTTATGCCACCCCCCCAAGTGTCTTTTCCTGGTTGCAAAATATCATTTATCCACTGATTTATCTAGAATCAAGTCCTGCAGAGAAAAGCCATTCATATTTATCATCAATAAATTATACACAGTAAAGGGATTTACTGATTACTTCAACTTGCTTTTTATTAGTCATTTGGCTAAAATCTTAGTGGCTAGCTACAATTTCAAGCAGTTTTGTGAAAAATGGATACCTGCCTTTATTTCTCGCTGTTCTTTTTTGAATGAATGATTTTGTATGTTTGATTTTCTTTCCAATGATACTCTTTATGTTGATGGCTCCTATCTTCCTAATGTCTTACAACCATCCACTCTCAAATTTACTGCAACTATTATTAAAATATTCATTGAAAGGTTAACCCAAAATCTTCCAGATCTTCAGGCCAAGTAAATATATGAAATAGAGATTTTAAAAAATTTCGATTCATTTTCACCAAATACATTATTTGGTTACTTTTTTTTTCTTCTTTTCAATATTTAAAATAGCTCTTTGCAGGCATTATGTAAAATGAATGGTAAAATGAATCTAAAACGTTTGTTAATCATTTATTCATGCCTGACCTCTGGTGAGAAAAAAAAAATGGAATTACATTAAACAATTTCTACAGTCCTTGAGATTTTCTTCTGTCTGTTTTTTTTTTTTTTATTGTAGTCATTTTTTAAAAAACAGTTCACAAGATCCTCCATAAAAATGCCATTAAAAGCAAAAAAAGATTACAAGAATGCCATAGCCATACCCTACATTATGGGCATTTCATAAAAAATAGATAGAACACTACTTAAATACAACATCAAGACAACCTTCAGACTCCTGACAAAACTAAGAATTTACTTAGCTCCTCCAAAGATCCTCTTCCATACCTTGTCCACCCAGGAGTGTACAAAATTCAATGTACCTGCAACTTACCTTACATAAGAGAAACAGATGCACCATTCCAATTGAATAGATGAACACAAATGTCACATTAAATACCTCCACTATGGTAAAACAGACCTATCAGACCACGCACTGCAAACGTGCCACAGAATTGACTGGAAAGGCAAGAAGTCCTTACACTGCACCAAAACCTGGTTTTAAAGAAAATTCAAAGCTTGTGAAATGCTAAAACACCATCCAAATGTGAACAAAAATGATGAATTAATTATTCCAAGAATGTGAAGGACCCATCTTCAACCCATTAGCAACCAGAACAATCCCAGACAGAAGAAAATCTCAAGGAGGATTGTAGAAATTGTTTAATTGTAGTTCTGTTTTTTTCTCACCAGAGGTCAGGCTAGGATAAACAATTAACAAACATTTAGATTCATTTTACTTTTGTATAGCACAACGCCATGTGGTTTGCATATTGTACATGTTTCCTGATGATGACCTCAATACAGAGGGTGAAACGTCGATTGTTACTTGCTTAATGTTAAGTACAGTAATTATTCTAACACTGTTGTGTCTCCATAAATTCTTCACTATAACTGAAAAAAAGAGCCAAAAGACTTCACTTCGGTGATGCAAAATTATTCAAATTAAGTGGATATTGAATCCAACATTATTTCCAAGCCGAATATAGAAACTATAAAAGTTTCAGCAGATCCAAGCGTAAGCAAACCTTTCATGACAGGGGCAACTCGTAGTAAAGGTGGAGTAAGCTCTGATCACTATCCTTAGTATTTCCCATAATGTAAAACACATCCTCCTAGTGGATATGTATGATGTTATACGTTATGGGGGGGGGGTCACTACCTAGAACTGGTTTTGACCTTTGTTGAGGTCTCATCAGTGGAAGCCAGACCCAGATGAAAATACTCAGGTTGAAGTGATACAGAACTTATACTTTACCAGACGAGTGTCATGAAAGTTTTGCTTACGCTTGGATCCACCGAAACTTTTATAGTTTCTATATTCAGCATCCTTTATCCAAGTGTTACCCCTAGAAACTCTTGTAGTTTCTCTATTTGGATTTGAAATAATGTTGGATTCATATCCACTTAATTTGAATAATTTTGCATTGCCAAAGTGAAGCCTTTTGGCTCTCTCTTTTCAGTAATTGTTGGTGCCTTTTGTGATGCGACACCTTTTTTGGCAACTTGTATGGTAAAGTATAAGTTCTGTATCACTTCAACCTGACAATTTACATCTGGGTCTGGCTCCCACTGACGAGACCTCAACAAACATCGAAACCGGTCTGGGAAGTGATCCCCCCATAATGTATAACAACATACATGTCCGCTAGGAGATGTGTTTTACATTATGGGAAATACTAAAGATAGTGATCAGAGCTTACTCCACCTTTACTACGAGTTTACCTTGTCATGAAAGGTTTGCCTACGCTTGGATCCGCCGAAACTTTTATAGTTTCTATATTCGGCATGAAACACTTGTAGTTTCTCTATTTGGCTTTGAAATAATGTTGGATTCAATATCTGCTTAATTTGAATAATTCTTCACTATAATATTATGTACAGAAAACGAACAGCAAAATTTAAATACTCACCTCTCACAGGGGGTTCTAATGCTGCCATCGACATGTGATAGGAGGTATCCACCACTTGGGAATACCGTTTCCCACTCTCTAATGTTACCCCTAAAAATATTTATGAAAATATCAAATTAAAGTACTGAAAATATGTAAGTAGAAAGGAATTACATTAAAAACTCAAATACTGACTGAAATAATAATTCAACATGTAGTTAATATTATTGCATACAAAACCTGAAGTAACAGAGAAATGTCACCAGAGGAATAAAATAAATGTATTATTTATTAGGTTATTTTATATTTTATTTTTTATGCTGCTCCCACCCATGAAAAGTTATTTTTAAACCTATAGTACCTTTGTACCATAAGTGGACTAAGGATCTCTCCCCCCATTTTAATTGATTATATATATATTTGTTGAAAGTTTTTCCACTTGGTTATACTATAAATTCAAGATACCAAGAAATTATATTATATACTTGGTTTAATCCTTTATCCAAGTGTAAGCAAATAAAGTTTGTACCTGAAGTATTTTCAGGATTTGGGCAACTCGTGGTAAAGGCGGTATGGCTTCACATCACTTGCCTTAGTATCCCATAATGCAAAGCACATCTCCTTCCAGACATGTATAATGCTATACATTATACATGTTATTATGGGACGGGTCACAACCCTGATCGGTTTTGACCTTTATTGAGGTCTCATCAGTGGGAACCAGACCCAGAGGTGATATCAAGGTTGAAGTAATGTAGAAGTCATATTTTCCACGAGTTGCCAAAAGGTGTTACACCGTATTATGTGTCACAAGTATGTGTCATATATAATGTATGTGTCACATATCCAAAGGCGACTGACTAAGGTAGTTTCTGACCTCTGGAATGTCGAATATGAGGAAAGATTGAGAAGATGTAATTTGCAGTCTGGTGGATAGGAGGAAGAGGGTAGATATGATAGAGACCTACAAGTTGGTAAGGGGTTGTTATAGGATCAATGCTGGAGAAGTTCTACAGAAAATAGTCAGAGATCAGGGGAGAACCAGAGGTCATCCCTGGAAACTGTATAAAGAGGGTGTGAGTAGGGGAGTGAGAGGCAGGTTTTTTTCGTGCAGAGTTGTAAATGATTGGAATGCCTTGCCTGAGAGTGGTGTCTGCAAGGAGTTTGAGTGTGTTTAAGACATGGTATGATGAGCTGTGTGTGTGTGAGAGATAAAAGGACCTCCCAGATGAGTCTTTGACTCCATGACGTCTTGGAGTAATAATAATAATAAGTCACATGTCCACAAGGAGATGTGCTTTGCATTATGGAATACTAACGCAAGTGATGTGAAGTCATACCACCTTTACCACAAGTTTCCCCAGTCCTGAAAATACTTCAGGCATACTTTGTTTGCTTACAGTTGGATAAAGGATTAAACCAAGTATATAATATAATTTCTTGGTATCTTTAATTTATAGTATAACCAAGTGGGAAAACTTGCAACAACTAACTCTCTAATCCAGAGTATTTTAATAATAAGGTGTGGCACCTTTTGGCAACTCGTATGTGAAAAATATGACTTCTGTATTACTTCAACTTTGGTATCACTTCTGGGTCTGGCTCCCACTGATGAGACCTCAATAAAGGTTGAAACCGGTCTGGGTAGTGACCCTTCTCATAATGCATAGCATTATACATTGTCAGCAAGGAGATGTACTTTGCATTATGGGATACAAAGGCAAGTGAAATCATACCACCTTTACCACAACTTGCCCCAGTCCTGAAAATACTTCAGATGCAAACTTTGTTTGATTACACTTGGATAAAGGTTAAACCAAGTATAATAATATAATTTCTTGGTATCTTTAATTTATATATACAGTATATATATGTTTATAGGAAGATTTACTTGGTCGATCAAAGACTAATCATAATGATCTCAAATATCCAGGTGTTTATCAAATTTTCTGCAATTATGGTAAACCTTACTTTGGACAGACGGAAAAATCAATCGAATTCCATATCGAAGAACACCAAAGAGACATCAACTGCAAAAGAACTTAAGCCAGTGCCTTATCTAGCCAGGTCCTGTTTTCAGTAAATTCAAATGAGTGCCCGCCCTTTCAATACTCGGAGAAAAGTCTAACAATCTTCACCGTTGTTATGATGAGATAGAAAGAAAAATCTCGGAGTCAAAAGAAATAATGCTAAACCCTGTTCATAGTAATAGTAATTTAAGCTACAACTTATCAGACTGCTACAGCTGTGCGATTCCATATTGGTGTGCATGAGATCGTGGATGCACGCATGTGATGAATAATACAGTTGGAGATTGTTCTTTTTAAACTCACCTAGGCTTTAGCCTTTACAGTGTTTTTGCTGCGTTTTTTAATACTGTTAAGATCCAGTTCCTCTAGAGTTCCTTACTGGGATTCTTATATGTTTTTCAGCACCTGAAGAAGTCTATGCTAGACAAAACTGTGTGATTAAAACTTTTTATGTTAATCTCGGTCTTTAGTCATTAATACTTTTAACATATATATATATATTTTTTTTTTGTAATTAATTTTTTTAAGAAAGACTGAACAACCTGCTCTAGACACCAAAGAAGAAACCTGAATTTGCTTTCTGAAGCCACTTCAGGCCTCCAAACAAGTGGGGCAATGGTATCACAGGGCAGTGAAATTCATCTTCCACCTAAAGACAATCACAAACATCCAGGCCCATACTAGGACTAGAACCTGTGGCCTGTGGGTTGGAGAGCAGAAGATACACTAACCACTCCACTCAGCCAACTAGGTTTTATTGCTATTGCTTTTGATTATTTTAAAAATTAAGAATACTTACTTTTCTGTTTGGGGAATGTGGTTACATTTGATAGTGTGGGTAGCTACTTCTGTGGTTGCATGTTTTTTTTTTTTTTTTTTGAAATGGAAACATGGCAATTGTGATAGTGTAATGATCTAGTGATCTGATCAAGCCAATAATAAATGGAATCAAGTTTGGTTGATAGGGGAAGCAGCCACGTTGCAACATTGAAGAATTTCTTGATATGATTATTAAATGGTTCAATAGTTTTAGGTGACTGGTAAAGACAACTTTAATTCAAATAATTAAATATATATACAGTATTTTATGGCTTTTTTTTTTTCCCCACACAGAGAATATATGGGGAATTTAGAACTTTTCTATGAAGAACATTAATTTGAGCTTGCAGGTCAACATAATTATTAGAGATAAGACTGGTTTAAGAAAATCTGTTTCTAGTGCATAATTTTGCTATTTAAATCTTCATAGGCAGTTGTATATTTGCATGCATTGTGTAAATGCAATCAAAGAATTGTGTAAGTGGAATCAATGTTTTTTTTTTTTTAGTGTAAAGATGATACGAGTCAAAGTTTAGGTAACATCCTATGTTTGTACAAGATAAGTTTTTCTGAACATGGTCTTTTTATTGACAATATTCTTTGTTCAATGTGTTCCAAGTCATTTCAAAATTGTGAACTCGTGAAACCTGGTTATTACACCGTTACTATTATTCTGCAGCATTTCAAACCACCATCTTCAGAGCACAAATATGTAACTAGTACAGAACACAAAAACATTAACAATACAACTATAGAAATAATTCAAGTTGTAACTGAATTATTTCTATTTAAGGGTGGATATAGGGAAAAGAAGTTGACTAGATGTGTAAAAAGGTTGTCAAACAAACTTGGACAAATTAATGCAGCCATACTTATTGAATTTATGGAGAGTGCTTTATATCTAATTATAAAAAATCCAACTTATAACTTTTCTATGCAGTACAGTACTTGTTCATTTAATCTTGTGTAACAGGGTATCCAGAGATATGGCAGTCCTGACTTGTACGCCCCCTTGAGGGTACTTTTTTTTATTATTATTCTTGACACCTCCAAGGAGTCCAAAAACTCATCGTGGGAGGACACCTACAACTGTCTCAACCACTACAACGAACCTCTACTACGAATCATCTCCATGAACGCCCACCTCCACCACAACTGGCATTCTATGTCTGTAAATTGCATGTGTTCTGAAGGGCCGATTTGTTTGTATGCGGGATGAAAAACCCTGCTACCTCCATATGAGATCGGCTAACTCACCTTCGATTGAAAATCATCCAGATAAAGATTCCTCCCGTCGCGACGAGAATCGAACTTAGGCCTATTCCGATTGAAGGGTGCAATGTACCGTCGTTCTTCCAATTGCGTTACAGAGGCGCTGTAGTACATCATCAGGAATTTGATGATGACTTGCCGTAATAACAAATCAGTGGGATCTTGATCCATAATCAGATAAGTAGAACAATCTTTTAGGATTATAAATAAATATCCGACAAATTCAGAAAAGAAAAACTTGCATAAATTATTAAAAATATTAAACACCAAAGATATCCCTGAAAATTTACAAATCCAATCTGACCTATTGTGTCTTATAGTTGAAAGCGCAAACAAACTTGAATGACACCTAACAAAATCACTTGTCCTACAACACAGGACAACCCCCCCCCCCCTTTCATTACAAACTGTTTTGACTTAAAAAAAAAAAAAAAAAAAATCTTACCCACAAAAATCCAAAGATGCTTGACCATAAACCACAATTCCCTATAATATATTTGAATTATTCAAATTCACTACATATTCAAGTTATTTTACAAGAAAAAAAATACACCAGATAATACTACAAGCCTCTAACATCTTGTTTCTATATAAAACACCTAAAGGAAAAAAGCACTCACCATGGATGTAGTCAAGCCAACAGTCTGGCTATACTATATATCAGGTTTGGTTGGTCGAATGGTTAGTATATCTGCTCTCCAGCAAAAGGCTGCAGGTTCGAATCCTACCATGGGCATGGATGTTTGTAATTGTCTGAAAATACCAGTGGTGGTGACCAGTAGATGGCATTGGTGTAGATGATGATGGTAGTTACAGTTCATTGTAGTTAGTGGATTGAGTGGTGGAGACAGATTGTAGAGTAGGTGCCCTCCCTCAATGAGTCCCTGGGACTCCCTGGAAGTATCATGTAAGCTACAGCATAACTGCATTGTTTGATGTTTACACTAGCCTAAAAAGTTAGGTTTACACCTAACCTCTAGTGAAAGAAGGGAAGAGTAAAGTCATCATCATCATCAAATTCCTGCCATGTACCCTCAAGGGGTGTACAGGATATGACAGTACTACATGAAAAAATTACATCATTACTAACTTCCTATCTACAATTTTCCTCCAAATCAGTCTGTTACTTGTCAAGAACCCAACATTACCAGATCTTATATTTCTATCTTCTAAGCCACTTTGTACCGTATCAATCCACCTATATCTTGGTCTTCCTCTGGGTCGTTTTCCTGCCAACCTGGCAGAGAACACTTGTTTTGCTAATCTTTCCTCTCCCATTCTATTTAAGTGACCATACCACCTGAGATTAGCTCTGCTAACACACTCCTGGATGCTGACAATGTCAAGTTCTTTCCTAATATCCTCGTTTTTAATATGATATTGACATTGATGCCATCTGTTTGTGCCCTCTAATCTTTCTCAGGACTTTCATATCTGCAGTCTCTAGTCTTTGGTCAAGTGTTTTACTTCTGATCCAATTCTCAGATTCATAAGTTAAAATTGGCTCGAATACTGTTTTGTATACCGCTAATTTAGTGTTTTGGCTAATTTCTCTCTTATTCCATATAAATTTATTCAATTGACTTCCTACCATACCAGCTTTGTTGATTCTGTTGTCTATTTCCATATTTAATTTACCATCTTCAGTAAAAATTGTGCCTAAGTAGCTGAAATGTTTTACTTGTTTCACAGGTTCTCCATTCACAACACACTTGACATTTTCAATGATTCTGCCTATTTTCATTGGTCTTTGTCTTTTTATTGCTGACCTTCATATCATATCTATTACAACAGCTATTCAATTTAGTCAGAGAATCTTGCAGACTTGTAGCGGATTTATTTAGAAGTATAACATCATCTGCATAAAGCAAAGAGCTGACATTAACATCTCCAATTTTGATACCAGGTTTAATACCACTTTCCTTCATAATGTGATCCATATAGATAATGAATAACAGAGGGGATAATGTACATCCTTGTCTCACACCAGATTTAACATTAAACCATCTTCCTGTACTTCCTTCAATTCTAACTGTTGACTTACAACTCAAATAAAGACTAAGTATTGCTTGATATAATGCCCCATTTACACCATATAACGGCAGCGTATTGAATAGCTTCTCTCTTGGCACCTTGTCATATGCCTTTTCCAAATCGACAAAACTTAAATACAGATCTCTGTTATATTCCCATGCTTTCTCGACTATTTGTCGTAAAGTGAAGATCTGATCCTGACAGCCTCTATTTGGCCTGAATCCAGTTTGTTCTTCACCAAGCTTTTCTTCCACAATTCTTCTCAACCGTTTCTCAAGTATACTTGCATAGATCTTGCCAGGAACACTCAGTAGGGAAATACCTCTGTAATTCTCACATTCAGTTTTATTTCCCTTTTTATATATGGGTACTATGAGAGCTCTACTCCAATCATCAGGAATTCGTCCCTCTGTCTAGGCATTCTGAACTATGCAGTGCAGCCACTGTAAGACTTTTATACCACCATACTTCAGCATTTCTGGTCGAATATCATCTACTCCTGCTGCCTTTCCACATTTCAAGCCTTTGATGGCTTTTTCTACTTCAAGTATGGATATGTATTCCTGACTGCATGCCTGGTCAGTGTTTTTTTTATCACTGTGCTGTCATCACTGCTTGTTTCATTTAGCAGTTTTTCTAAGTAATTACTCCATACTTCAAGGATATCTTTTTCTCCTGTTTTCATGTCACCTTTATCATCTCTAACTCCTTTTACAGCACTCTTTCCTCCATTCCTAAGCTTCTTCAACAAACTGCAGAATATTTTGCCACCTTCTTGATATTTATTTTCTATATTCTTGCCAAAGTCCTCCCATGACTTTTGTTTAGCTAGTTTTACACACTGTTTAGCTTTCTTACATTTGTCTCTGTATTCTGTAAGAGTAAAAGCTGACTTATTTGCCAGGAACTTTTGATATGCTTTCTTCTTTTCCTTCACTGCTTCTTTAACTTCCTGTGTCCACCAGGGAGTTCTGATTTTTTTTATCCTTGCACACAACCTCACCACATGCCTCTCTGGCAGAATCAATCAATGTTTCCTTCAGAGTTTGCCACTGAATCTCCAAGGTTTGATTCCTGTTCTCAAACTCTTTCATTTTCTTTTCAATAATATTTCTGTATTTTAGTCTACAGTTCACATCTGAGAGCTGCTCAACTTTTATTCGCTTTAAAACTTTCTTACATGTTATTCTTTTCAATATGAAATTCAATTTTATCCTGCTCAAGACTAAATAGTGATCACTTCCAATTTCAAATCCTCTGTACACTCTGGTGTCCTGCACCAGGGAGAAAACATCACTATCAACAATAACATATTCCTAATTTCTTATTCCTAGCCTCTTCTCTCCATGTGAATTTGTGCACATTTTTATGTTGGAACATGGTGTTAGTAATAACCAGTCCATGTCCTGAGCAGAAATCCAACAGATATTTGCCATTATTATTAACTTTGCACTTTTCTCCAAATTTTCCCAAAATATTTTTGTATGTCTCACAATCATTTCCTACTCTGCTATTTAGATCCCCAACAATGTCCAACTTTTCCTTTTTCATTGTGTCAGTTGCTTTTTCTAGAGAGTCAAAAAATTCCTCCACTTCTACCGTAGTAGAACCTTCTGTGGGACCATAGGCATAAATAAGTCTCATTGTCCAGTTCCCCATTCTCATATTTGCCCACATTACTCTACTCTTGAGACTGACTGCTATTCAAGAAGATTAGCCTCGTATTTTGTGTTGAATACTATGGCTACTCCTTTTCCTTGATTGTCATTGCCTGAATATAACATTTTGTATTTATTGCTCAGAAAGATCTCACCAGTTTTGGTCATTTTTTGTTTCAGTCACTCCTATTATGTCGATCTGGTACTTATCTAATTCCTCAGCTAGCTCCATTTCTTTGCCATTCAGGCTTCTTACATTGATAGTACCGATTTTTAACTCTGGTGATGTTGAGTTGGGGTTTGTTTTCAGATTTGTTCCAGTAGCTGACTTTTCGCTGTTCGCCCTGGTTCCCTGGCGAAAACAACGCGGCCTTGCTTAACCGGGCGACGCCCCAGCCGGCATGAAATTTTGTCATGTTGTACCATCATTTTTTTATTTTGGTTTAACCAATAAGAATACAATTTGGTCGGCTAAATCCCAAATTGCCAGCCCATCCTCGTACGTTCAGTATCAAAGTAGATACCCAACAGGGTGCAGCACGAGAAGGTGAGGATTGGACATTAAGTCAGAAGCCCTGGTCGGTTCTCCGCATTCCTTTAAAGGCTATGTGGAGGTCTCCTCTCAGTTATACAGCTTTGACCCTTAAGCACCCCAGACCCTTAAGCATCATGTAATAATAATAATTCCAAAAGTAATGTTTTGAAAATATATAAAAGATAAATCACTTGCTAATTTAATAAGTACATATTCTCCATTTGAATCAACAACTCTCTTCCAACGTTGTGAAAGCTTCATAATGCCATTTCTATAGAATTCAGGTTTGGATGCAAAGAAGTCACATAGGCTGAATTTCAGTGCCTCTAATGTATCATATTGTTATTCATTAATGAAATGTTGCAAACTTTGAAATAAGTGGTAATCTGAAGGTGCAAAATCAGGAGAACATGGAGGATGTGAAAGCTTTTCCCAGCCGAGTTCCTCAATCTTGGTACAGGTGATTCATGTGCTATGAGGGCATGTGTTATCATGGTGAAAAACACCTTTTTGATTGACCAGAGAATACCTCTTTTCTTTCAGTTTTTCATTCAACTGATCGAGTTGTTCACAGTATACTTCAGCTGTGATTGTTTGGTTTTGTGGCAAGAGTTCAAAGTATATAATACCAGTCATATACTACCAAACACTTAAAGCCTTCAGAGGATGAAGGTCTTGTTTTGACTGAGGTTTAGCCTGCTCCCCTGAACGAACCCACTGCCTTTGGCACTTAACATTCTTGTAAAATATCCATTTTTCATCACTGTGACTATGCAACTTAAAAATAGAGATGGAACCTCTTGAGAATGAAGAGCAGTGCAGATGTTGACGCAATCTCTTCGATTGTTGTTCATCAGTTCGTGAGGAACCCACTTGCTGAGCTTGGACACTATTTTTATGTTGAGCCCATACACGAGAGGTTGGTCAATCAACCTATAGTACATTAGTACTGTATATGGGCAATGGGTTGGAAAAAGAAGGTACTTGTTCACATTTGATTTGAATGACTGTATATTGTATTCCTTGGGGAACATGACGGGGGGAGACTGCTCCATAGTACAGCAGTTGCAGGGATGAAGAAGGAGAAGGAACTTGTTGTGTGGGTTTAAAGGTGCACTGTGAAGGGATGTTAAGCAGCAGCTGCACGTGTTCCAACAAGCTTAGTACCTCTTCTTCTTAAGGTTCTTAGCCTTAAGTACCACAATTCTCCATTTTTTCCTATCCTTAGCCAACTCCTTCCAGTTTCACAGCTTCAGCTCTTTCATGTCCATTTCAATGTTATCCATTTTCTGCAGGATCTTCCTCTAGGACGTTAAGCAGCAGCTGCACGTGTTCCAACAAGCTTAGTACCTCTTCTTAAGTTTCACAAACCCTTAAGGTTCTTAGCCTCAAGCACCACAATTCTCCATTTTATCCTATCCTTAGCCAACTCCTTCCAGTTTCGCAGCTTCAGCTCTTTCATGTCCATTTCAATGTTATCCATCCATCTTCTGCGGGATCTTCCTCTAGGACGTTGAGCAGCAGCTGCACGTGTTCCAACAAGCTTAGTACCTCTTCTTAAGTTTCACAAACCCTTAAGGTTCTTAGCCTCAAGCACCACAATTCTCCATTTTATCCTATCCTTAGCCAACTCCTATTTGATAAATTTGATAAATTTTATCAAATCCTGCAGCTTTATTATTTTGTAAGAGTTTTAATGCTTGTTTCTATTTCACTAAATGATGGCTCTTTGACTTCTGGTTCACAAGTAGAGTAAATTCTGGCTAGGAATGTTGCTTTGGGATTTTGGCAGTTTAGTAGCTGTCTGAAATACAGTGATACCCCGGAAGTTACGCAGTAGGTGAGACGAAAAGCACGTAAGTCGAATTCGTGTAACTCGGGGTATAATGTTGCATGTAATTTATATATACAAACATACAATTGGGACCAAAGATTTACAAAAACACCTATATTTTTTAAGAAATATAATCATAATTGTAGTTTTTCATACATAAAAAAAAAGAAAGTTATTTCGATGTCAATGGTTTCATAAAATCTAATAGATTCGTTTGACAACATAATGTCTTTTTTTTTGTCAGGCAAAATTTCTTCATAGCAAGCCAGTGATTTTTTTATTCCTTGCCTTGTGGCTACAATTCATTCCTCGTTAGAATCTATGTCCTCCAAAATCTGTAAACCTTTCTTAATTAAGCTGAGGCCTTCTGTTAATTTTGCAATTGTCATGTGCTTTTCTGGTAAAACTGGATCTGAGGTTTCGGTCTCTTTGCTACTGAAGGGTGTCTCCAATATCAGAGACAACCCAAGAATCTCCAATAATCCTTACAGCATCTAAAACATTAAACCGTTTCCAAAACTCTTTAACAGACAGTTGCTCATTTTGCCTCATAGCTTCATTCAGACTTGCAAATGAACGGCGTGTGTAGTATGCTTTGAATGTTTTTTCTTGTCTTACTAGCTGTAGAAGAATCGGACTTGCTTCTTTTGGGTGACATTATTATTTTTATGTGATAAAATTTTTATCAAGAACATAACATTAAACAATTGCAAGGTTTGTAGACTATAAAAATTGTGTATGAATGGAGACTGTGCAAAACACGTCAGTGCTTGTTCACAGCATGTGCGACACTGGCGAATGCGGCCGGTGCCGGAAAGATACGACTAGTGGTGAGACATGATGGGAATACGTATATATAAGAAACCGCGTAACTCTGGATTCGTGTAAGTCAGGGTATGACTATTCCCTCCACCATCTGTTTGTCATTTGCAATAATTTGTCCTTTATTATCATTAATTATTCCAGTTCTTGATTGATAGCCTGTCTTTAATTTATTTATGCCTTGAAAAAAAAAAGTTCCTTGCATTTTTATGTTTATTCTCTTTATCAGTTTTATCAATTCTTTTAGATATAGTCTTTTTTTCTCTGATAGCAGATCTATAGTTTTGATAGTTGTCCTGTTGGTTCTGAAACCATTTAAGCTTAGCTTCTTTTTTCATTTCTATTGCTTCTTTGTTATTAAACCATTTATTATGTATGAAATAAATATTTTGGAACCCTAAAACTTTTTTCAGATGCTCTGTTTATGCAACACTTAATAGATTCCATAGATCAAATATTTCCAGTTTCTTAAACATTATTAAGCTCTGCTTTTATTTCACTAGAGTGGTTTGATCTTATCTTATTGTTTTTCAGATTATCAATCTTGAGTTTAGGATGTTTATTTTTTATTGAAATAGTTTTTGTTAAGTTTTATTTTCATTACTGATTCTGCCAAATAATGATCTGAATCGCAAACTGTTAGAAACCCTATAGTTTCTAACAGTTTGAATACTGCTTCTAAATCTTTTTTTTCTATTAAAATATGATCAATTTGGTTGTGGGTTAATCCATGTTTGCTTATGGATGTCTCTCCTCATAAATGTTATGCTACTTATTATCAGATTCTTGGAGATTGCTAAATTGCAATCTCCAAGAATCTGATAATAAGTAGCATCGGACATTTGAGATTTCATGTAGGCTATTGTTTCCGATTGTTTGTCTATAATTTCTTCTCTTCTTATTTTTGCATTAAGGTCTCCTGAAAGTATAATTATGTCATTATTTGGTATTTCATCAATTATTCCTTCTAGAGTATCACAGAATTCATCCTTGGTATCTTGATGAGTTTCCTCTGTGGGTGCATGTGCATTAATTAAGGTCATTTTGAACTTTTTTGTTAGCAGTCATATTTTACAGAGTCTTTTGTTGATGTCCTCAAAACTTATGAGTGAATCCCATAGCCTTCTTTGTATCATAAATCCTGTTCCTAGTTCATGCCTTCCTGTGATATTTCCATCATATAATAAATCTAATTTGTGTTCACCACTATCAATCCATCTAGTTTCCTGAATTGCCACTATATCCATTTTATATTTTTTAAGTTCATCACTTAAACTTTGCAGTGCACCTGTTCTATATAAGCTTCTGACATTCCACATTCCAAATCTTAATCCTTTATTCCAAGCAACAAGTCGAGTTCCTTCTTGTACAGTCCAATATTGAGGCTTATTTGGTGCATGGCCTAACAAATAAGATTTTTACAAGATGAGGTTGTTGGCCTCCTACTGGTAGAATAACTATCGCCAGCATTGCTCTCATGGTCATTGGGACATGCAAGCCCTGCCACCACCACAAGGTGAAGACACCATTGGGGGAGGGGGGCTTAGTACTAAGTGGGGAAATTATTGATGTTATTTTGAATGAACATTTTCCATGGAGATATTTGTAGAATACACACAGTGCAGAGACCAATCATCTGTGTGAAAGTGGGGGGGAGTGAGTTGGTAAGAGATGGGTTACTAATAAGTCTGATTGTTCACCTCTGTATTGAGTCAAACATTTTGAGAGAGCTTTTGGTGGCCCCACTCCATATGTGAGAACAGTATTCGATGGCTGGGTGGATTTGTGATTTGTATAAGGTTAACAGCTGTTCGGGGGTAAAGTAATATCTTGAGAAAAAGAGAAATCCTAGTTTTTTAGAAGCTGAGGATGCAATGGTTGCGATGTGTTTATGCCAGGAGAGGTTTGATGTCAGGGTAATTACAAGAAAAGAAATCTCAAATTGTCTGGAAATTGGGTGTTGTCAAAAATAATACTGGGAGAAAATGGTTTGTTTGTTTTTTTTATGAGAAATAAGACTACTAGAATTTATTAGCATTGAAATTGACTAAGTTATCTGAACCCCATTGGACGATGGCTTGGAGATTAGGATTGAGGGCAGTGGTGGCTGATGTTCTGTAGGTTGAGGTGAGTTGTGTAGAATAAGGTTTATCAAAAGAAAGGGAGGAGTGCAATGTGCTGTCGTCTGCAAAACTGTGTATTGGGTTGGAGGTCAGCTGAAGTAGGTCATTGATATATATATATGGTAGGAAGAATGTTGGTGAGTGGACAGAACCTTGTGGAACCCCGGCATTAGTTGAATGGTAAGAGGATAAGGAACCATCCACCACCACACATAGTGTGCAAGACAGAAAGCTGACAATCCAACTACAGAAGTCTTGAAATAGACCAAACGATGGCAGCTTACTTAGTAAGCTGCCATCTTGCCTTATGCCAGACCCAGTCAAATGCAACTGCTTGAGATTCACCAAATTTCTCCATGGCATTTGTCCAGAGATGGGTGACATATGTGAGCAGATCTGTTGATCCGCAGCGACAGAATCCATACTGGCATTAGTTTATTAGACAGATACCTTCAAGGTGGTGTAGGAATTGGGAATTGATTTTTTTCCATTACTTTAGACAGGACTGAGGTGAGCGAGATGGGGTGGTAATTGGACGGCAGTGACTTGTTGCCCTTCTTGGGAATGGGTTGAATATAGGCCAATTTCCAGGTTGTGGGATAGATACCAGTGGAGTAAGACAGTATATACAGATGACATAGGACAGGAATCAGTTCTGGTGCACAAACCTTCAAGACAATTAGAGGAATGCCATCAGAGCAAGGAGACTTTTGTGTCTAATTTGGAATATTTTACTGATTTCTTTCTGGCAAAAGGATATAGTGGGCATTGTATGTTGGGCTTCTGGAATGGTGGGAGGACATTTGCCATTGTCAATTATGCATGCATTGGAAGCAAAGTGTGAGGCCAAGAGATTGGCCTTTTCTGTTGGTGATGATGCAATAGAGCCATTTGGGTATGATAGAGGTGGGAATAGTGTTGGGTAGAAGTTACGATGATTGCTTTGATGTGAGACCAAAAGGCTCAGCTGCTGTTTGGACAGGCTGCTAATTTCCTGCTTTTTTGCTCTTCCAAACTCTATTTTGGAAGCATTGATTTTTTTTTTTTTTTTTTGCATTTATTTCGAACTTGGGTATAAGCTCTAAAGGAGAATGGAGTTCTTGATTTGAGCCAGTTATATGTGTTTGTTTTTTTTTATTTGAACAGCCTTGATGCATCTTTTGGAAAACCAGAATTTAGTTAGGGAATGGCAAGTAAGAGTACTGTGGGGAATGTATGCTTCCATGCCAGTGAGGATTACTTTGGTTATAAGTTCAGTGCATATGTTTGGGTTGGAAGGTCGGAAGCAATAGTCCAACCATGGGAATGAGGCATAGAAGTTGCGGAGGCTGTCCCACTTGGCACTGTTATAATGCCAAACTACTCTTGTATGGGAGTGGCTGTGTAAGCGTTGTTGCATGGGGGAGGAGATGAGCACTAGATTGTGGTCAGAATTGCCTAGGGGTGCCCACTACATTTACTGTAAATTTGTTTTTAATGGATTATATCCAGTTTAATAGAGCTGTTTGATAGTTTCCAGTTCTTCTTTGAGCAATCCTTCAGAGGAACAAATGTTGTGTGTTCTAAACACTAAGGATTTTATGATGCTGTACTTTTGAGATGAATAGTGATGTTATGAATATGTTATCCTGAAGTTAGTTTTCAGCAGACAGAAGTAAAAAATGATCCATCCACCCATTTGATATGCATATCCAGAAAGGAAATTCTTCTTGACAATTCTTTTCCCAGTGTAAATTTAATTCAGGAATTTAAAAACTGTTGATTTTTTGTAGAATGGAGTTCTGGCTCTCTGATTCCAAATTGCAAACAAATCATTTATGTACCATAGTCAAATGGATGGTTTGGGAAAACAAAGTCAATCAGCTTGATGTTCTTTACAATGTTGTGCCTTGAAATGCAGTAATCAAATTACCTTTGTTTTGATGTCACCAAACCCAACAATAACACAAAAATAACAACCTTCCCAGAGAGTATGCAAGGGAAGACAAGCTCCACAAGATTCCTGCACCAAACATCTCTGAATGTGTGGCAAAGGCTATGAAAAAAATTCATCACTATCTTCAAAACTCATCAACCAAATTCACAATCTGTTACCTTCTCCAAATGACAAACTTTCACTAATGATGCCACCTGATGTATAGCAAGAATCCTGTTCAGGTAACTTGTCTTACTATGGACAAAAAGGAAAATCAGTCAATAAATGTATGTCTGAACATCAAGACCGTATCCAGCTTATCAAATCTCTCAAATCTGGCCTGGCACAACATAGTCAAAAACACTAGCCATAGGGTGCCGGTAGGAAAACACCAAAGTATTATATAGACCTATGTTTAAACGAATGTCTGAACCTCAATCATAATGACTGCCTTACCATCCCTAAAGTTGGGAGATTGTTATCCTCGACTGTATTTTATTTTATTAATATTTTCCATCCAATAGTGTTTTTAACCTAATGATAATATAACTATACATATAGAGGAATTCCAATTAATGCATATACTATTTTTGTTCAAATTCCTCACTGTGTTTCTTTGCTCACACTGTCTATCTTACAATACATAAAACAAAATATTTGTACAATAAATTTTTACTGTGGTACATGTGTGATTTTATAAAAACTATCTTCCCTTCCTAGACATACTAGTTATATATCTTCCAAACAACTCATTATTGTTGTCTCTTTCCAGAAAGACTGCACATGCAAAAATATTAGCCATACCATCATTCAACCTAATAAATTGCATCCTCAAAACATTGACAGCTGTTTGTTCTAATGCAGAGCTCTTGCCACAGAACTCAGTTATCTTTGTCAGACCTTTTTAGAGGCTACAATCTCTACAGTATATAAAAAAAAACTTCCTTATCTTGACACACAAGATCACAACTATTTCCATCTTTTATATTCTGGGCAAATCTGAAAAAATAAAGTTCTTCATAATATAATCTCCATGCTACTTTAAAATCATACATCCAGCTAACCATTAAGGTGGTTAGCTGAACATCAGCTAACCACTTTAATCCATTCTTTTAAAAAGAAGATTTATCTACTTACATATCTAGACTGTATTAAGTTCCTGTGCCTGAAACAGAAAGATCTGGTAGATCTATTAATATCTGCTTTGAACATAAAAACTACCTCTGCAATCATTAAGGACTGGCAGATTATGATCTGTCACACATGATTAAATAGAAGAATAATACTGTGCTACACAGAGGATTCATTATTCTTACTATTGCATGAGAACCTTACATGGAATCTGACTCCTCATTATGGCGGACCCACACAATATCTATCATACATCTCTTTGAACACATTCACTGACAAAGCACATCCACACCATAGTGGCAAGCCATTCTACTCATTCACTATTCTTTATGAAAAAAAATCTAGCCCTGAGACCCTTGCTAACAACTCTCTCACTCAATTTTCTGAAATGACCCCTTGTGCTGCTTCTTCTAGCCCAGTGCTGAAAAATTCTCTGCATCAATCCTACAAAACGATTTTAATAACTTAAATGGTTACATCATATCTCCTCTTTTCCACTATTAACCAACTTCTGCCATTCCCAAACACTCAATCTATTGTCATTGGGAGTATTCTGCAGAACACACACACCTCTTAGTCACTTGCCCATGAATACAATCCACTACCACTTCCTCCTCAAGAAACCCAGATGAACAGATCTGTGTAGAGTACTTATCTTTTTCCCATAGTGTAGGCTTATTTAAATCGTCCTGCAGGCTCTCTTATATCATCTTCATAAATTATTATACTACCTAATATTTTCCTCAAAATTATTTCCAGTATTCTGATGTACAAATTAAATAGCAGTTTAACAGCATTAAACTGCTATCGCTTGACCTTGGGAATATAGTTTGATATTGCTTCCTTTCAACAACTCATGATCATCCATGCACTACTAACATTCATTCCTTGCAAATTCTCATGCCAAAGTACTGCCTCCTAAGCTTATCAATCATCTGTCCTGTAATTCCACACACACACATATACTCCTTAATTGAAAAGTCCAAGTTGATTCTGCATGGACACTCTCCTCAATCAGAGGCAATATGGCTATCTTGATTATCCATATTGCCTTGGATACTAAGATACTGACTGGTCTGTAAATTGCTAAATGCCTTGAACCTGATCAGAGAGAAAACAGCCCGAGAAACAATTCAATTACTGCATGAGTCATTTCCTGGTCGTGTAATTTCCCGTTTTGGTGATCAGAATTGGCCGCCCAGATCATGTGACTTAACGCCGTTGGACTTTTTTCTTTGGGGTTTTTTGAAGTCTAAGGTTTATGCCAACAAGCCCACGACCACCCATGCCTTGAAGGAGGAAATTGAGCGCTGTATCAACGAAATTCAGCCACATTTATGCAAAACGGTCGTGGAAAATTTCAACAAAAGAGTGCGTATGTGCCAGCAAAGCCGAGGCCATTTACCCGATATGCTATTCCATGCATAACCCTATACTGTATACTTTATGAATCAATAAGAAATTACTATTTTTAATTAAAAACCTGTGTTTTCTATCAAAATTACTTCTTGCGTGAATTTTGGGACACCCTGTATTATATTCCAATACCCAATTCCAGAATTCACTTGCTGTATGAGAGGACTGCACGGATCCTTATTTACACAACACCTATCATATTTCTTGAACTTATTCACCAGTGATGCACTCAACCTCCTGTGGAAACCCATTCACTACTCTCCAAAAATGTATAGTCCCTTGGTAACCACACCTTTTTAATTTTCATGGATAACTGTTTAGTCTTTTACTTCTTGCCACATACTGAAAAGTCTTTTGTGGCACTCCTATAAAATCCCTTTAATAATTTACATTTCTATCATACTGAACCTATCAACTAGCCTTTGTAACCCATAGACCTACTATCAAAGAGAGTATTCCTGACTTGTTACAATCTCCACTTGTATCTGGATCCTCTCCATCACCTTCTTCCCATTCCCAAGAAATCTAGGTAAGGAGGTCTGTGCATAATAATCAGATGTGACCTTATAAAAAAGGAATAACTTCCCTATCCCTACTTGTTGCTATGTTCTTCAACAACCAAGTAATCTAACAAGATGTTTTGGCCACCTTTCCAATATATCCTCTAAACTTCAATTCCCTGTTCACAATCATTTCAAAATCTCTGGCTCAGAAATTTCCTGTAATTAAGTTCCATCAATGTAGTATGCACGTTGTGATCTGTTCTTCCTAGAGGGCATGACTTTACAACACACCACATTAAACTGGCAGTCTTTATTGGCTGCCAGTCTATTTAAGTTGTCCTGCAGGATCTCTATATCACTAACTATTCTTTTCCCAGTTTTGCATCATCAGCAAACAACTGCACATTTCCTATATCACTAATACAGGAAATAACAGAACAGTAGAAGTCTCAATACAGTGCCTTGAAGTACACCATTAGTAACCTGCCCTCTCTAGAATTCAATATCCCCTATGTATTACTCTATTATCCTGTCCATTAGCCACCTTATTATCCATATTAACAGTTTCATATCAAACCCTATTTGCTCCAATTTATTTAACAGAGTTCCATATGCCATCCCATTGAATGTATGGGCAAAGAGCAATATCACTGCATAGCTATTTCTTCCTACTTAACCTGTTCTTTTACTATAAGAAGTGAGCTAATTACTAAGGAAAAGACCTACCTTTTACAAATTATATTTCTGTACACCTGAATTCCTCAATTTTGTCTTTTGAATTTTTGTAAAAATTCCTGAATTTTGCCTTTTACCAAGTGTTCCAAAATATTAACCAACACTGCTGAGATACAGGGGCGAATGCTGGTCTTGAAATTCATACTTGTTCTTGTTATCATTCAGGGAGTGAAAGGTGTGATTGAAGTCTGATTAGCGAAATAATGAATTACTGACCATTTAAAACTATATACTGTATTTAGAAATTTATGTACATTAATCATACAAATACAACATTTATTTTACAAATGATATTCTATCTTTTTCAATTTAGCTACTTGAATACAAATTCTACCCTACGGTTCTTCTTTATGAACTAGTCAATAACATTGTCATAAAAAGTTGGTTGTAACTTAATTTTCCGAAGCAACACGTGCACTTGTAAAGGCTGGCTGAAGCTCACTGGCTAGAGCAACGTTAACTGTGTATGGCCTGTGTTTAAGCAACAGAGCGAGACGACGTGAAATGGCTATGTATGCACATGAAATCACAGTGCTGCAGCAAGGACCTGGAAGATCCAACAACCGAGCAAGCCAAGGTAGGCTTTGACTAGATGAGCAAGCATCGGCCTTCGATACACAATGCAAAGCTTAATTATTGCCATGCAAGCTTAAGAAGTCTTCTGTCTACAAAAATATAGCCTAAATGGAATGCTTATAAATGCATGCATTTATTAACAAATAAATATTAATTCTTTCTCAAGTAATGAGCTTGCACAGCAAGCATGGAGAATTCGCCCCTGATGAGATACTAACTATTCTGTAAATTTGCTAAATGTCTTGGAGCATGTAACAACCCTATTAGCAGCATATGAAATAATTTCTCAGAAAAAAAAAATTCCTGATTCTAAGACATACATAAATTAGATAATGGTGTTTTACTACTGTATCACAAAAGAACAATTCCTTTTTTGTCCCCCCCCAAAGGTTATATAATTCATAGACAACCCAATGTTTTTTTTTCCTTTTTGTTTTCTGAGACATGGACTGTTTCTCAAAGAAATGCTACAAGGAGGTTAATTACTACTACTTTACATGCAAAAACAACATATTTACATTTTTTTAACATCAGTTACTCACTTCAAGAAGAAGAAATTTACCCAACTAAAGAACAATAATATAAATTTTCATATTAAGATTCTCCATCATTTGAATCAAAAGTGATGTAAACAAAATAAACAAGAAACCCACCAATTACATAATTTCAAGAGATTTTTCTTCTCTGAAGATACACTCTAGATGGCAGCCTTAGTTTCTTTTTTTTTTTTTTTTTTAATCTGATTCACACACAAAAGGTCACAAGACCTATAGCATATTCATGTCATGTGAGGCAAGAAGATAACAAGAAAGGAGGAATCTATTTACACTATTTTTGAACAACTGAAGGTTGTATTCTTTGGGGAAGACAGAGTGGGAGAGGCTGTTCAAAGAACAAAAGTAGATGGAATGAAAGAGGGCAAAGTGAAGTTGGTTCGGTGAGTTTCAATATGGACTATAAAAAACGTTGGTTAACAGTAGCTCTTGTTCTAATGATTTTGGAGGAAAATGGAGGAATAATGTCCATGAAAGTATCTGTAGAAGATCTGGATAGAATCAAGCAATCTTAGAGGATTTTGGTGCACCACCCCAAATATAGGAGCAATATTCTATGGTTGAGCAGATTTGGAATTTGTATAGAGTTAGCAGTTGTGAAGGTGTGAAGCAGTGTCTCGTGTGAAAAAGTACACAAGAGTTTCTTTGGCAGCTACAGAAGCTGTGGTTGAGATGTGTTTGTGTCAGAAAGGCTGGAGGTTATAGGTCAGTTCAGGATGGGAATGATCACGTTTTAATATCTGGGTATTACTCAAAGTAAGGGAGATATAATAACAATGAAAGAATTAAAGGGCAATCTAAGTAAAATAAAAAATGGTATATCAGTAGGAGAAGATGGGATAAACTGTATAAATTTGCTGGGAAATAAGATTAAAATTTTAAAATAAAATATACACAAATGGACAAATACCAGTAAAATGGAAAAAAGAAAAACTGCTACAAAATATATAGTAGAAAGATTGAAAATATAGCCAAAAAATATTAGAATGTCAAAATTGATTTAGAAAACAAAAAACTGTTTTTTGTTTAAAACTACTTATGGAGAAAGAAGAGAATTTAATTTAGAAACTCATGTTTTGTTTATAGATTATGAAAAAGCATTTGACAAAGTAAAAAGATATATAGTATTTAACATATTACAAAGAATAAATATACCTAATATTTTACTACATGAAATAAAAATAAATGCAACAATGTATGAAAAACAATCTATAAACCAAGGAGTAAGACAGGGATGCCCTGTTTTCCAACACTTTTTAATATTTATATGAATGAAATATTAATACAGTGGAACACCTTAAATAACCCAGGTATAGAAATTTCCAAGAATAACAAAATAAATACACTATTTGCAGATGGTCAGGTAATATCAAATAAGAAAGACAATATATAATTTAAACATTATAGTAGACCAGTTTGGAATGAAAATAGATAGATAAAACTAAAACAATGGCATTTTGTGGAACAAACTCCAGTTAGAAGTAAAATAGTTATTGATAATAAAATAACAGAATAGATAAATACTTTCAGTTATCTTGGATGTGAAATATCATAAGAAGGAGAAAAAGACAAAATTAAAAACCTCAAATTTTTTACAGATTATAGGCCTGATAAACAGAATGCCCAATCCAAATATTGTACAATAAAAAAACATGCTTGAAAATACACGATACTTTATCAGTACCTATATTATTATATGGCAGTGAAATCTGAGCAATAAGCAAACAAAAAATAAAAACAAGTGAAATGAGATTCATTGGAACTGCAAAATACACATTAGACAAAAAAGGAATGAAGATATTTTAAAAGAACTAAAAATAAAATCTATAGAAGAAAAACTAAACAATTACAAACAAAACTGGATAGAATATGTAAATCAAATGGCCAACACACAATAACTAATTAATTAATAAAATATAAACCAACTGGAAAGAGAAGGTCAGGTAGACCTCAAAAGAGGATATTAGATGGATAATGAGACTGAACAGACCAATATGGTCTATAAATTAAAGATACCAAGAAATTATATACTTGGTTTAATCCTTTATCCAAGTGTGAGCAAACAAAGTTTGCACCTGAAGTATTTTCAGGACTGGGGAAACTCGTATATAGAAGCTAATGACTTCACATCATTTGCCTAATGCATATTAGTATCCCATAATATCACACTTAGATAAAGGATTAAATCAAGTATATAATTTCTCGGTATCTTTAATTTATAGTATAACCAAGTGGAAAAACTTCCAACAACTATCTCTAATCTAGAGTATTTTAATAAGGTGTGACACCTTTTGCTACTCATATATGAAAATGACTTCTCCATTACTTCAACCTTAGTATCACCTGGCTCCCACTGATGAGACCTCAATAAAGGTCGAAACCAGTCTGGGTAGTGATCCTTTCCATAATGCTGAAAGTTTATTTTTCACTTGGTTAGACTATAATAAATTTAGTTTAATCCTTTATCCCAGTGCGAGCAAACAAAGTTTGCACCTGAAAGTATCTTCAGGGCTGGGGTAGGGTAGTACAACACCAGGCAACTCGTTGCAAAGGCGGCGCAGACTTACATCACTCCTATCTCAGTATCTCACATAATGCAAAACACATCTCCTTGCGGATATGTATAATGTTATGCATTAAGGGAAGGGCCACTACCAGACTAGTTTCGACCTTTATTGAGGTCTCTTCAGTGGGAGCCAGGCCCAGATGTGGAGATACAAGGCAGAAGCAATAGCAAGGTCATCTCTACCTATAGGAGTTGCCAAAAGGTGTGCCACCTTTTTTTTTATTAAATTACTCTGGATTTAGAGAAAGACGATGAAAGTTTATTTTTCAATTGGTTAGACTATAATAAATTTAGTTTAATCCTTTATCCAAGTGTGAGCAAACAAAGTTTGCGCCTGAAAGTATCTTCAGTGGGAGCTGGGCCAGGCCCAGGCCTGGCCTGGCTCCCATTGAAGAGACCTCAATAAAGGTCAAAACTAGTGGGTAGTGGCCCTTCCCTTAATGCATAACATCATACATATCCACAAGGAGATGTGTTTTGCATTATGGGAGATACTGAGATAGGAATGATGTAAGCTTGCTCCACCTTTGCAACGAGTTGCCCAGTGTTGTTACTACCTTACCCCAGTCCTGAAGATACTTTCAGGCGCAAACTTTGTTTGCTCACACTTGGATAAAGGATGAAACTAAATTTATTATATTCCCATAATGCATAGCACTATACATGTCTGTAAGGATATGTGCTTTGCATTATGGGATACTAAGGCAAGTGATGTGAAATCATTACCTTCTATATACGAGTTGCCCCACTCCTGAAAATACTTCAGGTGCAAACTTTGTTTGCTCACACTTGTATAAAGGACTAAACGAACTATATAATTTCTTGGTATCTTTAATTTATAGTATAACCAAGGTAGAAAAACTTCCAACAACAATATGGTCTATATCCATAATTAGTGTTATGATGATGAGAGAGATCAGACAGGACTGAGCTTTGGTAGAACTGAAGTCTACAATGTTGCCCTTGTACTATTGAGATGATCCGAGTTCAGGACACTGGTCGTAGTGGATCTTGATGATTCTAATACTTGACCACTATAAAGTTTGTCAAATGAAAGGCAAAATGGAGTGTATTGTCAGTGGCAAAGCTATGGATAGGATAAGAAGTCTTAAGAGCAGGTGAAAGAACAGAACCTCCTTGAGGAAATCATCCATCATGATACGTAGTGAACAACCATGTTATGATACAAAGTGAGAAAGTTAGCAATCCAGTTGCAGAGTGTTGAAGGCAGACCATAGGATGACAGTATATAAGCAGGCCCCTGTACCAAACCAGATCAAACGCTTTTGAAATGTTGAGAGCAACTATGCGAGTTTCTCCAAATTTTTCAATGGCTCGAGTCCAGAAGCAGGTGGCAAAAGTTAGATCAGCTATAGATCATGAGTGGCAGAATCCATATTGCTGGCAGGTCTCCAGTTGGTCAGGCGTTGGTTGCTGATGACCATGATTTTAGAGAGAGAGAACAGAAATTACAGTAGGATAGCAGTTTGTTTGTTGACTTATCAATCTTTCCTTGGGATGGGATGGATGTAGGCCTATTTTCATGGTGTAATATAGGTGTTAATTGTGGAGTACAAGTTTTTAACGCAATAGGTAGGTGGGATACCATCAGGACTGGAGGCCTTGTGTGTGTCCAAAGTCACTAAGGGTTTTTTTTATTTCTTTCAGGCAGAAGACTGAATGGAGTGGAGGGAACTTAACCAAGCTCATTGATGATCAGGAATTGGAAGAGAAGGATAATGCCAGCAAGTTGGCCTTGTCTTGTCCCATTTGGTACCTTTGTAGTGTCAAAGGACAAGAGACTGAGAACCAGTGGGTGAAGGTTGTTCTCTGGCAAAAGCGATACAAAGTTGTGATCTGAATTATCAAGAGACCTGACATCCATAGTATACTTGGAAGGGAGAGTTGTTAGAAAGAGATCAAGTGTTGGCAAATTGGAAGGATTGTTATTTATTCTGATTGACAATCTGTGTTAGGTAGTTGCTAATGTCAAACATCTCAGCATCCCTTTCTTTCTTGATCAGTGAAACTGGAGAAGGGAAGCCAATTTGAGTGATGAATCAACTGCATCAGAAATTAATACTGATAATCATATGATAAATAATGGCAGCTCAAAGGAAGCTCTGAAATGACTACCTGAAAATATCAATCCCTAAAACAATTTTCTATTTGCTATAATGGCTGATCTGAGTGGCTAAGCAGATAGTGTCACAAACTTTGCAACCAATTAGCTCCTAAATTTAACCCTAAAAGTGAGATTATCACTTTCCAATTCCCCCCCCCCCCCCCACACACACTCTTTTCAAAAATTATACATATATCCCAAGTGCAACTTTAATCAGTTCCAAGGAAAATGATTAAAATAAGGCTTTCCTAAATGATATAACTAAGTTATAATTTAGAGTTATAAGTTGGTTATATCAAGAATACTGCCCACCACTGGAAAACCACATTGCTTTAACCAAGGAAATGTACGCAAATAACTAGTTACATACACTACTGAAACTGGAACATGGTTTAGAGTTAAGCGACTAGCAAGAAGTTATGGCTATAGTTAGTTTTGTGTGCTTATAGCACATAAATTAGAGTATCTGACTATGACTAACTTCATTAAAAGATGGGAATGTGAACACTAAAAAACAACTCTAGAAACAATGAAACAGACATGGACAGAAGACCTGAAAAATTATATAATCTTCTCACTATGTATTAGTGAATTCTCCTAACTAAGGTAAAATACTTATGGCAAAAAGTAACTAAGGTTGTGAAGCCAGTATGTTATGCCAGTTAACTGTATGCATCCTCCAGATGGTTTTGTTAGTGGTAAAACCTATCACTATGTGAGATTATCCAACCACGTGTCAAGGATGATGATGATCCACAGCTACAGGTTGCCAATCTTCACCCCAGACAATACTTACACTTGATCCACATGATGTAAGGCTCACTGCGATAACAGGATAACTTTGTTATGTGCAGTGGTAGTGTTATAGTGTAGGAAGGAATACTTTTGGTTTGAAACAGGATCTTTCAGAGTATCCAAAAAACTTTACACTTCTAATCTATGGTACTCTCTTGTACAATGAGGCCTGTGTATCCATAATTATAGAATCACACATGTACCACAGTAAAAATTTAATTTAATTTTTATTGTAGGACTTCATTATTGAAGGACACACAGTAAAAGGAATTTATGTGATACCTATTCACAAAAGGTTGCAAACCAATAGTGCATTAGTACTGTGGGTGAACTATGGATTTTTGTTTATTTTTATTAATTTTATATTTTTATTATTTTTTAAATAACCTTTTCAAGCCATTTCAGACCATCCATAAGCGGGGTGGTGGTCTCACAACTAAAGACAATCACCACAAACATTCATGCCAGTGGTGAGATTCAAACTTACAGCCTACTGGTTGAAGATACATACTACTCAACTAACACTAAGTTAGCAAGAATGAATAAAGAGAAAGAAAAATTTGCAAGTTCAAAGTAACAGAAGACATGCTGAATAGCCATTACAGATGTTTTAGCAGATTTAGAGGAGAATTGGGATGGGGAGGAATCACTGATGAATTATGATGAACAGGAACAAAGGAAATATTTAGAAAATACAAGCAGGAGAGGACAATCAACCTAATAGCTATTTTCTTTTCTGCAGTAATACAACAAAATTTCAGAACAATGTTCAACGCATTACTTGCTCAAGTAGAGATATGCCAAAAAGAAGTCAAGGTTATTATAGTTATGCAAAAGAGAAATAATCTTCTCTAGATAGTTGAGTACTGTCAGAAGTAAGATTGGAAATAAGAAATTGCAAGAAATACTGATTGCCTTGTTAAATGATCAGCACCACACCAAAGAATGCCTAAAGATCAGATTAGAGATGCAAAAGTTGACATTCTGAAGTTTGAAATCCCTTGGAGGTCATTGATATACAGAAGGAAAAAGAAGTGACAACAAAGCCTTGTGAAGTACATTAGTTGCAAAGTTTGAGGATGAATGGTGCAAAAAAGATAAGCTTAATAGATCTTTGTACTAAATACAATCATATGCCTTAGATATCACAAGAAACCTGAGAGTACATGCATTTACACAGCAAACTCTTCTGTAGCATTTGCCCAAAGGCAGTATTGTCGACAGGGTGTAGCATAGAGGCAGCCTGCTTCACAGCGCCGCTTAATAAGGGTGCTTGTTCAGCCATATTGCAGCAGGTGCCGTCGCTACACTAAATCCTGTTAGCATAATTTTCTTATATTTTTGTCTTATCCAGGACTGTCCAAAGCACTGTCTGCGGGTTGGATGCAGCCTGCGTTGTGATTTTGTGCAGCCCGCCTGTGGGTTTTGATTTTCACGGGCGGAAAAAGAATCAAATGCGTATCAGATATTTTAATTCTACCACTAATCGATAATCTCGATGTTGGTAATTTTATTTGGTGTTTTTACATCACTATATACTCACATTTTTCAAATATTAGATGCGTAAAAGAAGCATTCTTATACTGTTTTGTTTCAACATGCATGCTCCAGGCACTCACGAGGAACGCGAGCGTGTGATTAGTGTTGTTCGTTTATTCAGCTATCGAGGTTGTGTCGCTGTTGCTGCTCACCAAATTACTAGATACACATCGTGATGCGGCCCTTGGATAAATTTTTTTGTAATTCGGCTTTTGGATTACTTAAGATTGGACAGCTCTGATCCATTAGGTGCAATATTTAATTTTTTGCCTCAGGGTGTGATCTAATCTAGCGACAGCTCTGCCCAAAGGTGACTAAAGGGCAACAAACAATACTCCAGTGATCAACAATGGCAGAATCCATAACAGCAAATGGTTTATTATTTTGTGTTTCTAGGTAATGTAGAAGATGAGTATTAATTGTTTTCTCCATTACTTCAGAAAAACACTGAAGTGAGCCACGCTGGGTAGTAAAGAGTTGTTGCCCTTCTTTAGTACAGGTTGAATATGGGGTGATTTCTAAGCCACAAGATAAATACCAAAAGATGGAACAAAAGAGAAAAAGTAATAATCCAACTAAGGAAATGAGACAGAAGTCAAGATCATCCCGTTTGGCACTTTTATAATGCCAGACAATATGAATGAGAATGGCTGCATGAGTTTCATGGGAGAAGAAATCAGCTTTGTGTTCTAAGTAATTACAGACCACAATGTTAACATTTATAATATAATTAATGAGGAAGAGATTGGGTGCGATCAGTTATCTGGTATTATGGTAAGCAAAACCAGTTTGTTTAAGTTCAATGACAACAATGTCATAGTATCTATCTGATCTGTGCAGTTAGAAAAGGAGAGCCAGTTTGATTTGTGAACATTCAAGTCTCCAAAGAAGATGACCTCATTAATAGGACAAACTGAGATGATCAACATAAAATTTAGTTGGCAACATTAAGAGCTATAACATTAGGATTAGGAATATTAGGATTTTTTTTTTCATAGGTTGGACAGAAGAAACAACATATAGCAATAAGAGTTTGGGATTCGGTCAGAGTATTAGAGGATTTCAATGTAATTGAAATGTCATTGATGTATGATTATAAAGCCTTGACATGGGTGGGGTTAGAGTGTGGTAGCCTCAAGGAGATGGTATTTAGAAACCAGCTTGAGGCAATACCACAAATGGAAGAATCCAAAAAGAGATCACTAGTGCATGGAAACTAATTAGGAAGTATTTGATAACAGAAAGAAAATTGTATATATCTCAAATAAGACAGAGTTGATATAAAATGGATAATTAGAGAAGTCAAACATTAGCATTATAAGAAGAAAGGAAAAGAAATGTATAAAACGCCAAATTATATAATAGCATACGGGAGTAATTCTTGTAGAAAGGCTTATATGCTGGTTAAACATGATAACTAAATACTTAAGGAATTGACAGCGTACACTAGAAATATAAATTAAATCAACTTTAATATATACTTTCCGATATTTCGGTAACGTCACATTGCCATCTTCATGGGAACTTAAGATAAAGACACGTGCATGCAAGTACTACATAACAGCAAATGTAGTACTTGCGTATACGTGTCTTTATCTTAAGTTCCCATGAAGATGGCAATGTGACGTTGCTGAAATATCGGAAAGTATATATTAAAGTTGATTTAATTTATATTTCTAGTGTACATTGTCAATTCCTTAAGTATTTATTATTATTACGGGCAACTCCAGGGAATCGTTAGACTCATCGAGAGAGGCCCTAAACATCATGTCCACACAACTATATGACATTCTCACAGTATCTATCATACCTTGCCTTGAACTCTCTCACCGTCATAGCACCCACAACAGACTCTGCCAGCTTATTCCACTCATTTACCACTCTAAAAGTAAAGAACCCAGCTCTAACACTCCGGCTAACCACACTCTTGCCCAGCTTCCATAGGTGTCCCCTAGTTCTCCCACCACCAGTCCTGATCTCAAAAATATCCTCTGAATTAATCCTATAGAAACCCTTTAGCAATTTGAATGTCTCAATCATATCTCCCCTTTTCCGCCTATCAACTAATTTCTGCAACCCACAAATCTTCAACCTGTTCTCATATGGTTCATTCCATAGACCCGCTATCATCTTAGTCATTCGCCTCTGGATCCTCTCCACCGCCTCCCCCATCAAGAAGGAACCTAGGTAACCAAATCTGGGCACAGTGGTCGAGATGAGGTCTTATCAAGGCTCAGTACAGAGGTACAATAACTTGCTTGTCTCTGCTCGTCAAGGTATTTTTCAACAACCAAGTGAGTTGATGAGCTGATTTAGCTACTTTTGCAATGTGCCCCCTAAACTTCATCTCCCTATCCACCAACACTCCCAAGTCCCTGGCCTCATCAATCTCCTGGAGTACAGTTCCACCAATGTGGTATACTGCTGCTAATCTTTTCACCCCAAAATGCATAACCTTACATTTTGTCACATTAAATTGATATCCATTCTCCTTAGTCCAGAATTCCAATCTATCCAAGTCATCCTGCAAGATTTTGACATCTTCTGCATTCACTATTGCCCTACCCAACTTGGCATCATCAGCGAACAAATGAACTGTTCCTCTTAGATCCTTCCCTATATCGTTAATGAACAGAATAAACAGCAGTGGTCCAAGAACAGACCCCTGCAGCAGAACCCTTCAGGCCATCTTTTGGACTCTACTCCTGAATATACTACTCTTTTGATATCTCTCCATCCACCACCCACCTATCCATCTCACCAACCCTATATCCATTCCCATATGTTGTAGTTTACGAATTAGAATTCCATGTGGTATCCTGTCAAAAGGCTTTGGCAGGTCCAGCAGTATCACTGTAAACCCATTACCAGGTCAAGTACTCTCACACCCCTAGTATTTTCAATTACATGCTGTCTCAGATAGTTATCCCTTAATAATTGAATAAAATCCATTTCCTTCCTCACGTGTCCTCTCCTCCTTCCAATCAATGTTACCATAGTTGAAATCCCCCATAATAATTACTCTCCTTCCACTCATTTCATCAATTTGTTTATGCATACTATCTCCACCACCTATTCCATCACCTGGTCTGTCGCAGCACCCAACTGTATATTTTATTCTGCCAGTCTCAATCTCACACCAAATAGCCTCAAATGAGCTCTTTTCACTATCCTGCAATACAACTTCAATTCTCCTTGGCTGCAGTTCATCAGCTATCATCAATAACACCCCTCCCCCCATTTTATTCTCTCTGACCCTCCTAAACACACTATAACCTACACATTCTATCCCACTAACTATATATTTAGTTAGCATACAGGTGTGAATAAGGAAGAAAGGGCAAAAGAGGGAGTAGCAATAATACTACATGAACAGTATCAATTAAATATAAAAGAATTATTATTATGTAACATCTCCAGGGATTCCGAAGACTCATTGAGGAAGGGCACCTACTCTACAACTCTCCGTCTCTACCACTCCACCAACCTCAACTACCTTCATCATCTACACCAACACCATCTACCGCTGACCACCGTATATCAGAAAGAATAATTAATATGCAAGTAAAGATAAAAAGGCATATAAAACTTTCACAGGCATTGATAGTCCTGAAGAAGGGAAACCAGAAACAAATACATTATACAAAGCATTACTTACAAGAAACAAAATAAAATCACAGCATAGCTGGAGATTTAAATGCACAAACTGGGAGCTAGATAATACCAAGAATATGCTAAATATTTAATGAATCAGTGCAAAATAAAAATAGAATTAAATTACTGTAGTTCTACACAGGAAATGAACTGAGAATAAATAACACATTCTATCAACATAAAGCAAATCATAAAATAACACTGGTGATTGAGGAGTGAAGAATTGAGCAATAAGGAAATAAATGCTGCTTGGGAACTGAAAATACATAACTGCATCAATGTGTGAATGTATTCCAAAGGTCAAAAGGCTGAATAAGGTAGGTATGAAATAGATGAATGCAGGGATTAATAATGAAATCGGGAAGAAGGCACTTTGGAGGCAGCACAAGATGAATAATGATAATAATCAGTTGCATAAAGAGTAGTTAGTAAGTACAACATCAGGCCAAAACCCCCCCCCAGGAGTTTTTTCTTGGCTTGATGATTTTCAATATGTGGCAAGTAGAAGAAAGAATGATTATGGTAAGATGCGGTTAATGGATGAAATAGGGAGATTGGTAACCAATGCAGAGAACATAGTCAAGGTGTTCAGTGAGCGGTTCATAAGGGTGTTTCATCTTCAGTGTGAAATCAGAATCTCAAATGTAATGAAAGAAATGACTTAATGGTGAGTGGGCAAGAAGGTATATGCTAGATGTCAATATGGCAATACAACTTGATATATCACCACATCTTGAAGAAATGTTCAAGGGAGTTAGCATCAGCCTTGGCCTACCTGTTTAACAAGTCATTACAAGTCCCAAAGCAAAGCAAAATTGTTCCACTTTACAAAGGTGGTGATAAGGCTAAGACAACAAATTATAGGCTGATCTGTAAATCTGGAGTTGTATAATACAACTTGATATATCGCCACATCTTGAAGAAATGTTCAAGGGAGTTAGCATCAGCCTTGGCCTACCTGTTTAACAAGTCATGCAACAGCACAAGTCCCAAAGGAGTGGAAGGAAAGTAAAATTGTTCCACTTTACAAAAGTGGTGATAAGGCTAAGACAACAAATTATAGAGTGATCTGTATATCTGGAGAGGTTGTGGAGGTAGAGAATACAAAAGTGGGTTGATAACAGTGGAATTCTTTGTACTTGTCAGCATGGGTTTGTTAAAAGGAGGTCGTGTTTTACAAACTTGCTTATGTACTATAACAAGGTGATGAATGTACTGAACAAGGGAGATGCATATACAGTGGTATACTTAGATTTTATTATTATTTGACACCTCCAGGGAGTCCAAAGACTCATCGAGGGAGAGTGTGCCAACAGCATCGAACAATTGGTCCCCTTCCAACTACTAACCGCGCTCAAACTTACTTAACTGAGCCATTAGTAGCAGAGCTCTACCAATCGACCAACCTTTGCCGACCAACCAAATTTTGCAAAAGCTTTTGACAGATCACACAGCAAGTTGGTCACTAAACTGAAGCAGATGAGATTGGATGATAGACTAGCAAGTTGGATAGGTGAATGGCTATTGGATAGGTATCAGCAAGTTGTGTATGCAGAGACACTATCTCAAAAGAGGAAAGTCACTAGTAGTGTGCTGTAAGGGTCAGTTTTGGGACCATTATTTAATCTGTATATTAATGATATTGGAATAGGTTTAACTGGTGATATACAACTGCTTCTAGATGATGCAAGACTGGGGAGAATGATATGATTTTATTTTTATGGCACAAAAACATCAAAGATCATACTGCACCAGTACACAGCAGTACATATGATAATCTGTTAGTAGGACAATCACAAATATCCATGCCCTTAGCAGGATTCAAACCCATAGCCTCATGGCTGGAGAACAAATATGCTAGCCACTTGGCCAACCAGGAGAGAGAGTGATGAGGAATCAAGTAGATGTTGTGACCTTACAGGAGAACTTTAATAGATTGTATGAGTGGGCAATAATATGGAACTATCAATTCAATGTTTACAAGTATAAGACTGAAATTTGGTAGGCAATAATGGGATACAAAGTATACATTTGGTCAGGATATTTCGGAAGAAGCTGAGGAGATAACAGATCTTGGAGTGGTGATTGACAAGGATTTGAATTCAGAAGTCACACTGCACAAATTGAAGACATCAGATTATGGCAATGATACAGAGGATCTCAACTTGTAGAAAGAGGTTCTGGTTCCATTGTGTAAGGCCTTGATCAGGCGTTGAATGGATTACTGTGCACAGGTTTGGTCCCCTGGTTTTCATGGTAATGAGGATATGTTGGAAAGGGCCCAGTGAAGATCAGCTAAGGTTGTGACTGATATTTGGGGTGTGGAATACGAGGACAGATTGAGGGATACAGTTTGCAAAACCTTGTGAATAGCAGGAAGAGAGGGATATGATTGAGACATTGAAATTAGTAAATTAGATTGTTACCAGGTTAATATGGAAGAAAGTTTTTGTAGAATGGGGGGGAGGGATAGAACAAGGGAGACATACAAGGAAGTTGAATAAGGAGGGTGTGGGCAAGGGCATAAGGAGTAGGTTCTTTGCATGGAGAGTGGTTGGTCAGTGGAATGATTTGCCTAACACTGTGGTGAATGCAGATACACTGAACGAGTTTAAAGCACGGTTTGATGGGACAGTGTGTAACAATGTCTGCCTCCCACAATGAGTCTTTAGACTCCATGGAGGTCTGGTGTTAATAATAACAACATGGAGAAATACTTTAGGAAACTTGCCTAAAACAGACTATGTAATAACGAATAAGAAATATTAGACTCGCAGAAATAATCGATATCCAATTTCTAACATCAAGCTGATTTAGCAACTCGCCATACATTACTTATTGGAAAATTAAGATTCTGCAAAAAAAAATTCAAAGTACCTCACAGATTAATAAGACTAAAGAAAAAGTTGAAGGCAGAACTGTTACAGGATGAAAGTATTAAAATATTACATCAATGAAGAAGAGAAGAGCAGCACAACAAAACAATTTTAATGAAAATGTAGAACTGAATGAAAGCTGGAAAATTTAAAAATATTAAACATGCAGCATATGAAGCCTTATGTGAGAAAACAGAAGGAAAATATAGCCTCCCTGATATGCAGAGTTAAATTAGTATAAAAGAAAAAAAGAAGCCTTTCTAGCATATGTAAAATATCAATCTAATGAAAATAAGTATAACTGATACAAAAAGCTTAAAAAAGTAAACTAATAACAAAATCTGGAAAATAAAACAATTGTTGGATATCTATGCAAAACAGCTTGAACACAGCTTATGGCATGCAAATATTGAAATTAATTAGAAACAAAGAGCTGAATTATGTCAATATATATACATACCCTCAACTGAACAAAAACGTTGGGAAGATGAAGAAAAAATAATGTTATCTGAAAATATGAAAGATGAAGACTTAGAAATAACATCACAACAAATAAACATTAAGAAAAAATAGAAAATAGCCAGAATAGACAAAATACAAAATGAGTAATTAAAATATGGAAGAAGAGAAGTAGTAATTCAGTCAACTATAAAAAAAATTGCTTCCTAAAAAAGGAATACCAGATGAATGGAGGGGGAAAATATCAGTGCCAATTTTTAAAAAAAAAGAGATAAAACAGACCCAAAAAATTATAAAACTTATCCAAGTAATTCTTGGATAAGTTTACATACATGAATCTCTAATATTAATGGATAAACAAGATTTTAGATCTGAAAGATCCTGCAGAGATGCAATATTTGCAATATTAACACTCCAGTTTTGTGTTTTATAGATAATAAAAATACAGATAGTAAAGCTAATCAAAGATATTATGTGATACTGCCAGAGTCCAAGGATTCATTGTGAGAGGGCACACTATTCCACTACATCCGACTCACTGTCTCTCCTACTTGATCCTTCAACTACAACATCACTACTACCATCAACACACGATGCCATCTACCACCCACCACAAATAGCATTTTTAATCTGTAAATTCTCCGTTCCCATGGTTGATTTACTTGTATGCAAAATTAAAAAACGTTTTTGGGAGGGAAAAACCCTGCTACCTCCTTAAGAGGTCAGCTAACTTGCCTTCAATTAAAAAGCCCATATAAAATTCCTCTTTTAAAAAGGGGGGAGGAGTGTTATTGATGATAGCTGATGATCTTCAGCCAAGGAGTATAGAAGTTGAACTGCATGATGGGGAAAAAAGCACATTTGAGGCTGTTTGGTGTGAGATAGAATCCAGCAGAACAAAATATACAATTGGGTGCTGCTATAGACCGGGTGATGAAGTGGATGGTGGGGATAGTATGCATAAGCATATAGAAGAAAAGAGTGGAAGGAGGGCAATTATTATGGGTGATTTCAATTATGGTAACATTGACTGGAAAGAGGAGAGGGCACATGGGAGGAAGGAATTGGATTTTATGCGGTTATTAAGGGACAACTATCTACGGCAACATGTATTGGAAAATACCAGGGGGCAGAGAGTGCTGGACCTAGTAATTGCAACCGAGAATGTGGCTGTAACGAACATGACCATGTTGCCACCAATTGGTGAGAGTGACCATAAGGTCATGACTTGGAAGGTGGCTAAAGGAGTCGAATTTACAATTAAGACAGGGTACATGTGGAATTACTGGGCTGGTAAGTATGACAAGCTTAGGTGTGTGCTTGGCTCAATGCCATGGCATGTAAAACTGCAAGGGCTGGATGTTGATAGTGCATGGGAGGTGGTTAAGAACTGTTTGCAGGAGGCAATGGTTGACTGTATACCAAGAGTCCGAATAATAAATCAAGTAGGGGTTAAATGGATGAATAACACTATTAAGCTCGAGCTGCAAAAAAAGAAACAATTATGGAGGGAATTTAAGGAGAAGGGTGACCATCAGGCCAGGATGGTAACAAGGGTGGTAAGAAAAGCAAAAGCAGATTACGAAAGGAAATTGACCACGCAGGCTAAAGAGAATCCCAAACAGTTTTTTCAATATGTTGCAAGTAAAAGGAAAAATGCTTATGGTAGAATGATCTTAAAAAATGCTGAGGGTAGGGAGGTAACCGAATCAGTCGATACTGTGGAATTACTGAGCGAGCACTTTGCAAGAGTATATCATCCAGGTGGTGACTTTGCAGGAATGGAAGAACCAACAGCTTATACTGGAATTGTGATGAATGAAGTAGAGGTAACTAGTCTATTACAGAATCTCAATGTCAATACATCTGTGAGATTGGATGGTATACCAGCTCGTGTCGTAAGTGAAGCGGCCAAAGAATTGTCAGTGCCCTTGACCATTTTGTTTAATTTGAGCGTCAGGACTGGGTCAGTCCCAAGGGGGTGGAAAGAGGGGAAAATAGTTCCACTGCACAAAGGTGGTTCCAAGGCTGCTGTTGAAAATTACCGGCCAATCAGCATAACAGGAATCTTTATCAAGGTTTTAGAGAAAATAGTCAAGAGGAAAATACAAGATTGGATAGAAGAAAATGGGATACTGTATCGGGGACAGCATGGTTTTGTGAAGGGTAGATCATGCCTCAGTAACTTGCTCACGTATTATAACACAGTGACGGCTGAACTGGATAAGGGTAATGTGTTTACAGTGATTCTACTGGACCTTGCCAAGGCCTTTGACAGGATACCACATGGAATTCTAATCAGTAAATTGCAGCATATGGGAATGGACATAGGGTTGGTGAGATGGATAGGAGGGTGGTTGACGGAGAGATATCAGAGAGTGGTTTACTCAGGAGTAGAGTCCACAAGACGGCCTGTGACTAGTGGTGTGCCACAAGGATCTGTTCTTGGACCACTGCTGTTTAATTTGTTCATAAATGATATAGGAAAGGATCTGAGAGGAAAAGTTCATTTGTTTGTGGATGATGCGAAGTTGGGTAGGGCAATAGTGAATGCAGATGACGTCAAAATTTTGCAGGATGATTTGGATAGATTGGAGGTCTGGGCTAAGGAGAATGGATGCCAGTTTAATGTGGCAAAATGTAAGGTTATGCATTTTGAGGTGAAAAGATTGGCGGCAGTTTACCGCATTGGTGGAACCGTGCTCCAGGAAATTGATTAGGCACGAGATTTAGGAGTGTTGGTAGATAAGGAATTGAAATTTAGGGGACACATTGCAAAAGTGGCCAAATCAGCTCATCAAATCACTTGGTTGCTGAAGAATACGTTGACAAGCAGAGATAAGCAGGTTATTGTTCCTCTGTATCGAGCCTTGATAAGACCCCATCTAGACTACTGTGCTCAGATTTGGTCACCTAGGTTTCTTCTTGATGGGGAGGAGGTGGAGAAGATCCAGAGGCGAGTGACCAAGATGATAGCAGGTCTGTGGAATGAACCATATGAGAACAGGTTGAGGATTTGTGGGTTGCAAAAATTGGTTGATAGGCGGAGGAGGGGAGATATGATTGAGACATTCAAATTACTGAAGGGTTTCTATAAAATTAATTCAGAAGATATTTTTGAGAACAGGGCTGGTTGTGGGAGGACTAGGGGACATCCATGGAAACTGGGCAAAAGTGTGGTTAGTAAAGGTGTTAGAGCTGGGTTCTTTACTTTTAGAGTAGTGAATGAGTGGAATGCGCTCCCTGAGTCTGTGGTGGATGCTGTGACAGTGAATGAGTTTAAGGCGAGGTATGATAGATACTGTATGAATGTCAATTAGTTGTGATGAATATGATTTGGGGCCTCCCTCGATGAGTCTAATGACTCCCTGGAGTTGCCCGTAATAATAGTAATAGTAATAATAAGGTACTGCAATAATGACAAAAGAAACTGCAATGAAGACAGGAATTAGACAGGGTGATTCATTAAGTCCTCTCTATCCTATTATGTGTTATCTATCTAGGAGGTTGGCCACCATGATGTAACTCATGGTTGACTACGGGCATAATGACATGCGGTGAGGACCCTATCTCTTCCACATACTGTTGTAAGTATTCATGACTGCAAATCCATGTGATCATGGGGCCGGTTTGCTTGTTCTAGGGAATGAAAAATCCCCTACCTCTGTGTGAGACTAGATAAAGGTTCTTTACATCATGGATTAGAATTGAACCCAGGTCTTTCTGACAAAAGGGCTTCGTCTATGCTAACTGAGCTACAGAAGTTCTAAGGCTAAGTCCTCTACTGTTCAATATTTTAATGAATGAAATAACAGAACTAAAAGATAAGTTAAGGGTAATAAAAATTAATAATAATACAGTACATGACAAAGTACATGCATACATACAGCAAACACAGAAAAATTTACAAACAAAAGTGTTTCATTTTGAACAGACATCCTCAAAATGATTGCTTCTGAGGATCATATTAAAAAAAAAAAAAAAAAACACAACACAAGCAGTATCAAAGACTATAATGTAATTATGTGATTAGGGTAAAGAAAGAATCTGCCTGCGAGTTTCTCAAAGAGTTGGAGGTTGTAGTGCAAGTTATGTAATTTTAGAAATAAACATCTTTTGTTTTATTTATTTTTTGTTCTCCTTCCCTCAGCTTTATATGACATTTTGTTTTGTTCCCCCCCCCGTTCTCTCCAAAATGTCCAATAACTGGGAAAGCCTGTTTTCTCACATATATAAGCAATAAAGAAACAGCAGCAAACAAGCTATGGATGGTACAGGCATTTATTGCATGGACAGCTATTTATATTGGACTTCTATATATGATTGTAACATGTCTGCTATGGAAGTTTTGTATTAGCAATGTCGATCTATGCACAATATGCAGATTTCCTTATAACTAATTTCAGATTATTATTATATATAATCATAATATAAAGGGAGAAGGAAAACAAAACTGATTCTGCAGAACCCTACTAGTGTTCTCTCAAATCTAATCTTCTGATGAATAAACTTTCAAATGACTGCTCCTTAAAAATTACTGTACCTTTAATAATCTGTCCAGCAAACTGCTCCCCTGCTGTGGTTAGAATTCCAATTGATTGATTACCGTAGTTTAATTTAGAAATTTACCATAATAGATTTGATCCATTCCTTAATCCCTATCAAAATTATTCTATTAATTTCTATTGCATTCAGCTCATTAAACATAAAAAATGGCAATCCAAGTGTTACTGAACACAACCCCCCCCACACACACACCCAATCAAACTGATGCTATACTATAAAGTAATTGTGTTACTCCATAAAAAAAAATTTAAAAAAATAATAACAGATTAGTGATACAAGATCTTCCAACTGTAAATCCCATTCAACCAATGACATAATGATCTTCCCAGTTTATTATCTACTAAATTTCAAACTTATGGATTAAGAAGTATCAAGTCCAATCAATTCCTGTAATTCACACACGGATTTCTTTCTTCTTATAATGCACACTTCCAATTCATAGGAATAGATATTGATCTATTCCTAAAAATTGGAATTTGTATAAATCCATCACTATTCAAAGAATGTAGCTTCCTTGTTTGGTTTCTTCAAAATTCTTGGTTATAATTGCCCTCCCTCAATGAGTCTTTGGACTCCCTGGATCATGCAATGATAATAATAATTCAGTTAGATTTCATCAACTTGTTTGATTTTACATTAATGTATCCATTAATTTCTAACCTGTCCCTGTTTCACAATCCACTGAGACAATACTTTGACAAAACGTGCCAACTTGTTTAAAGCGAACTAAACGAGCAAGCAAGGAAAATTAAAAACTGTGATCATTGTCATACCTCTGGCACCATCAATCTCAATTCAATTAATTCCGGTTAATGAGTCTATTCCACTTTTATATTTTTGTTATTACCACACGAATTATCGTTCAATCATTTTCTATATTAGTGTTCCCTTACCTCTGTTCGACACCAGAACAGAGGTAGAGACCTTTTTTTTTTTTTCTTCACGTCAATTGTGTCTATATCGAGACTAGTGTTTTTACGTATGCAAGTGCTTTTTTACTTTCTCATCAGTACTATAGCAAAATTCTTTCATACTGTCTTAAATTTAATTAATTGTAATTATGACGCGTATGTTTTCCGAAACAGTTACAATGATTAAAAGAGGGGGTCAGCTGCCAAAGCACAAGAAAGACATTGATTTCATCAATGGCAGAACTAAAAAAAAAAAAAACTCTTGAAAGACAAACACATTTTACGTGATCGTTAATTACCATGATTTTGTATTTATATTTTGTAAATGCATTTACTTTAATTAAATATGCTGTTGTTTTCGTATAATTGTAATATATCTGCTTCAAGTATATATTCTTATATGTGAAAGATCACACCAACATTATTTAAATGAGTGAATGTATTTCACTGATAAATTGCAAACGTACGATGTCTAGTAGTCTCACACCACAATACTTACCCCAAAACATATTTATTCATATACAGTAAAACAACGAAAACAATATTTAAAACACACGTGCTTGATCTAATGTACTGCAATGCTATTAGAGCATATATATATGGCTGCCCCCTAACGATTGGAAAAAATACTACGTAGTCATTTATGTTATAATTATAATTCTTGACATATTTCATCTGTAAATATATTACTAAGCCATGTATGAAATCTTTTTCAACTATTAATCTTTCAGATTGCTTTATTTAACGATGCGAGATATTCTAGACTTTCAAGTACCACGTATTAAATGTTACAATTGCATTTTGTGTTTTATTTCATGCAGAATTATTTAACTTGCCAAGTTATAGAAGTACAGTACATATATTAGTAAAAATGTTAAAAATAAAAAAATAATACTAAATAATATTACAAATATTACTAATTTACTCATAATACTAAATAATATTTATTTCTTCGTAGCCTGCTGGTAATGCTTCTAAAATGCTAGACTATCAGAAGAAAACCGTTAGAGGTTCGATTCTTCTCGCAGAATATCTATCTCTTGTATTCAAAAATAGGTTTAGACTTCTGGGAGTTTGCCAGTAATGTGAATGCACACTGCTAGCTTTCCTTTATTGCATCCCCTATAAAGGTGAATGTGTTATGTGTATAGATGTAACACACACACACACACACACACACACACACACACACACACACACACACACACACACACACACACACACACACACACACACACACACACACACACACACACACACACACACACACACACACACACACACACACACACACACAAAAACATTCATTGAATTGGTATGTATGCTTGAAGAATGAAAAAAAACCGAACTTTTGGAAGGAAAAACCCTTTCACCACCTAACGAGTCCACCTAACTTTCCTTCACTTTGTCTCTGAGTAGAAGTTTATAATCGTTATCATCATCATAAAATTCTTGATATGTGTCATTAAGGAGTGTACCAGATATTGTGTACTTTAAGGTCTAAGGAGACCAGTATCTTACTGGATTGATGAAGATAGAAATATCTTGGACGACTTCATATTTCAGTCGTCCAAGATATTTCTATCTTCATCAATCCAGTAAGATACTGGTGTCCCTCCGGGTCTTCTTCCACCCATCCTAGCATCAAACATCTTTCTGGGTAACCTTTCTTCTTGCTTTATTTTTAAGCGTCAATACAACCAGAGATTTGCTCTTCTCATTCTTTCCTGAATGCTAACAATGTCAAGTTTCTCCCTAATATCTTCATTTTAAAAAGATTCTGCCGTTGATGCCATCTATTCATTCCGCTAATCTAAGACATCATATCTCTGATCTTTAGTATATGATCAACTATTTTGCTTATAATCTAGTTCTCAGATACATAAGTAAAGATTATTTTGAAATAATTTTGTATACAGCTAGTTTAATCTTTCTGCTAATAACTATTTCATAAAAATTTATTATACTGACAACCCATCATACCAGCTTTTATTTTAAAATGGTGTTAGCACAATTTTTAAAGCTGAAATGCTTTAGGTGCTTTATAGGATTCATATTAAAGATGCAACTAATGTTTGCAATGTTCCTGACTATTTTCATAGTATTTTATTTTGATTGATGATTATCATATCAAATTTGTTACAGTAGTTATTCAGTTTAGGATCCTGTAGATTTGTACTGAACGAGATTTATTTAAGACTTTATCAGCATAAAATAATAAGCTGATATAAAAATTTCCAATTTTTATGGCTTATATTACTTTCTTTCATAATGTGGTCCATATAGATGATGAATAAGAGTAGAGTTATTGTGCTCTGTTATCTCGCACTTCAACTTATATCAACCCCACCTTCCTCTACGTCATTTTATTGTGACTTAGAATCCCTGAATTACAACTCAGATATAGATTATGTATTGCTTGATATAATGTGGCTAGTTGGTCTAGCGGTATGATTCTCGCTTTGGGTGCGAGAATTCTCGGGTTCAAATCTCGGATGAGTTCAATTTTCATTCTTGCCGGTCTGATTGGCCGAGTGGTTAGCATATCCGTTCTCCAGTCAAAAGGCTGTGGGTTCGAATCCCGACATGGGTATGGATGTTTGTGGTTGTGTCTGAAAATACTAGTGGTGGTGGTGAACGGCGGTAGATGGTGCGGGTGTAGATGAGCAGTTGCGGTTGGTGGAGTGGTGGAGAGGGAGAGTTGTAGAGTAGATGCCCTCCTTCGATGAGGCTTTGGACTCCCTGGAGGTATTACATAATAATAATAATAATGATACTGTCTTCACAGTACTATATAATTGGCATTCTGAACAGCTTTTCTCTCAGTACCATGTCATATGTCTTTTTCAAATCTACAAACTTACTAGTAAGTTTGTAGATATATTCTCATAATTTCTGAATTATTTATTTTAAACTGAAAATCTGATCCAGACAACTCCTATTTAATATTCAGCGCCACCTTATTGTTCTCCTTGTTTCTCTTTCACATAGGTAAGATTTATGCTTACATAATTTATGCTTGTATGCCTCCGTAGCGCAATTGGAAGAACAACGGTACATTGCGCCCTTCGATTGGAATAGGCCTAAGTTCGATTCTCGTCGAGACGGGAGGAATCTTTATATGGACGATTTTCAATCGAAGGTGAATTAGCCGATCTCATACGGAGATAGCAGGGTTTTTTCTACAGGAAACTCGGGTTTTTCATCCCGCATACAGACAAATCGGCCCTTCAGAACACATGCAATTTACAGACATAGAATATCAGTTGTGGTGGTGGGAGGTAGATGGCGTTGATGGAGATGATTCGTAGTAGAGGTTCGGTGTAGTGGTTGAGACAGTTGTAGGTGTCCTCCCGCAATGAGTCTTCGGACTCCTGAAGGTGTCAGGAATAATAATAATAATAATAATAATAATAATAATAATAATAATAATAATAATAAATCTTACCTGGAACCCTCATTAGAAAAATTACCCTGTAATTTTCACAGTCACTTTTAATTATATTTTATTGATGTGTAATACGATCAGGTCTTTTGAAAATATTATCTGGAAGTTTAATAGGGAAATTCCTGTAATTCTCACATTCAGTTTTGTTTTCCTTTGGTATTAGATCTGTGTTTCAATAATCTGGAATTTGGTCTTCTGACCAGGCTTCCTGAATTATGTAATGCAGGGGATCTTCAACCTTTCAGACAGTGCAGGCCGAATTAAAAATTTCAGTGAAGCCCGGGGGACACTAAGCTATACTGTGGTATTAAGAATTGTAAGACGCTTTCCAGATTCACAAGGAAAGCTGTGCATTTGATACTTTACATAAAATCCTATAAAAATAAACAAACTCAGCTTTAAGAGCATAGGTAGAAGTCGGGTTCATGATAAGTAAATACAATCAATACTTGAAAAAAGATAATTTAATGAAGAAAACATTCAATTTTTTTACAATATCAGTGGGCAACTTGGCAATGTTTTTCCTTGACCAGCTTGTCGATGTTAGCATCAATGTTGGAAGTCGCTATGCGCAGAGTATTCTCGAGATGTTGGTCCGTAATCTGAGTTCTTGTATTGGACTTCACATGCTTCATTCTGGAAAAGAAATTCTGCATTTCTTCATTCTGCTCACATACGCATATGCTTCCTAACAAAGCGCACATCTTCAAAGCATGCTGGGGAAGATTTGGGAATGCGTCCTCAGAAATGTAGTCTTTGTAAAATGTAAGCAAGGGCATATTGAATAATTTTTCTCTCAAAGAAGAGTCATTTTGAAGTTCAAGCAGCTCCATTTGTATTGAGCCAGGCATTTCTGCAGCATTGACACTGAATGGCATTGAAAATAAATCTAAAGACTGTTGGTTACGAAAATTACGAATCTCTCTTCGAACTCATTTCGCAACACGACTAATTTTGTAGTCGTGTCTCTTGATGAATAGTTATTCATCAAGAGACGAACAGTTGGACTCAGCGAGAAGCTGAAAATGAGTTTTGAAAAATGGGTATTTTTTTGCTGGTTGTGCCTCCCAAAGTTTGAGCTTGGCCACAAAAGCTTGGATGTGATTAAACAGAGTGTGCACCAGTTGAGCTTTGGATTGTAGCCGCGTATTTGGGTCATTCATATGCAACGTGATGTCGGTCACAAAGGCAAAGTCTGTCATTCACTTCCGATCGTTAAATTCCGCAATCGGATTCCCCTTGGTTTGCATGAACTGTTGAATTTCGCTCCTTAAGTCAAAGACTCTTTGAAGAACCTTCCCTCTACTCAACCAACGCACATTACTATAATAAACCACATCGCCGTGATCCGATTGGCACTCCTGGGTCAAAAACTCTTGGAATTGACGATGATTCAATTCTCTTGCCATAATAATGTTGATGACAGTCACAATAACTTCCATGACATTCTCAAGTTCAATCTTTTTGCGCACAAATTCTCCTGGTGGATTAAACAGTAGTATTGGAAGAAATCTTTTCCTTCTAGTTCTGGTTCTTTCTGTAGCAGTGCAACAAACCCGTCGTTCATTCCGACTATATCTGGGGCGCCATCAGTTACCACACCTTCGAGGTTGGGTTAAGCTGAGGTCGATACGCTGGAGCGTTTTCTTGGCGGCTTCAAGAATATCAGTGCCTTTCGTCGTTTCCTTCATAGGTACGAGTGCTAGCAGTTCTTCTGTCACATTGAATTGTTAATCAATGCCACGAACAAAGATAGCCAGTTGTGCTGTATCCTTCACATCTGTGCTCTCATCTAAAGCAAGTGAATATGACGTAAATTCGGACGAGCGTTTTTTTAACGTTCATTCAATGTCATTGCCAAGTTTGTCGACACGTCGTGCTACAGTTACCCCAGACAAACTAGGTTTTTTAAACAGTTCCTTATTATTTGGGCACAGAATATCCCCAGCAGCGATGAGACACTCTTTCACAAATTCGCCATCCAAGAAGGCTTTTGATTTTTAGCACTTTTTTCAGATATTACATAACTTACATTGACGCACGCTTTGCTCTCTTCCCTCTGCCTTTTAAACATACCCTGCTGGCATTCTAAATCAATTTGGAGAAGGTTCACTCTTTCCACACGAAGCCGCCCTTGAAGGTGATCGAAATTGGACACATGCTGTCTCATAGTGTCGTTTTATGTTGTATTCTTTTGATATTGACACTGACTCACGACAAATTAAACACACAGGCTTATAGTCGATCAGCACACAAAAAAAAGTACAAATTGGTCCACTTTTCATTTCATAAATATATACACCCCCCAAAAAATCCGACAAGAATCACTTGATTTACGCTTTTTATTCGTAGACGCCATAGTGATGGAAGGTTACCCAAAAGATGATCCAAAATGGCCGTGTAACGGTTATTATCCACTAAAAATGTCTCATACTAATGAAAAAAGTCTGGCAATATAAAATCACAATAGGCTATTGTGGTTTTATAACTGACTGTGGATGAGATCCTCTTGTATTTATATGGAAATAACGAAGTATCGAGAATCTTTGAGATGTATCTGGAAGGCACTAGACAGCGCACGCGAACGAACTACTGGTTCAGCCATCTACTTGCAACGTTAGTACCAGTACTTAAATACCGCTTGGCGCTGGTAGATGGCTGAAGAATCATGTCTATTTAATATTTATTTTTATAGGATTTTATGTAAAGTATCAAATGCACAGCATTCCTTGTGAATCTGGAAAGCATCTTACAATTCTATATATTGCTGTATAGCTTAGTGGCCCGCGAGCTTCATTGAAATTATTTTTTATTTAATCGTTTTTAATGTTAAGTACTTATTTTTTCAAAATGGCCGGAGGGCCACGGCAAAGAGCTTTTCGCGTCATGCGTTGCAAACCCCTGATGTAATGCATTCACTCTAAAAATTCTACTCCTTCATATTTGAGGATTTCTGATCGATAATCGTCTACTCAAGGTGACATGTTTCAATTGCTCCTGTTTTTTTTTTTTTTTTTTTCCTATCTCAAGTAATCTTATTACTCTTAATATATATATATATATATATATATGTATTTTTTTTTTTTTTTCAAATAGCCTCCAGAAAGGTTTGTGATATTTCTGATATTTATTTTGTTTAGCCACTTTTGCACACTGCTTCCTTTTTCTTTAAAAAAAAAATGATCTATATTCTCCTAGAGTACACGCTGACTTACTTCGTAGAAAATTTGATATTTTTGTTCCTTTTTCATCAACCCTCTTAAACATCCTAAGACCATGATAAATTTCTGAATTTTCTATTATTGTAGACAACGTCACACATACTCCTATAACTGAACCAATTATTGTTTTCTTCAGGGTCACATAAACGAACATCTTTCATTTATTTATATTTGTGTACATAATTCTATATTCTTCTCTTAAAGCTGTTTTTGATTCTTTTTAAAGCTTTCTTATGACATTCATGAAATTTTTATTCAGGCTCAAAACTTAATGGTTGTCACTTCCTGTTTCATATCCTGTGTATTCTTTTGTCTTGAACCAACCTGAATATTTCGCTAGCAACAATAGCATAGTATATTATTCTTTCCTTGTGAATTTGTGCATATTTTTATGATGGAATATGTTGCTAGTGATCAATCTTTAGGATGCAACTGTTGTAAGTGATGAATTTTTATGATGAATATGTTGTTAGTGATTGCTAGTCGTGTCCCGAACAGAAAGAATCCAGCAGTTATATATTATTCGTTATTATCTTTGCTCCTCCATCAAAATTTCCTAACAGATTTGTGGTAAAGTTCGCCCACCGTTTGTAGGTCCCTGCTTCGCGTCTTTCCAAGAATAGTCGATTCATGCTGAAGGGGAGAAAGAAATGAAGGACGTCCGAATTGGTCGCCAACACGCGAAATTACGTGCTTTATAGGTAAAATGTTCCAACTGTTATACAAGCAACATAGTTAACTATAATAATCATAAAAGAGAAGTTAATTTTCCGACCGGTAATAATAAACAACTCATCCCACAATATGGACTGATTACCCTATTATCGGAATGGGTTCTCCTTTTTCTGAGATGCGCAGAAGTGTCGAGGGACCTCTAATCGGTGGGCGAACTATATTCATTTCCTACTCTGCTGTTTAGGATCTAAAACAAGGAACAATATTTCCTTTTCATTTATACCAGCTGCCAGAATTATGCATATATAGGAAATATTGTTTCAAACAATATTTCTACTTCTTCCTTAGTATAATCTTCTGCGTTACCATAAGCCCAGTTTGGATGAAGGAGTAAAAGAAGTTCGGATTTAAGGTTATAAGAAAAAACTGTAGTTCCTTGGTGATCTCTTCTTACAACCTTCAGAAAAAATGGGTATCCTAAGCAGACTGTACGTAAGCTACTATTTAATCCATCTGCTCACCGTACTGAATATAGTACTGATGTAAAAGGCTTTATATCTTTACCTATATCAACTCCAATTCTCCAAATTTATCTAAAATATGCTGTACAAGAGATCAAATCATGTGAACGCGCCTAACAATACTATGGCATCCAGAAATCCTTCAAATCAGCAATGCGTTTGTGAGTTAATTTATAGCTGTTGTTCTCTTGGAGTGTATATTTTTGTATATATATATTTAATTTTTTGAGACGAAGGATAAGTACAATCTGTACCAGTAGTCAATCAGAGATAGCTGGCTCAAGATTATCATTCAATATAGAACATATGTAGCTCAGTGAAAATGTTCATTGAAGTTGCGGAGGGGTACAAATTCATTAATAATTATACAGCAATAAAAGATTTCCTCAAAATGAAACCGAAAATTGTACATATCACTCTCACGCGAGCAGTTATACCACCACCACAACACCGAGAGTTTGAAAAAGGTAAAATTAAATTATCCAATGTACTCAAAAAGGCATTCAGATTACCTATACACCCGAAACTAAAAACATTTTATTACAAGGTTCACCACGCTTGCCTACCCACCAGAATGTGTTGCGCACACAAAGGTATTCCACTTCAAGCCCCAGCCAAATGCTACTTCTGCCCTGAACCAGAAACACTGTACCACATAATGTTATACCGCCCCCATACCTCTCCAATATGGAACACTGTTCAGAAATTCATAAAACACAAAGAACCGGTAACAGAACACACACTATTCTGGGTAAAGGACGGAAACATAACAATAACCGAAGCAATTATAATTATAACAACAATAATGTCACATCTGTATGTCACATCGTATGTCCATCTGGACATACAGATGTGACAGAATTTATGGAAGAGCTACAGGCCCAGATATAATGCAAAAACTCAACAAACAACTAAATGAAATCACAATAGACACAATAAACAGAAAAAAGATAACCAAACACCAATGGCGGAAGACAGGCCTTATCTCTGAAGAATATGAAGAAAACATACAAATAATGGAAATAAAAGACCCACCATAAAGAAAAAACATGAAAATAAGCCGATACAATTCACTCTGAAAGGAAAAAATAATTGGACAGAAACTAAACACATATGTAAATATGTATATATAAGTGTAGAAATATTGTATAGTAATGAATATATCTATTTGCATAAGAGGAAGTATATGTCTTATAATTTTCAGATAAGGTAAAAATATTTTAATATTTCAATAGATGTTAAATGGCAAAATAACTGCCCAAAAGATTGCACAGGACCCTAGGTGAAAATAGATATTGGGCATGTTATCATGTTGTAAATAAAAATAAAAATAAAAAATAAAAAATAAAATAAAATAAAATAAAATAAAATAAAAATAAATAAAAAATGTTAACTGAAATAAGCATGCCATGTACTTATTGCATATATGTTATTGTATATTGTATTATTTTATTGTATTGTATATATTATCATGTTGTAAATGAAAATTGTTAACTGAAATAAGCATGCTATGTACTTATTGTATATATGTAAATAGTTCGTCCGAATGTACATAGATGCTTTTGAGAAAATAAAATATTCAATGAAAGTGGTGTGTCGTTCATTGCACTAGGTCACTCAAAGAATGGCGCCCTAAGTTCAATTCTCGTCGCTGACTAGAGGAGGAACATTTCTGAATCTTTTTTCAACCGTTTCCAGAGTTCGTCTATCTGTGGCACGCAGAGGAGGGTATATATATATATACTTTTTTTATTAATAAAATTAAAATGATTAATAAAAGTATAATAATCTATATTAACAATTTATAATTGTATAAAATATAATGTATATATATATACACACACACACACACACACACACACACATCAGAAACTCTTTACTTTCATTGCGAAAACAGGAAAACCAAAAATACGAGTATATTGGCGCATCATAGTCTTCGCTGGTTCCATGGCAACTTCAAAACAACCACATCAACAACGTAATGTTTAAAATATAATCTAACATGATAAAAAATCAGGCACTCAAGTTACATAGTTTCATGGATTATTGCCACATTGTTATGGAAGAACTGTAGATCCTGTACCCAGAATTTGGGCATGTGACAACGCGTGTACAAAAATGTTAGTATAATTTTTTTTCTTCACTTACAATATTTGCATATAGGCTTGTGAAGTCCAATGAGAATGGCGTTTTTTCCAAAGCCCTAGGGCCCCCAGAAGAAAGATCATTCTAAGTTCGTTTTCTGTGTGTAGACTAGAGGAAGTTTTCTAAGCTTAAGTAACTTTTCTAAGCATTTCTTTGACTTCCCAACTTTTCTGATGTTCAGCATGGAAGTAGGGTTTTTTCTCTAGGTCTTAATTCCTCAACTCAAGATAATCGATCATGGTTCTTATATCATTTGAGATAATAATATAACTTTTAGAGTTAGGATTCACGAGATGTTTATGATTTACTTCAACTAAAAATCTCTCATTATCAAGAATGCAATGTCTTTGAATTGCTGTAATTCAATATGAATAAAAATAAATAAACAATCGAAACATTTTATTAATAAATAAAATGAATGAAAATGTTTATTGATAGTAAAAATCAATTCTAAATTAATAAATTATTTATCAGTTATTAATAAACTAATAAAAATTAATTAAATTAATAAGATATTATTAATAAAATTAATATAATAGTATTTATAATTTTTTCTATTTTCAAATTATTGAAATGAATAAATATAAATTCCTCGTTATCAGCTATAAATTATGATTTATTAGTTAATTTATAGTTATAGTTACAGTTATAAATATGGTGTATTAATAAGATTTATAAATTTACAAATCTATAAATAAATAAAAATTAATTTCTTTTTTAATTATAATTTATTAATAAAAATTATCCCATTATTACACTCACTCAAAGATAAGTTAAAACATTTCTCTACCTGAAGTCTGCCAATTTCCTTGTTCGTTCACTTTATTCTCCTGTCGCCAGAGTAGTTGATTGTCAAAGATTATTATAACGATTATTATTACAGAACTCCCAAGTATATAAGGCGTATTACACCTCATAAATTTAGTATTGTACACTGAGAGTAGATTAGTTATTGGATCCTTCAATGATATATCAAACTGCAACACTTCAGTATTTGGTTTTGGAATGTGAATGTTTACTCAAAGAAAGTTTAAAAACCATTGGGTGGTGTTTTTAGTGTCGTATGCTGATGAGTTTTCTATACCACAATTATGAAAAATTGTTATACTAAATTTCAATTATATATAAATGCATTTTTGTATTGCAAGTGATAGTCAGTATTACACATATTAATTTATTGAATGATAACATTGGTTACATGACAGCCAATTGCTTGCAAGCATTATATCAGGTTAATTTCATGTTTATACAGTTGAATCACTGCAAAACAACAAGACAAAAATATTACACGAAAAAAAATAATAAATGTATATTATCATGATGTCGTTATTCAACAAATTTCCATACTCTGTGTTTATATACACCCTCTGTCCAAAAAGAAACCGAACTTTTCAAAAACAGAAGAAACAATTGGCGCCACCTGTTATATCTTTTCCTTGTCGAAAGCGGCAAACTTCATAAGTGTTGTTTCAATTGTTTGTGGCATTTGTTTCATTAGAAGCAGAGTTATAGTGCTAAGAGTGACAGTCTGTATTGACGAACGGTCGGAAACCGAGTTTCAAACAGAGAGCTGCGATTGACTTTTGTGTTAAACTTGGTAAAAGTTTTACCAAAACGCATCAAATGCTTCAAAAAGCATACGGTGATGAATGCTTAGCTCGTACTCAAGTTTACGAGTGGTTTAAGCGATTTCAAGGTGGTCGTGAGATGCTTGAGGAAGACGAAAAGCTGAACAGTCCAAAAACTGGACTGAGCGAAGTTACCATCAAAAAAGTGCGTGATTTCATCAAAGAAAACCCGAAATCGTCCGTGAGATTGATTGAAGATGAATTGGGATTCCAAAATCAACTGTGCACAACATTTTGACCGAGAGTTCAGGCCTTAGTAAATTGAATTCGGGATTTGTTCCCCACAAGTTGACCGACCACCAAAAAAACTGTATCGAATTGAACACTGCAACGACCTCATTAAAATCGCTCGTAAGGACTCAAACTTCCTTGAAACGATCGTTACTGGTGACGAAACGTGGTGTTTTGAGTATGAGCCCGAAACAAAGCGCCAGTGTACTGAGTAGAGACCATCAGAAAATGAGCATCCGAAAAAGTCGCTTGGAGAAGTCAAAAGTAAAGACAATGCTAATTTGTTTCTACGATTCCAAGGGCATTATCCAAAGAATTCATTCCGCCTGGGCAAACGGTCAATGGTGAGTTTTATCTCGAAGTTTTGAAGCGATTGATAGCGATAATTCGTCGCGAACAGCATGAATATTGTGATAACCGACCGTTCGTTAAAACACACTGTCACTCTTGGCACTATAACTCGGCTTCTAATGAAACAAATGTCATAAACAGTTGACAAAACACTAATGAAGGTTGCCGCTTTCGACAATAAAAAGATACAACAGGTGGTGAGACTAGTTTCTTCTATTTTCGAAAAGTTCGGTTTCTTTTTGGACAGAGGGTGTATTACTCATTCTAGAAAACAAAAATACTCGTACGTTTTCCGATGTCATTTCTTTGTCATGAAAGAAATGGGAGAACTCTGTGAAAAAATTATAAAATTAATAAAAAATCTTTGGGCCACTCACCTCACGATACTAATGTACTGTTAGGCTCACCTTTTGTGAGTGGAATCACAAGAAGAAGAAGAAAAAAAAAAGAAAACGCCGAAGAAATCCTTTAGTCAACAACTACCATGGAACGTATAACCTCTGTATTCTACATTACTATTCTATTTGGAGAAACAAAAGTGTTTCTTTTAATTTTAATTATTCGCTAAACAAATTGGTGCTCATTATATTGACAATTTACAGCACTATACTAGACACGTCAGTTTATTAGTTGTAATTCACTAAGTGTTCGCCACGAGAGAACAAACACAGTATAGAATTAATTTATATAATGCATTAGTAGCTGCTACTAAGAAGAAATCAAAACAACTTTTTTGACTGTTATTATTGAACTAGAAAGCATCGAAAAAGGAAGGAAGGTTTAATAAGAACAGGACAGAAAGTTCATAAACTGAAATAAACAATGGCATCCTTGGGTTGAGACAAAATGTTCTGTTGTTTTGGGCACTCCACTTTATTGTGAAATAATATATATTTATTTGAATTAAGCAGTGATATACTACAACCAAGAGCCGGCGCAGTAGCATAGGTATAAGGTATCTTGAAATCGGACAAGGTGGAGGAACACTTTGGACTACTATATAAACTGATTTTAGCTGGCATTTCATTGGATCTGGTCCACCTTATAAAGTAATTTCTTTGTGGCAGGCAAATGCGAGTCAAATTAAATGGCGCAATATCAACCCAGCGAAGAATCTTGGCAAGAGTGCCTCAGGGGTCCCTCCTGGCACCAATACCATTCTCGATTTACATGGCGGACACCCCACACACTGCAATGTCATCCATCATAGTCCTCTACGCTGACGATAAAGCAATACTAGCCAGATCTCTTAAATCCGCATCTTGTCACCAAGAAACTACAAGAAAACCTGCTAAAACTAGAGCACTGGTTCTCATATTGGATACTGCAAGTAAATCCTCAAAGGGTACTGCCATGTTTTTCACAAAAACTCACTATCTCCTAAAGAGGATGTCTCCCTATTTAATATCAAAATTCCATGGAAATCAGAAGAAAAATTCCTGGTGTACTGCTGGACAGAAGATTAACCTTCAGCCCTCATATCAAATCCTCATGTGCAAGGGCATCCAAAATCATCGCACTACCTTCTAATCAACAGGAACAGCAAATTAGATACCAAAATCAAATTGCTCCTCTATCAGTTGATGATTCGTCCCATTATTACTTATGCGTCCCCTACCTGGAGCCAGGGCCGCGCCAACCCGAGGGTTCAAGGGGTGCACTGCACCCAGGAGGCAACCTTGATAGGGCGGCATTTTATGTAGCTAATATCTAATTTGGATTATAGCGGCAGATGAAAGTTTGCACCCGGGCTGCAAATACCCTTGACGTGCCCCTGCCTGGAGCCACACTTCAAACACAAATATCCTTAAACTGCAGAGAGTGCAAAACAGGTGCTTACGTATAATCTTAAACGCGCCATGATATATATCAAAGATGTTCAACTTCATCGAGACACAAATATCCATGTTAGAGGTTTAATGGAATATTAACATCACTGAGAAAGGATTAAAACTAATTTTAATACTTCCAATATTTTGTATTCGTAACAGAGACATCTTCAGGGATTACAAAAACTTTTAGTAACAACACACACACAAACACAATACAAAGTGAAACTAAAGTCCTATTTAGGTGGTGCGCCCTCTATGGACATTTGCAGGTTGCCTGGGATGTAAAGAGGGATCTCTGATAATTAAAGTTTTTCCCAAATTTTGGGAAGTTTAATGTAACAATATTTATTTAAATTTCCTGAGTGCAGATGCAGATTCAAAGAATAGTCTTTCTTTTTTGAATTTACTATGGTGGAGCATGGTAGTTTTTTCCATGAGATCCTGTGGGATGTATCCAAAACATGGTCTGCAAGACCAGACTGACCATAATCGTGTTTGCAGATGTAAGAACTGTGTTCTTCTAACCGGATGGATGCTGACCTGCTTGTTTGTCCGAAGTAGGCAAATTTACAGGAACAAGGTACTCTATATACACCAGGCACTGAAAGAGGAGGGAGCTGGTCTTTAGTGGAGCGGATAAGAGTATCAAGTTTACGGTGGGGCTTAAAAGCTGTATGGAGGTTGTACTTTTTAAATGATCTGGCTATTTTTTCTGAAGTACCACGGATGTAAGGAATGGTGATGGAATTTCTGAGGTCCTTCTGAAGAGATGGTCGGGAAATCGGAAAGGACTTCATTATTTTTTTAATTCTGTAGTCATTATAGCCATTGGTAAGGAAGGTGTTGTGTATATGTTTGAATTCGGTTGAAAGGGCAGTTTTACTGGAACAAAGAAAATTAGTTTTAATCCTTTCTCAGTGTTCTTAATATTCCATTTAACTTCTAACATGAATTCTTTACAGCACTTAAGCCTCAACACACGTAGACACAAATATCCCTTATATTTACTCTTTCCTGCAATCTTTAGCAGTAAAGTTCTTTTCAAAATCGTTCACACACCAAATGAATTAGTTCAACAAGCAGTAAACTACGATGAAACGGATTTCTTCAAATACAAAAGACCAAAGGCCATCTTAGTATCAAATAACGATCTATAACTTGCACCCACTCGGGCCGAGCAATTAGTTCATAAATTTTTCCCCTACACAGTATCCTCATCGGATAGCAGGGATTATAAAAAAGCATTGCTTCACCCTTATAGTTATGCAATGTGGAGGATTAATCTTTAATTATTAAACGTTAATAGTTCAAAAATAGATGTTGCTGTTATAACATTCGCGCAGTTTCTTGTATTTCTGTTACAATTTCTTAAACTCTTATGACTGTTTATAATCCGAATATTTTTTTCTGTTAAGAAAAGTCGGACCCCTTGGTTTATCTCTCTCGTATATGATAGCTCGTGAGTTAATCTTATTTGTATTTGATTATTTTTATATATACTAGGGATAGCTTTTAGGATATTATTTGGTATTTGTCTTTCTTTTAATATGTTAAATAATATGTTTCTTTTAACTTTGTCAAATGCTTTTTCAAAGTCAATAAATGCAATATGTGCTTCTAAATTATATTCTCTTCTTTTCTCTATTATTAATTTTAGGCAAAAGGCTGGTCTATACATGATCGTCCTTTTCTAAATCCATTCTGTACTTCTAGAATAAAGTTTTCGGAATATTTCATTAGTTTACTATTTAAGATTCTGCTATATATATTGTAACAGGAATTTAGTATACTGATACCTGTATAGTTTTTAGGGTCATCTCTATTACCTTTCTTAAAGATAGGAATCACAATTGCTTTTTTCCATTCTATTGGGGGGATACCAGTTGAGTAAATTTTATTTAAAAATAATAAGAGTCTTTCTTTGAATGTTATTTTTATTACTACTACTATTATTACTACATGACACCTCCAGAGAGTCCAAAGGGTCATCGAGGGAGGGCACATATTCTACAGCTATGTCTCCACCACTCGATCCACCAACGAACCGCAACTACACCAACGTCATCTGCAGCCCATCACTACTATTTTCACTGACAAACATCCATGCCCACAGCGGGATTTTGGCTGGAGAGTGGATATGCTAACCACTCGGCCAACCATTATTATTATTATTATTATAAGAGATTATAAGATTATTAATATAAGAGGGCGCTGTGTAGGCATACGAACGGTCGCACAGTGATATCGCTGCTCCAGTTTTTTATAGTTTTAAAGTGGTTCCAACTCCTGTTTTAAGTTGAAAGTGTTCCCAAGTAACCCTACTTATCACGCCGAAGACAGTGATATAAAATTCAACGAGATCGGCTAAGAAGAAACCAAATTTTGAAGTGTTGAAAAGGGAACAGAGAGGACCGTGGTCAACAACCAGCAAAGAACAAAGGACGTCGCCATCTTTATAATCACGCCTCACTGCCTAAGGGAAGAAAGGTGAGTCATGAAGTGTATCAAATGCCTGAAGGAGTTATCGTCCAACGGAAATAATATCACTTTTACGAAATGCAGTAGGATTCTACACTTAAAATGTGCCGGCTTTTCAGAAACAACCGGGCAACATAAGTATGAACCCGATGTAACACGTGAGGAATGGAAGTGTGTAATCTGCATGAGGAACAAAGAAACGCACGTAAGGCAGCCACCTACGATGCTGCCGATTATACCGGAGGCAAAATCAGATGACGAATTGAACAGACAAAAAAACGCAGGTGAGTCCTATAATTTAAACTCTTTAAGTATACTAATAGAAAACGGTCTAGTGACTATAAAAGCCAGCTTAGTAGATCTTGTGCAAGAACTCTTTAAGAAACAGAACGAACAAATAACAAAAAAATCTAGCGAATATGAAGATTTGGTAAAACATAATAATTTTTGCAAACGGTAAAAGACATTAAATGAGCATTAAAGCACTAAAAGACAGGCAACACAATTTGATGAAAGAGACATCCGAACTCCGTCAAGAACTTCATTCTCTAAAACTACAATACGAACGTTTAAATCAGCAACAACATAAAAAAGATCTTGTCATAAACGGTCTTCCTGAAACTGCACCTACAGAAAACCTCAGAGACGTGGTTTTAAAATTAGGCCATGTAAATGATATCCCCCCTACAGCTTAACGACATTTAGACCGTAAATCGGATTCCTAGGAAGAGCAAAAACCAAGGCTTCCCACGACCTGCACCAGTCATAATTCGTCTTAAGAGCAAGTCCACAAGAGACAATCTCATAAAAGCCAGCAGGCAGAAAAAACCAGTTGCCAAGGGCTTGAACGCACAGCAAGACAATGACAATACACCAATCTTCCTATCCGAATATTTAACACCATTCAACCAGAATCTGTTGTACCAAACAAGAAAAGCAAAAATGGAAAACAATTACCAATTTTTGTGGACCAGAGATGCCAAGATATTCATAAGGAAGTCACAAACTTCAAAGCCGATACAAATTAAAAGCACAGAAGACATAGAAAGTCTGCCACTGTGAAGAAAAAAGCCTCCTAAATAGTTCAAAAAGAAGCCCACAATAAAAAAAGAACGTGAACCATCAAGACAGATGCAATAACACAGGATATATCGGCAATTTCACATTGATCCGACCTTTCAGATTTCATTTGACCTCCTAAAGATCTGCCTACTTCCAACACAGCAACCAAATCAATAACAAAAATATGTATATATAATCAGTATCACCCTCAGATAAGCTAATTACAAAGCTTCGAGGGTGCAGTTGAGTTACATCCCAGTAGAATAGATTTATCTAACATTATTCACTTAACATTCTGTAATGAATTCTAGTAGTAAACAGAAAATGTGATAGTAATACTTCAGTTATATGTTTAAGTTTAAAATTATATATTTACTTTACAATTTAAATTTAAAAATTATTATTATGTAAACTGCAACATAAGTAATATTGTTGAACTTGTGAGTCATTAATAATAAACACGATTACTGTGATTATTATTAATGGTAATAATACACACTTTTTACTCTTGTGTCAATGAGAAATTCTGCAAATGATAATGATATTAAGAGTAATTATAATTCTTACTGAACCATTTTGCAAGAAAAAGATGCATTGTTGCCTAAATATTAGTATATTCATGTAATTATTTGAGAAATAATAAACTATAAAAAAATTATTATTATTATTATTATTATTATTGTTGTTGTTGTTGTTGTTGTTGTTGTTGGCAAGGAGTCCTTAGACTCATCGAGGGAGGCCCTAAACATCACGTCAAGAACTATCCGACATTTCCACAGTGTCAGTCATACTTTGTTTTAAACTCATTCACAGTCATGGCACCCACAACAGACTCTGGAAACCTATTCCACTCATTTACTACTCTTCGAAAAAAATCTAGTTCTTACATCCTTGCTAACTACACTCTTTCAGTTTCCATGGATTGCCCCTAGTCCTACAACACCAGACCTGTTCTGAAAAATTTCCTCTCAATTATTCTCGTAAAAATCCATTTGTATGTCTCTATCATATCATCCCTTTTTCGCCTATCAACCGGCTTCTGTAATCCACAAATCTTCAGTCTGTTCTCGTAAGGTTCATTTCATACACCTTCTGATATCTTGGTTACTTGCCTCTGGATCCCCTCCTCCTCATCACCAAGAGACCCTGGTGACCAGATCTGCGCGCAGTACTCAAGATGGGGTCTTACCAAGGGCTCTATAAAGAGGAACAATAACCTGCTTTCCTCTGCTCATCAAAGTATTCTTCAGTAACCAGGTTTGATCAGCTACTTTAGCCACTTTTGCTGTGTCCTCTAAACTCCCAAGTCTCTGGCTTTGTCAATTTCCTGGAGTACAGTTCCACTAATGTGGAATCCAGAATCTCTTTACTCCCAAATGCATAACCGTACACGTTGGCACATTAAACTGACATCCATTCTCCTTTGTCCAGTCTGCCAATCTATCCAAATCATCCTGCAAAATTTTGACATAATTTATATTAACTAATACTCTACCCAACTTTTTATCATTGACAAATAACTGAATATTCCTCTCATATCATTTCCTCTATCATTAATGTACAAATTAAACAGTAGCAGTCCTAGAACAGAACCCTGATGCACACCACTAGTCACAGGCCTTCTTTTGGATTCTACTCCTGAATAAACCACTCTCTGATATCTCTACATCAACCACCCTCCAATCGCACCAATCCTATATCCATCCCAATGTGCGGCAGTTTACTGATTAGAATTCCATATGGTATCCTCTCAAAGGCCTTTGCAAAGTCCGTCAGTATCACTGTAAACCTATTACTTTTATCCAACTCAGTTGTCACTGTATTATAAAACGTGAGCAAGCTTCTGAGTATGACCTACCCTTCACAAAACCATGTCTCAAGACCTCCTGGATCACTTGGTGGTTAGCATGGTACGATGTTGTGGGAGCTGCATCGCAGTTCTGGGTGGGCATATTCCATACTGAAATGTTTCTCCACATAATTTTCTGTAAGCACTGTGATTTAATTCCTTAACTACGTCCATGGGAATTTTGTAACTTTTGCCAAAAACGTGTTGCAATTTAATTTGTACAAAATTTATAACACATTTTTGTGTCTAATAATTTATTAGTATGCTGGCAATAAATGTATATCCATATTTGGCTGTAGTTATGAAAATGTTTTCATGTACAGGTAAAACTAGTTCATCTTCAGCCTTTGGACACCAGTGTATTAGTACTGTGGGTGGGGTAAAGGTTAGATATTTTCAGCTGATGATAATGATCATCATCAATGCGTAACCAGAGAGTATTTATTGTGACAATCACGTATCTAAAGTGATTGTCACCTATGTAAACTAACAAATCGGTTGCAGAATTGTCTAAAAAAAACTATCTGTTTGTCGATGGTTCATGAAACAATGAGAAGCGATAACATTTGAATACATAAGTGATTATTTTTTGTTTTAGCAGGAACACAATGAAAGATATTTCATTTAAAAATAAAATTTAACTCTTATTTGAATTTGAAGAAGTAATTGTCAGAAAGAGATTTAAAATGAAAACAAAAAATAAAACATGCAACTTTTTTTTGTTCATCTTATTAGCTTGCTTTAGTAAAATTAATTTGATTGTACTGGTAGGTTCATTAATAATGTGTAGCCGCTGTAAAAGAAGCTTTTTGAAACTGTCGTTGTCTTGGCAGTAAAATTTCCAGACGTTCCACTGTGAATTAACATCAAATAAGGTTTTTGAATTTCTATTGTTTTCGAAGAATTCCCTGGATATCAAGAATGCAATTTCACTTACTAATTAAACATGTCTTCTCTCTCTCTCTCTCTCTCTCTCTCTCACACACACACACACACACACACACACACACACACACACACACACACACACACACACACACACACACACACACACACACACACACACACACACACACACACACACACACACACACACACACAGATCGAAGGAGTAACTGTTCTAATGACAACAGTATATTGTACAAAACGTTACTAAAAACGCTGGATTAATCTGGAAAGGTCACGACCAGCATTTTATCACATTCAAAGGCTAATTCATACCGGCATATTGTGGCTCATCAAATATAAATCAAAAATATTGTGGCTAATCAGCCACAATATTTTTGATTTATAAACTTTTCTTAGCGACAACTGCACGTCTGCACAAGTTCAATTAAACTGATGCATACCCTTGATTATTTTTAGAACAATTCAGATAGTAGGGTTTTTTTTTTTTGTAACGAATTCAGTTATAATCTCCATTTTTATTGACTAATTCTCAAACTACCCAATTTTTATTAAAGAATGTTAATCAAAATATTAATGATAAACGGATCATCAAAGAAATCAACTTAGTAAGTCAAGGTATTAATAAATTAGAAGCTATGTTAAAGAGCCAAGAGGCTATTTTTCCGGCGGCGTAAATTAAGTTAAGGGAATAATAAATCCCTCATTATTTTAAAGCCGGATACGAAACTCGGAGATCGAAATCTAAGAGTTTCATGCCGAAGAACTATCTGCGAGTACAACCGTAAGTCAACACCTGGGTGGTACAACACTAGGGCAACTCAGAGCAAAGGTGGAGAAAGCTCCATCACTATCCTCAATATTTTCTCATAATGTAAAACACAGCTCCTAGGAGATGCGTTCGTGTTTTACATTATGAGAAGAGGTCACTACCCAGACCGGTTTCAACCTTTATTGAGGTCTCATCCGCCGGAAAAAAATAGCCTCTTGGCTCTTTATCGTAGTAACAATGTATAGGCACACCTTTCTGACAATTCGTATAGTAAAGTATGTAAGTTCGGTTCCCTTAAACCTTATTATTATGCAGGTCTACCTACTCACTGATGAGACCTCAATAAAGGTTGTAAACGGTCTGGGCAGTGACCTCTTCATAATGTAAAACACGAACGCATCTCCTAGGAGCTGCGTTTTACATTACGAGAAAATATTAAGGATAGTGATGGATCTTGCTCCACCTTTGCTACGAATTTGCTCTAGTGTTGTACTACCCAGCTGTTGACTTACGCTTGGACTCGCCGATAGTTCTTCGGCATGAAACTCTTAGATTTCGATCTCCGAGTTTCGTATCCGGCTTTAAAATAATGAGGGATTTATTATCCCCTTAACTTAATAAATCAGAAGTTTTACGATGAAGACATAATAAATAAGAATCATAATCTTTTTGGCTCTCTGGGGACGCTGTAACCCCTAGAGAGAGCATCCCATGGGTGGTGGATAGGGCAGCCCACCATGTGTGTGTGTGTGTGTGTGTGTGCATGCGCGTGCGTGCGTACGTGTGTGTGTATATATATGGTAGGGTGGTCCGAATATACTGAATAAGGATTCGTGGACCAACAGGGCCATAAGAGGCAATCATCTTAATTGTAAGAGAAGCGGCACTCCCATGGACCCCTAGCTGGATCTATCCTCTCCTTCTTCTACTTTGAGGAAGATCCACTTACTTTAATCTTTCCTATAAGGCATTATCAGCCAACTCTTCTTATTTTATGACCCTTATGCTATTAGAGTACTCGAGGGCCATGGGGTCTTTTCATTTCTGGCCTTACAACTATGCCCTCTCTATAAAGCTTACTATATTTCTTCTATAATCTACTCTTTCCCCTTCAATATACCCTATTCCACCTATGGGATTAAATTCGGAAGAAGGCTAGTTCAGAAGCCTTAAGGTAGCAGCCCTACCACTGAACTATTCCATCGTCAGGTTAGTCCCCTGACATGGAGAACATAATCCTACTTGTAAGCTGACAGAAAAAGATAATCGGATTGAATCTATAGGAAACGACCCTGGAATGGAAAAGGTAAAACAAAAATGGAAACGACAAAATATAATACGCATAGCAAACTGGAATGTAAGAGGAATAGCATATAAAGAAATAGAATTAGACCATTTAGTAAATGAAAGAAACTTTAAAATAGCAGTAATCACTGAAACAAAAAAGAAATTAAAAGGAACTATGAGAACCGAAAATTTTAATGTGATATACAGTGGAGTCGACAGAGACCAAAGAGCACAAGCAGGATTCATGATTTGGATTCATAACTCCTTTTCAAAACAGTTAAAACATTATAAATTATGGAATGAAAGAATAATAGAAGCTAGAATAAAAATAGATAGAGGCTATTTAACAATAATTGGTTTATATGGATAATATTGGTTTTTATAATCAGCTACAAAACATATATAATAAAATAAATAAAAATGATTACATAATTTTAGCAGGAGACTTAAATGCAAGAATTGGAAACACAAAAATTAATAATAATATAGGAATATATGGAAAACATACTATAAACAGGAATGGTAAAAAATCGATTGACTTTGTAGTTTATAATAACCTAAATATAATGAATTCCTTCTATGAACATAAAGACATACATAAATATACTTGGCCAGCAAGAGGATGGAAATCAATATTAGATTACTTCATATTAAATGAAAAGACATCAAAATTTTCACTAGATGTTAGAGTTCACAGAGGATATGAAATAAGCGGTGACCACTTCCTTGTTAAAATAAAATTAAGATTACCACCTAAATGGCTACAAGTAACAAGAACAGAAAGAAAAATTGAAACATTTGTTTATAAAACTAGACTAATGAATAACACAAATGTACAATGGCTATATGAACAAAGAATTAACCAATATCTAGATAAAATAAAACAAAATGAAGAAATAGAAATAGAATGGCTTAATATAAAAACGATACTAAATGTACTAAATGCAGCAGAAATGAAAGCTTAGGAAAGACCAAAAAATTCAATAAAAAAAACTGAAGATCTGGGATGATACAATCAAAGAAATAATCAAAAAGAAAAAAGAAACCTATCACAAATGGTTAAGCAGTAAAAGATTAGAAGATGAAATAGAATATAAAAGAATAAGACCCATAGCTAAAAGAGAAGTCAGAAAAAGACAGAGAATCATGGAATAAATTTGTTTCTAATTTAGAACATGATTTGTATAAAATAAGACCCAATGCATATAAGATTTTGAAACACTTAAATGCAGATAAAAGAAAACATAAAATTAAACACTGAATTAAAATTAGAAAAATTTCTAAATTACTACACAGAACTGTGGACAGACAAATATTTTAAAAAAGACAACTGGTAAAAAATTAACGAAAATGAAAAGGAAATAACTAAAGAAGAATTAGAAATCAGCCTGAAAGAAACAAGAAACGGAAAATTACCTGGAGAAGATAAACTAGTTCAGAACTATATAAATACGCAGGAACAAGATTCAAAAAAAGAATCTTATTATTTTAAAATAAAATTTACTCGACTAGTATCCCCCCAATAGAATGGAAAAAAGCAATTGTGATTCCTGTCTTTAAAAAAGGTAATAGAGATGACCCTAAAAACTATAGAGGTATTAGTATACTAAATTCCCTGTCACAAAATATATAGCAGAATCTTAAATAACAAACTAATGAAATATTCCGAAAACTTTATTTTAGAAGTACAGAATGGATTTAGAAAAGGACGATCATATATAGACCCGGCCTTTTGCCTAAAATTAATAATAGAGAAAAGAAGAGAATACGATTTAGAAACACCACATATTGCATTTATTGTCTTTGAAAACGCATTTGGCAAAATTAAAAGAAACATATTATTTAACATATTAAAAAAAAGAAATAACAAATAATATCCTAAAAGCTATCACAAGTATATATGAAAATAATCAAATACAAATAAGATTAACTCACGAGCTATCCTATACGAGAGAGATAAACCAAGGGGTCCGACAGGGATGTTCCCCTCTCAGCAAATTTCATTTGCTGAGAGGGGAACTTAAATGAAATAATAATAAAATGGAATAAAAATTTACATCAAGGAATTAAACTTTCTCCTACAGTTAACTTAAACACTCTCCTCTTTGCCGACGATCAAATAATAATTTCAAATTCTGAAGATAACTTACAGAAAGCTATTTTAGATCTAAATGAGATATCCAAAGATTATGGTATGATAATATCAACAGAAAAAATCAAAACCTATGGCCTTTAAAGGACAATATCTAGCAAGAACTAAAATAGTAATAGATAACAAGATCTTAGAACAGGTGAATTCATTTAACTACCTAGGATGTATGATCACATATGAAAATGAAAAAGATATAAACGTAAAAATTGCAAAATATTTAAAAATAACAGGTGCAATTAACTATATATTTAAACCAAACCTAGTTCAAAAACAAACCAGGCTGAAAGTATACAATACATTAGCCCTACCAGTCTTAATGTATGAAAGCGAAATCTGGCCAATAAAACAAAAAGACAAACAATGATTAACAACAGCTGAAATGAAGTTTATGAGAAAAACTGCACAGTATACCCTATTTGATCACAAAAGAAACGAAGATATTATGAAAGAATTAAACCAAGAACCAGTAATAGAAAAAAATTAAAAAATATAAACATAAATGGAATGAACACGTTCAAAGAATGAAAACAGAAAGATTACCAAAACAAGCCTTAAAGTACAAGCCATTAGGAAAAAGAAAACCAGGACGTCCTGTTAAACGATTCAACGATGAGTTCTAAGGCCGGAACAGGCCATGCTAGGCCTAAATGCTTGATACGCATGATGATGATGAATAAGAATAACTGGCCCACTCCTCCTTCAGAGCAAGAATAAGGTCGTGTTTGTTTCCTGGAAGGGAATTTCGAGCAGCAATGCGTCTGCTTATTGCGCCCCAAACATATTCTATGGCGTTAAGATCTGGGGAGCGTGCTGGCCACTTGATTCGATTATTGTCCTCGGTCTCCAGAAGTATCTCCACTGCTCGTATATAATGTGGTGTGGTATTGCCATCCATAAAAGCGAATTCTTTGCCTAGAGCACCACGAAACAATCGAACATGACTTTGAAGCACTTCGTTGCAATATCGTTCAGTTACAGTCCCTTTTTCCAGCACTTGTAGCTTGGTGCGTCAATTAAGCATAATGCCTCCCCACACCATGATCCCAAGACCACCATTTCCTCCGATTCTAGACGACACTTGATCTCCCTTTCAAGAACATTCTCGCGATGGTAACCAGTACCACTTTCATGGGAGATCAAGTGTCGTCTAGAATCGGAGGAAAGACAAAAACGACCCACATCTGTACAGAGTACATTAGCCCATTGGTGTCTTGTCCATTTTTTTATGGATATAAACTGAAAAAGTGCTCTACGTTAAGCTGTGGATAAAGGGACGCAGACTACAGGTCTTCGGGTGTATATTCAGTAGGACAGCTTACTTTGTTCTACTTTGGCCAAACAGGCAGGACAGCAAATATCAGAATTTCAGAACACAAGGACTACACCCGGTTTCACCAATACAGCCACTCTGGTCTTGCTGACCATGCGCTGGATACCTGCCATAGAATACGGTGGAAGAAAGCCACGATAATACACAGTAGTAAATACAAATATGAAAGGCTTTTCATGGAATCAACTTCAGCCCTACAAAACATTCCAAACCTCAACAAATTTGGCTGCATGAGACTGCCTCAAATTTGGAAAACCTACATCAGAAGACCTTCAGCCCAATCGCCCAAAAATAATACCAACATTTCCCGCTAGGGGGAACCATCAGACTTTAGGAGAAATAATAGCTTCCTGCTTCTTCCTCACTTACTGTTTGTTGTGCCTGCGTGCACTTGCCTTGTTTTTAAGTTTTTTGAAAATGGCAACTTGACGTTGCCGAAATATTGAAGTTTATTAAAATTTATTTTAATGAATATCCTAATTGACGTTGTAATTTCCTTAAATTATTTAGTAAAAAATGCATAACCAACGTCTAAGCCTTTCCACGAGAATCAGATAGTTCTCGAAGAAGAAGAAGAGTAAAAACCAAAAGAAATTATCCTATTCAATGATATTTAATATGTAATAATTCATAGGAATAATCCCTTTTTGAAGTTTTAAGAAAACATTATACACGAAGATTACGTTTCCTGATCTCATGCCACTTTCCTTAACTTATTAGGTCCAGTGCTTTGTTAAGCCAAGTAACCTGAGTTTTTATAAATCTAATTTTGCTAATGACAGGTAATTAATCCTATTTCCAATCTTAGATTTTTTAAACATTTTTATTTATTTATATTTAATATATTTAAATAACTGAACTCGATTAAAATTAAGATTTGCTTTAAAATATTTTTTATTTATTTATTTCAAAGCAATAATAGTTAACAGTTTTTAAATAACATAGTGTATTAAAGGAGAAAACACAAAATTTATACGAGAGGAAAACGTTTTCAAAAGCTAGATGTAAACTTAAAACAGAGGAAAATATGCTGTAATTACTCTGCTAGAAGGCGAAAAATATTGTCTTTTTTTTTTTTTTTTTTTTTTGAAAGAGCGCATCTTTTACAGATCTATAATCCATTGATATGTGCATTTTCTTGGAAGGTTTTACGCGGTAGATTTTACGTAAAGTTTTTCGACCAGAGAATTTCTTGGCGAAAATTCCTATTACTTGTTACGAGACCGACTAACTCACTTTTGGTCTCATACCGAAAGTCCTTATAAATACTCCCCGACAAGTTAATACATAAAGACAAATGTACCGTTTGGTCTTTCCAATCGAGAAACTGAAACACAGTCGTTCTTTTGAGTTCAAACTGATATTCTGATAAACTAGTAAACTGGCAAATTTATATTCTTAATGGTAACGATAGCTTCAATTATTTTGTACTTGGACTTGTCAAGATAGCAGAAGGTTCCACAGGAAAGCGAATCTGTGGATGATTCAATTGCATCTGTCAGGTACCTTAGATTGGATAGGATGGCTCCCTGTATTGAACAGCGGAACGAGCTGTTCAATACAGGATGTTCAGAGATACGAATTTTAGCTGAGCTCGTGTGACTGAGAACGCCAATAAAGTAGAAACTTCATGCTTCTGGACGCATTCTTGAACCCATCTATACTGTGTGATATGTTGCATTATCCTGATGGAAGTTACCGTAATTAGATATCTAAGAATGATATCTAAGATATCTAAGAATATTACCGTAATAAGATATCTTAGATATCCTAATTAGATTTCTAATGTTGGTCCATTGTCGCATTGACACACACACACACACACACACACACACACACACACACACACACACACACACACACACACACACACACACACACACACACAAATTCAAGCGGAAGCAAGCGCGAGCTGTAACCCCCTCTCTGACAAAACTTGATTTCAGCAGACAGTGCCACGCAGTATACCTAATATACTGATCACTCAGTGTACATAATACGCAACCATACAGTTTTAAAATAAAGGAAACTGATTTATTTTCCTAACTACTACTTCGTGCCGAACGATCACCAACCAATTTCATTAGTTAAATAATATACTTACGTTACCAACTATTCAAAGGGAAAACTCATCAGAATAATCTATAGAGGGAACAGATGAAAGTTCAAATCAGTTTCCCAACTGAAATCGGAATATAATACAGTGATACTAAATTAAGCGACTCGCTCACGATGTGTGTTTGTGTTGGAAAATAATCTCTTCCCGAAGGCCAATCAAGTGCGTTTAGATATTTACAAACATTTCTAAGACTCTCGCTTAATTGGATTATGAAGTGGAATGTCAGTGAAAAATCTTATTTACCTTTTCATTTATAATTTTATGTTTAAGTTGAACGAAAGAATTTGTCATTGAACTGTCATAATCTCTGGAAATAAATACATTTTTTTTCTTGATGTCTGAAACTGACATGGATTTAGAAATGGCCAGAACTTTGTATCTTAGTACAGGATTTTTTATTTATTGTGGGAATTAATTTTACTGAAAACATTTTTATTTAACCGTATCTACTGCTTTAAATAAATATTATTTAATTAAAAGAAATATTTCGAACTTGTTCAACCTATAAAATATATAAAGAAAATTTCTGTATTTGTTTCAGATAAGCTTTCATTATATTTTAAATAGTATTTTTGCTTAATTTCCAACGAAATGGTTGTGTTGAGCTGTTCAATTATGTGTGACTTTTTATGATTTTATATTGAATAATGACAATGCAAAAACAAAAGTAGTTTATATGTTTAACGTCAGATGGCACCACTAATACATCTACTCTAGTGCAAAACACATTCGACACTGCCTTGTGTCAGAGGATATCGTAAAATCATAAAAATAAAAATATAAAGAAATAAATAAAATAAGTAACAATTTAGAGAGATATATGAATTTAGAGAGATATTATTTAGAGAGATATATGAATTTAGAGAGATATTATTTAGAGAGATATATGAACTGATATCTATAAATTTTATACTTGTAGTACAGCATTATTTATTATATAATATTATATATAATTATTAATTATAATTATATATAATTACATTATATATAATTCATAATTTATGAATTATGAATTATTATTTTTTTTTCTCACAAGTTCTTACAGGACCATGCCCATTTTTTGGGGGAGATGACCAAAGTTGTGAGGCTGGTGTAATATATCTGCCTTTTTTTATGTGAACCCACCCCATCTCATCCCATTCACGAACAGTTGGAAACTTATTATGGTGGGTGAGTTAAGGGTTAAATAATCCAAAAATCCTGCCGTATAGGCCAAACATGGAATTTTACAAGCTACAGTTTATAAGAAGCAAATAATTGAGCAGATTTTTGACTTAGTAACAATCCTCATTCCCTGCGATGCATTATGTTAGCTGACAATATGGAACTCAGTTGATCAAAGTCTGTTCAATATTGGATTAACTATTAGCTGCATTATGATGATGAAACAATATAATAAAATGCTATTTTTATAAATACGTTGTATTTATAAAATACAACATATTTATAAACACAACGTATTTATAAATGCAACGTATTTATAAATGCAACGTATTTATAAATACTTTGTATTTAGAATAAAGAATATGTGTATTTTTATGAACATATTGGATACATTTTGATAAAAATTGGCATATTTGTAATTTCAAAAATTGTGATATTCTATAAAATTGCTATTCGCATTTTTTTTTTATAGTTCTCACCCATCAGGTTAAATCACGAGAACTGAGAAGAAAAGAAAAAGAGTGATACCAATTAAAAGTAATTCTGAATTATGAATACATTTCATAAGTGCATCAGTTAATGAGATTTGGAACCTTTAAAAGGGGCCTATATTTTCAAGGAAATTCTTTAATCATGTTTATCGTCTGCCAGCAAAAAAAACAAAAAACAAAAAGAAGTTGTACATTTCAGGTAACTGAAAAATATCATTTAACTGGAATAAATATTCTCTACAAAACCATTAAAATTTTTTCTTTGCTTTTATAAAATATTCGCCAACTTGCAAATCGTTAATTTTGATATATCACCCTGTCATTGGTGTATTGATATTATTCCTCGTCAGTCCTTCTTTCTTTTAGTCTCGTTCTCTGTCTCTTTCTTAACTTCCGCCTTTCTTCTCTGTCGGACTGAGTACACACACACACACATTGATTTCATAGGATGTTGGAAGTAAAGTCTTCCGGATAACTCCAGACACAAACGTTAGTCTAAGTATTTGTTATTTTACCTTGTCGAAACAATTTACAATCGCGTGAAAGCGAATGGAATCGCAAACGACTGCGTTCCCAAACCGTCCCTGCAAACATGAATGATCGACAGCGCCGTAGTTGTGCCGTCACTGGAAATAAATGTCGTGATAAATGGCGGCTTGGGAGTGGCCCACAATGACAGGTGCTCTCGTTGTGGAGTAACCCGGATCATTTATTTCTCTCGCAAGCATTCCGCTTTGACCGTGACATGATAAAATAGAGCGTGCATCTTTTTCATTCCCCCCCCCATCCCTGACCCCACCCTTAGATTAATAGTTTCTAATATGTCACAGTTCCTTGTAAGTACAACAGGAACAAAAGAACTGAAGAATTTTTTTTTTATTGTTATTATTAAATTTGATGCAAATGTGCACCTGCCGGATAGGAACGTCTATTGATTAGGTGAAGAACTTGACGAATGAGTCATGAAAGTCATGAAAGACGTACGTTTCGAGCAAGATTTCTCACATATCTTCCATGTGAAGTGGATGCTACAAGAAAATATTATTTTTTAAAGGAAAAAGCAAGATAATAAAAAAAGATGAGCGAATGAATGAGACAATTAAAAACTGTGTGTGCGTGCGTGTGTGTGTGTAAGTCGATTTATAAGTGGGTAGTGAATTTATGGTACATGTATTGGTACTAGTATTTTCCAAACTATGTACGTGTGTGCGTGCGTGTGGCCCCCAGACGATATGTACGTATCGTCTGGGGGCCTTCGTAGCTCAGTCGGTGTAGACGAAGTACTTTGGTCAGAAAGACTTGGATTCATTTCCCGTCCATGAAGTGAGGAACCTTTATCTGGTCTCTTTCGACTAAAAGTGAGTTAGCCAGTCTCATACGGAAATAGAGGGTTTTTTTCTCCTGAAACTCGGGTTTTTCATCCCTCAGAACAAGCAAACTAGCCCTGTGAGCACACACACACATCGACAGAAGTAAAATACCTTTCCCCCGCAATGTCAGGCTCTGCAACAGGTCGGTTGGGAGCGAGCGTAAAGTCGCTCTCCATATAAAAGGCCGACCCCTAATAGATGGGAAAAGGCACATGAAGAAGAAGAAGAATATGTACGTACCCTCTGGGGAAGGGTTGTCGACGAGTCTGTGTCAAAGAGAAGAAGAAAAGTAATCTGGTCTCTTTCATCAAATTCATAAAATAATAATTTCGTGAATTTGTACTTGCAATTTCTCTTTCGAATTCATTTATAAATGCAGCTTAAATCCAACAGATATTTCAATCTGTTAAAATGTTCATTATTAATACAATGTAGCTTAAGGTAACTTCCAGAAAGCTAAGTTTGCAGAAAAAAGATCATCACTTTGATTAGGCTTTTTATTTTATTTTATTATTTTTTTAAATTTAATGTTAGCCGGCATTTGACAAAAGCAAATAAGATTTTTCTTTTGAAAGAAACTTTAGTTTTTATTCCGTAATTTAATAACAATGACTATAACCCCCCCCCCTCCCTTACCCAATACACAAAGTTCATACCTATAATACTATCTAGGATTAGGAACATCGCCTCGTATCTATCACGCCATGGGAATTGAGGCACCCTCAACGATAATGAGATGAGAAATCCCAGCTACCAATTCCCGCATCCCCTGAACGTTTGTGGATTTGAATTCTGTCTAGGATCAGAGCTACTTACTTATTTTAAGCTAAAAGGGTGAGAAAATCGTTGGGATTCAGTGGAATATTATTCTTTCAAGAAATTTGGGTTTTTCATCCCCCTAAATGGCCGAAAAAACTACTTCATAGATTCGGTTGTTTCGGCCATAATTCCAGTTCGATCACACGAAATCCAAGAGTTAAAAGAGTGCTGCCTATACCCGTTGGGGAATTAATACAAATAAAGACATCACAAGATTTATTACTTCCGTTCGCAAGAGAATATACAAGCCGAAATTGAATCCTCAATTCCCAAACTATGTTTCTAAATTAGGACATAAATTGCCAGGTGTAAACACATTACGTTCGACGCAGTTTTTAGTGCAAATGCTGTTTTACAAATTGGAACCAGCAAGCATTAGCTCTAACTCTGTATGTTAATTCGTAAATTAAGAAAAGTGTAATTTGAGAAACTTTGTGCTGAAAAATAAACTTATATGTGTTAGAACTAATGCTTGCTGATTAAATCCCATTACAATTATTATATTATTCGAAATATTTGTGTATTGATTTTTAGGTATTAATCTTTGTATATTTTGATAAAACTTTAGTTAACAAATGAACTAGTTTATGAACAACTTTTTTTTAGATAAAGGGCATATTACGATAATTATTTGTAATGTGATTTAATAAAAAAGAACGCAATGAAGATGTGTCTAACATAGGGATAATGGAACAGATAACTCGTAGTTTTCACACAGTATGAGATTTGTTCAACAGAAGAATCCGAAATATTTAGAAATCTCATTTTTAGTTACTTCAATTTTGAGTTTTAGTGTATTCTGATTCAGTGAATTATTCACGCTTATGTTATTTTAGGAAAAAGATCCTCTGCATTATCCCCGCATAGGTACATCGGCTCTAGTCCTCACGCAATTTGAGAAAAATGTACTAATTAGTGACGGTAGAGGGCGTTGTGTGTAGATGAAAGATTATGGTAGGTTGTATGGCATGGAGCGCCCTCCTGAGATCAGTCCTTGGAGATATCACATAATAATAATAATAATAATAATAATAATAATAATAATAATAATAATAATAATAATAATAATAATAATAATAATAATTAATGAATTGAAATTAAACAAATTGATGACCATTAAAAGTTGGATTAAGTTTCCAGCGATTTTCCTTTCTTGGTATAATTAGTCGTATTCTATGTCAGTGAGTATAATGATGTTTGTTTAGCAGGAGTTAGAAATGCAAATTTCTGAGGGGGGGAAGAAGGTATGGATAAGTATTATAAATTGAAATATTTCCTTCGTTCTCAATTCGTTCGAAATCGAACTAAGTTTTTTTGCGGTTAGAATGATGCGTATCATTCCTGGAGAAGTTAATTATACCACTCCGATATTTTTTTTAAAAGAGAGAGAGAGAGAGAGAGAGAGAATAAGTAAAATTTGGTTTTTATTTAAATATGGTTTTAGTTAGCACACAACAAAAGAAATACATTTTATTTGAAAACACATTTAGATCAGAAATATCTATTTGGGGACATCATCTGTTTCGCTATATCCGTGAAGAATAAATATTACCATCATCACATATTATCCCTGATGCTTGGCCCAGTGGCTGCATTGCCATAGCGATACTTCTGGAATTATAATCTAGTGGCTCTGTATCGCCATAATTCGAATTAGATATTGAATATATTCTATGCGAAAGTTATCTATCTTCTCTTGAATGTTGTGCCATGTTTTCTTTAATCGAAATATTATCTAAGATTCTTTCTGTATTCACGAAATGGAAGAAAAAATGTCCGCTTGGTAAACCCAGGGAAAAAAAAAAGAAAAAGGAAACAGGCCTCTGTAACAGACTTAAAAATAACTTCTGTAATTAACAGTACAGACTGGTCAATGAATGGTTAAACATGTACAAAGATATCTTTGCATTTCATGCATCCATCCATCTATCTGTCCTTAACAACTAAATAACAAAACATAAAAATCTCTCTATGAGGTTAGCCTCTCCTCTCTTCAATGGGAAGGATCAATGTCTTGTTCTTGTTTTGTATGCATGACATCACACAAATCTTCAACTAAGATGGGATTCGAACTCACAGCCTTTTGACAGCACAGTAGATTCGCTAAAAACGCTTATTATTGTGTTTATTGTGTTCCATCGAGTCGTTTTCGACTTCTGGTGATTCTATGAACATACGCTCTCCATTCGGATCTGTCCAGTTGCTTCTTTAACTCCATCCACTCATCTAATTCTTGGTCTTCCTTTTCTCCTGCTTCCATCAAATTTAGCAAGCATCATCATCTTCTCCAGACTGTCATTTACTCTCATAATATGTTCAAAGTATGACAATTTTTGCTTGGTGATCATAGCTTCAAGAGAGCAATCTATTATTATCATTATAATAATTATAACCGAAAAAAATTATGTTAATACATTTTAAAAATCTAATTAGTATTTTTCAGTCGTTCCCTCCCCAGACCAAGATATTTTTCGACAAGTTTCAGTTATGCCAGAAACAGTCATTGAAATATTTTGCTGATAGCCATGATAAAACCGAGCGTTTCTAGTGTTATTTAGAACGCCATCAGATGGCGTTTTATGCCTATCACTGTTTGTCTCTTGCAACCAGTTGACTTCTTCAGATAGAGGAAAAGTCGAATTTTGCAGAAATAAAAAAATAAAAAAAAACGGCGGAGGATGGGACGAAAAAAATAATCTTACATTCACCAAGACCGGCTAATACGGTTTGTCAAAAAAAAAAAAAAAACCATACTTTTGAAGGAATTAAAACTACGGTTTTTTCCGTTTACATGTCTTGTTTTTGCTGACTATCCTAAAAAAAATCTTGAATTATTCGAAAAAATTATCGAATTTGTCATAGAGAGAGAGAATTTAAAAAAATATCGTCTCCATTTGTCGACGATATTTTTAAAATTTTTATAACCGATTCATTATTTTTTATTTTTTTTAAATAGAACATTCATGTTCTTGGAAGTACCGGAAAGACTAGGCACTATGCGAAATTATTATTTCAACAATAGGTGGCGCAAAGTGTACTTCCGAACGAAACGAAGCAGCTATTATTAGAGCAGGCAATGATGCTCTTTAACTGTTATTTTCTTGAGTGCAGATTTTGCTTTCAGAAACAGAGGGTGGTTAACTGGAAATAGGGGAAGGCAGAAAATGGGGGATATAACGTTAAATGGAGAAGAATGCGGCTGAATTTATTCCGCTGCACATTCTCTCCCATGTCTTCTGGCTAATTACTTGGACATCCAAACGACATAGGGGTACCCAGCTGGCTACGGCCTGGAGTGTCGATAGAGCCAGACATGGTCGTTGATTTTTTACCCTTACTATTTTGTGCTAATGGTGAAGTCAATAATCCTTAATTAGTCTTGGGCATTATCTAGGGATATTGAAAACAGGGCTCTTGCTTGGCGCTGTTCCCTCGAGTTTAATTAATAGATGGAGTGTTTTTTTTTTTTCTTCACTACCCCTCATTCATCGTTTTAATCACCCACCCCCCATTTAAGTTGACTTTGTTTTATCGCGTTACCAATAGGGTGTAAGATAAAGGCGAAAAAATAAATAAAAAAAAAATAAAAAAATCTTTCATTGCTAATAATGTCACAAACTCGACCCATCGCATGAGTTCGTATAAATTCTTGTAAAATGCTACAAGTCCATTGCTAGAACCTTCCTCTCTCACTCCAATCTGCATCTGGCCAAGAGAAAATTTAATTAGAACGAGCTGGGTCTGGCACGTTGGGGATTTGTGATTTAGTACGAAAAAAAAAAAAAAAATAATGAATGAATTCTGTTGTTACTTGAAAGAAAAATGATCGAATTGCTTTGCGGGATTAATGATTTTAATAGGGGGGATGTGTTTAATTGGAGCGCAGAGACAGAATGCGGTGGTGTTTAGTAAAGGCGAAGAAGAAGAATTCAACAATTTCAAATTATGGAAAGGCGATGAATAATTTGAGCGCTACCACCCAGAGGGGGCGCTTCTAATGACTGCTGAAATTAATTACATTTCGAATTTTTATAGATTTTGAAAGAAACATGAATTGTAGAGGCAGCGAATATACAAATTAACAGCATTTTCTTTTGTGAATAGGGATTTGGAGATTATAAACCGGTAACCCCACTGGGGTTTTACAAATATTTCCTTTTAAAGAATGATTTACTGCATCAATTACTTGGTGCATTAAATCATTCTTCGGTAAAATCATCACTTTTTTTTAAACATAATTTATTATTTTGCTGTAATTTAACATTCTACACAACTAATTACTTATTTGTCGGAAAGGTATGTGGGCTTCATTACTATAGGATTTAATGTTAATATTAAGCACTTTAGAGGTCGTTACACAATATGAAATTGAGTTTAGTTTTCCAACGTTTGGTCTTCCTTATTGTGAATATTATTAACGAAGCACACGTAAAAAAAAAAAAAAAAAGAATAAGTTCAAATATGGTGACTGCTGAGACGCCCGTTGTTGTTGTTGGTGGAATCCTAACTTATCGAATGATAATCTAACAGTCTCGGTGATATTTTTTTTTTTTTATTGTTCAGGGAGAGGTTATGATAATTTCACCGAAGAAAGACATTAAACCTACCACACAATAACGGGATTGAGTTAAGGGTTAAATAATCCGTGAACCACACTCCAGGGACAACATTATGTGTTTTTTTAAACAATTTAAGGCTTCTAATAAGCAGCGAAGCCTCCGTAGCTCAATTAGTATAGATGAGCTGGTTGAAGACACTCGGGTTTGTGTCCCGTCTATGACGTGAGGTCTTTTTAATCAAATGGCGAGTTAACTGGTCTCATATAAAATATTTATCCCTAGAACGACGTAGCAGAGAAATGGAAAGCCAATTATAATTAAATTTTCCCAATCCCCTAATCAGAGGACTAAACCTGTCTTGAACGGAGAGGAAAGAATGGATGGAATAGCAGCGCAGTGATCTTACCTTAGCGACGGAAATTGTTCTTGAAGACACAAACTGAACAGCGGATATGCTACCTTCTTGTCTAATATTAAGAAATTATTTGTCTATCTATTTATATTTATTTATGTATTATTTTAATTTATTTATTTTTCATTTTCCACGCAACTTTCCTTAGGAAATTTAAAACACATGGAGTTGAATCCCGTATAGAATGCGAACTGTCTTTTTAACTTGAAGATGGATTAACTGATTTCTTAGTGAGATGGAAGTTTTTTTTTTTTTAGTTTTTTTTTTTATAACGTCCCACAAAACAGACAAACTGACGAGAAGTACAAACGCAACAAACAAACAGAACACACTGGCCTCATCTTTTCAATTCCAAACAACAAGAAAACATTCAGGAATCCATACAATAAAGCGACAGTTTGCATATCACTCTCAGTGAAAATCTCATTGAAGGTTAAATCACCTTAAAATGAAAAAGAAATGCGAGAAATAACGAAATAAAATCAGAAACAAAGTTTCAGGTTAATGAGCTTGGAAGAACTTTTCAAGTTTCTTTAATAAGAGTGTTTGGTTCTAGAATATGTAGCGTTACTGAAAATATAATCTTACTTCACACTTAGTTTTTTTTTTTTTTTTATAGTAAAGTGATTATCAGAGCTGCACTGTTTCTACAAGTTAAATATTACAGTCTGAATTCGAAAGAAAAATATATTTCCCCTTCCAAAGAAATCAATTTCTGTATCGCCTGTTATTTGGACGACAGACAAAATTAAAAACGATTGTAGAACTCAATCTTTTGTAATTTTGTTTGTCATCAAAAACTAATAGAAACCTAATTTTTGAGCACTGATTTAGAATTATTCTAGAGGTAATAAAAATCCATAAATGTATTCTTTTATTTTTCATTTTCATTTTTTTCATTTTTCTAAACGAAAATTTATTCTGGTTTCTAGAGTTGATATAGAAGCAGAGCCTCTGATCGCTTACTGCAAAATATCCACGACCCTTGTCACACACACACACACACACACACACACACACACACACACACACACACACACACACACACACACACACACACACACACACGTAAAAAAAAAAACTCCGACCATTTACTATAATTACAGAGTACTAATTACTAAGGCGCAAAAAAAACCAGACTTTTTTTTTCGTGTGTGTGTGTTAAAAGTAAAATGAAATTTAAAAAAATACATTTCGAAGTGGATCTGTAAAACCTAAAGTTGCCTGCATAAAATTATTTCCTTATAAAGTAATGATTTCGAAGCAAAAACACCTTTACCTCCCTTCCAATAAATTAAGCATCTCTCGTAAGGCGACACCCGAATGAGGGAGAACTAATTATATTAATTATATGCAACTGTGCGTATCCTGCTAGTTTAACAAATCAACAACTAGTTTATCGTAATTAGCATGCATCCCGAGAGAATCAAAGAAATTCTCAAAAAAAAAAAAGCTTGTAGAAAAAGTTTGCGGACTACTGTTATAAACACCGGAGATCCTTGCCTTTGGAGTTTCATCTATACGGTACACTATTGTACAACGAAGATAAATCCAGTAGTTTGTGTTTAGCTAACAGTACGATAAAAACACACCAACTCTTATTAACGAACTTATCTTGGTGTCATTTGTAAGCCTAATTAAGCTGATAGTTTTAACAGGCAATATTCTTTTTGTTAAAAGAAACCTGCAGGCGATGGAACAATGCAAACGATGAAGTAAAAACACACACAGACATAAAAATCGAATGAAGCGGGAAAAAAATATTTGATTAGAACGAAATATCTCTTTTAGTTTTGACACTTTTGAAACGAGAACAAACATCTCGAATGTTAGCATTTTTAATCCCGATTAGAATGCTCAACCTAATTCTTTTTCCACCCTACCCTGTTTTTTTTTTTCGTGTGTGTGTGTGTGTGTGTGTGTGTGAGAGAGAGAGAGAGATGGCCACTGTCACATGCTACTGTCAAGATTTCATTATTGTTTCTATAATTATACGCATTGCTTATTTGTAATTATGTTAAGGACCTAAGCCTGTCTATGAGTTATTCCTATTTATAGGATGATATTTTAATCTTATTATCAGATCTGCATGTGTAACATTTTCAAGGTATAATAAAAAATGAAAATACATACGTGAATGAAATTATTTGTAGCAATTAACCTTGTAATCATTATCAATGAACTACATAGATGGCGCTTCAATATTACATTTTTCTGTAGTCATTGTACAGTAAATATTACTAAAATTGCATTTTTTTAAAAATTTTCTTTTTGTCTTTTAAATTCATACTAAAGCAAATATATTAAAACATAATCGATTTATTTATTTTTAGTACCAAGCAAAACAAAAAAAAAAACACAATATTTCATATAAAGTTTATGCAATATTGCAAAAATACTATTACGCTTTCACAATATTGTTTAATAACACATGCGCACACAAAATTGATATTTTGCTATCAGAATTAAACTTGTAAGGACTATAGATGGCGCTAATATATAATAAATCTCCTGTTAACGTGCGGTAGGTAGTTACTAAATGTTTTTTTTTTCCTTCTATTTTTCATCTTCTTTTTAAACTAATCCTATTTAAGAGTAGATATATTTTGCATTTTTTAGATTCATTTATTTATTTTAATACGAAAAGTGCATAAAAGAAAAGCTCATAAGAACGATGAGAAGGAAATAATTTATTGAAAGCAAAATCTTGCATTTCACATGCGTTGAAATGGATAATAACAGAGGATTACGAGAAGCAAAATAGCGAGGCATGCTTTTAGACAGAAAGAAATAATAACCATAAATACCTTATGATGCTGGTAATGGAAGAGTAGCAGTGTTTCCTTCTAATAAAATTCAATAGCCAGTCTCTGCAAGTATATTCGTATGGAAAAACATTACAAGAAGAAATTCAGCGTCCATTATTCGTTGCAAATAATGCGATTACAAGTTTTACAATCTTTGCTAGAATAAACCTCAAAATATGAAATTTTAAAGTTCATTTAACATTTGCGAAAGTGGTTAAATATTTGCTTCAAGAATGTTCAGAGTTTTATTGAAGATCTAAACAATTTCGTTGCAAACTAGAAATACGCTTCTACACATTAAACGTGGCCCAGAGTTATGAATTTCAATGTTTAAACACGAACATAAAAGAAAGTACATAGTAAAACATCCAAGTACTGAACTAATTGCTTGTAAAAGGAGTATGATCGTTGATTTTTAAGTCTTTGATAAATTCCTTTTTTTTTATTATTATTAAAGCGATTCTAAGTGTGATTTTACAACGATTCAAGAATGATAAAGGATTAAAAATTCTCGCATACTACAAATAGCAAAAAAAGAATAAAATAATTATTATACACTTAAATTAGTTTTTAATTTTTTCAATAATTTTTCAGTCGCCTTCAGCAATTTAATTATCTTTCGCAAATAAAATAGTTTGTTTAAGTTTTAACCAAAAAAATAACAAATGTTTTTTAAATACAGGTATATTAACATGTGCTTAATTTTACTATCCTAATCAGAACACACACACACACACACACACACACACACACACACACACACACACACACACACACACACACACACACACACACAACAGATCCGTTGTAATAAACGAAAGTTAATTAATAAAAGACTGTAATCCTAATTAGCACAAAAAGAAAGATTTCACGGATCTTGTCTCTTAATGTCTCTTTTAAAAAAAGTCGTTGTCACGGCTTTTTTAGGACTTTGTCTTTAATCCTCTTTGTCGCAAAATCGCTTAAGATAAATCTTTAATCGGATTCTACCCTTATTCTTCGTTAATTTTTTAAACATTTTTAACATTATAAAAGTGATTAAGATGCCGTGTTTCTAATCTGAAAATTTCCGAACTGTACTAAACAATTATTTAGATTTCTTTATTACATCGGATCATTCCATGTACTCCTGAGTACAAAACCTTCGCATATCGCTCTCTTGGAACAAAGTATCCATGACGAGTGTTTCTTCCGACATTATTGCATTTATTAGTACTTCAAACTCAAATCTCTAGAATTTTGCCATCAAGAATTTTATTGTCGTCTCTTAGCTGATAACATAATAGATCTACTGTCGATTTCGACTGAGGTATCTTTCGCTTTGAATCGAATACTGCGAAATTTGATGCGGAAACCTTTTTATCAGTTATGAAGAATAATAGGATCTATCCAACCGTGCCATCTACAAACATTTCATATTCAAAGTAAGTGCAATCATTGGAATGAATAAAAAACAAGTGGATTCGCAGAAGAATTAACCATGCGAAAACACTGTGCCTCCTCATTGCGATATTCGTTTGCATTTCTGAGAAAGATTTCGCGTCTTAGATGTGTGCAAATATTATCAGAGAAGTCACGATAGGGATCATTCATGAGCGAAGATCGAGAGTCAATGAGAAAAACATGTATGGCAGTAGAAGGAGCTGACATTATATTATACACTGATTGACCAGTTTATTAAGCACACACATGCCCACTAGTATCAGGAATGTCCACTTTAGTCCTACAAATACAGACTCAGTTTTTTTGGCTATGGCTGGCGTACTCGATTGTGTCAAGCAGTTTCCGGAGACTGCATTCCTAAGGTGCTTTATTCCAAAACAGGTGGTTTCCACCTAATCATCAGAGTCCGACTCAGATTTGGTAACTGAGAAGATCAGCAAAGTGTAATAAAGAAGTGGTGTTATCAACTGGCACGATGGTCGTTAATTCAGGTTATTGTCAGCTTACTTTCGTTCCATCCTCAGCATGGAACTACTAGATCCTTTGAGCCAGGCGACCTTTCTTCTTCACCCCTTAGTTATGCCTATTCCGAATGTTCCTTAATTGCTTGTTTATAACTGAGGAAGTCGAGCTCGGTGAAGCTGTCTGCAACTGTATTCCATTCGCAAGGGGTGTTATAAGCACAGTTCGTTCCGATATACTCTTCTTTCGCAATTTATCGCTGTACTCAGTTGTAACTGATTGCGACCTACATGTTAGACTGCATGATGCACAAAAAAGAATAAAAAAAATAATAAACAGCATTATATAGGGGAAAGAAAATGACTGACAGTAAAGTTCTTAGTACTAAGATAACCAGTGAGTGAAGTAACGCAATTTTGGCAGAAACTGTTGATCCGTTATTCTGTTGGATTGCGCGCACACTTGACTATACTGCTGCTAGTTATCTGCTTCCCTGCTTTAAATGGTCTGGAACGGACGCATGACATTGTCTTCGATGAAGCAATGACGACGAAGGATGTATACTTCGTAAACTAACCACAGGGTACACCTATGACGCATTGATTGTGAAAGGCAGGGGAAAGAATATAAAATTCTGAAGAATTCGTTAGGATGGTCCGTTTCGTGAAGTTCCAGGAGATTAAAAAAGTGTGGGGAGAAAAGAAAAGTGTCTCCTGGAATTTCTTCGAAGCGGTCATGTAAATGAAAACTGGGATTATCCCCAAGGGAATAATGGAATGATATTTTTCTTAAGTAGGAAAATATTGCGGATGGATTTCTACCTCTAAACAGTTTCTTCAAAGAGCGAAACAAGGGAAACAGATATTTAAAAGGATAGGGAAAGAATTCTATCGTTAAAGGTGATTTAAGAAAGGTTTATCATCACTCTACCTGTCTGTTTGCTCTCTTTTCTTTCGTCTGTGTGTGTGTGTGTGTGTGTGTGTGTGTGGCATTCGCAATAGCTGTTAGCGTGCCTAAAAGTTCCCAAGAGTGTTTGCAGTGCGGAAGGTGCTAACTAATGAACAGGATGAAATGTGTTCTTCACAAGAAATTAACCCAATTATGGTAGCTGTATTGTCATCGTTGTCGCAGGTTAATTGAGTAAGCGACTGTCAGCTGATCCATTAAACGAACCAAATTAATTGCTATTAAAGAAAGACAAGAAATCAACAAGAAAGGCAAGTTTGTAATACTGGAATTAGCCGAAGATATCTCGCGATTCACTTCATCGGTAACAGTTTTATCAACATGTCAAAACTGTGCATTTCCACGCGACATAGTTTTGATTAATTTTTAGCAAATAACATCCTTCTTTTGTTTTCGAAGTAGCCGCGAGGTGGTGGATTTATATTCTTGAAAACCTCAAACATTTTAATTAAAACACTTTGATTTGTACTTCGTGAGAGTTTTAGAATCTGTTGTTTTTCAAAAGGTATTGAATAATGTCTTTGGTTTGCTATTATTATTCCGATGGAATCGATAAAGATGAATGCATACTTAATCATTCAAGACAAAGAAATGACTGAAAACCTAATCAAGTCTTTTTCGATGCTAATTTTATCAACATTGACTCAAGTTAAAGAAAACTTCTAATTACCAAAGCAAGTTTTGTACGTAGACAATAAAAACAATTACTGGCGTGGCAATTATTGTAACAACCTCTGTTACAATAATCCCTCCCAACTACATAATTAATTATTTATTACTCTAAACAGTTTTTCTCTTAACAAGACCATCTAAGATATTTTAAACGAAATAATTTCCTATTTTTCGTTTGACCAAAAAAAAAAAAAAAAGAAAACTCCCACAGTTTTTTTTATAAAAAAGAAAAGCAGCGCCCTCTCTCGGCAATTTATTCTCTCGAAAACGAAAGTGGAAATAATTAAAATCCTGATGTTACTGCTGTGACAAAAGGATCGTTAGTGTGATGTCATTAAGGTACGTGAAATATCGCCACTGTCGGTGGAAAAAATCACGCAGATCTTATCTCTTCTCACTTGCATGACGAATGCTCATTAGAAAGGCAAGAGTCAATTACGTTTGCTAGTTATCTTGCTCGGTTATTGGAGCACTTAAAGAACAAATTAACCTTTTTAAAGTCTTTATTATAGATGTGTAGAAATGTCCCCCAGAGAATGGTATTGAATGAATAATAAAAAAAAAAAAAAAAAGCAGACGAGGTTTTACGATATCCCTCCCTCACATGCCTTATGGTAGTTGATTTTATTACCTCGTAAATTAAGATAGTTAAGTCGATTATATTGCCGCTACCACTTACGAAACTTCCTTACGTAGTTTGATTTGTAAGTTAATCTGCAAAGACTTTTGCTGGTCTCAAGAAATGCTTGCGCGCGCACACACACACACACACACACACACACACACACACACACACACACACACACACACACACACACACACACACACACACACACACACACACACACACACACACACACACGCACACATTTAGCGAAGTCATCTGAAACATTACATCAAGAGGAAAAGACTTCTAACACTTCTTCTATGGGAAGAATGTCAATTATAACTTACAACACTAGCATAAATTATGGTAAAAGTAACAAATTAATTAGTGTTGACAGTAAAAAATAATAATAAAAATTGGTAATTAAAATGAAAGCTGCAAATACTCCATCAGTCAAAACTGTATTTGGCTGATGGATTTGGTAAAACTTGCCAGTTTGCCACCAGATTTTCATGGATTACAAGAATCACCACACAAGCGCTGATCGCTGAGTTCACTGATCATCATCATCATCATCATCTGCGCCACTACACCCGAATGTGGAAAGAAAGGATACATGACATTTTCAACAAGTGCCCGGTCAGGAGAACATATTGTGTGTTGGCCCATTATTGATAATGACGGCTCTTTACCATGCCAGGTGGCCTGTTCCGGTCTCATACCATCTCTTTTTTTGGTCTTCCGATTTCTTTTCCCACTTATTTTATGTTTGTATAATATTTTTGGTAGTCTGCTGTTGTCCATTCGATTTAAATGTTCTATCCATTTTTGTTTATACTGTTTTATGTAGTAATTAAATGGTTTTATTTTCAGGGATTGTAAAATTTCTTCATTTGTTTTGTGGTCTCACTTGGTATATCCAGCTGTTTTTCTGAGAAATTTCATTTCTGCTGTTTGAATTCGTTTTTCATCTTTCCTTTTCATGGTCCATGTTTCGCTTCCGTAGAGTTGGTTTTGACAAGACATTATATAGTCTAATTCGAGTGTGTTTTTGTACCAGGGATGACTTAAATATATTATTTATTATGCCATTTACTTTGACAAAGTTTAATATTTTAGTGTCTATGTCTTTTTCTTCTTCGTATGATAAATCGCATCCCAGGTATTTGAAAGTATTTACTTGTTCTAATATTTTATTGTCTGTCACTATTTTACTTCTTATTGGGTTTTCTCCTTTGAATGTCATTATTTTTGTTTTTTCTTTATTTTATTTTATTTAATTTTTTTTTGTTTTGCTTTTTCTCCTTTGAATGTCATTATTTTTGTTTTTTCTTTAGATATTGTCATATTATATAGTTTTGAGATATCATTTAATGATTTTAACGATCTTTGTAAATCATCTTCTGATGTAGCTAATGCTATTTGATCATCTACAAATAGTAGTGTATCTATCTTCATTTGTGGGGATATTTGTATACCAAATGGGTTATACTGTTTTCAGATTGTTATAATTTTATATTGAAAAGCAGAGGTGAGAGGATACATCCTTGACGTACCCCTCTTGATATATCTTTCCATTCTGAGATGTGTTCTAATTTAAAATGACTCTTTACCAATTTCTAATAATCATGGCGCATTTGTTCTACTCATTCTTCAAAGCAATATTCAATTGCACAATCAAAAAATGATCCTTATTCATGTCTTGATTAACATTCCTCATGCTCTCTAGGGAATGTCTTATCCATTAAAGCGAATGATCTTGGGACGCCAGATCTACAGTTATTACTGGATGAGACATTTCTCACCCATTTCAAGTTTGAAAAGTCGGGATTCCTTAAAGCTCACTGAAAACACAAGAGTATCCAGCTGAATACTTATAGTAAGAGATTGGAGCTCCGAGATGAAGCAGTGGATAATGCGCCACTCTAACCGGCACGTTATTTGCAGTTACGTGGGACCCGTGACCACAGGTGTGCCGTGCAATTCCCTACAGTCTCTGCAAGTGCTCAGTTGATGTTAACAATGCTTAGCTCTCCCCATCGTAGACAGGGTTACCGTAGCGTACTAGAACAGTGCTTCCCAAACTTCTGGATGTCAGGGGGCCCCTTTGCAAAAATTAAAATATTTCACGGCCCCCTCGACAAAAAATCGTAATAGAGAGAGATATTATTATAATATTTATTGTATTTATATTCAATACAAAACATACACAGCGAATATTGCAAAAGTCAAATGCATATATTACATTTTTTGCCTCTTACCGTTTGGTTCTGAAGACGATGCGGGCTGTTCTGGTAAAATATGAAATACTGTCATTTTTTTTGAGTCTGTTTCTGCTTCTTCTGATTGTTCGCGGTTTTTTTTTTTTTTTTTTATCAGCCACTTATACATCTCAGGGTTAAATCTTTTTAACGTAGAATAGATCAAATAATATCACCACTTACCGATACTGGCACACCACAGACTGATAACATGAAATTAGTGAATATAAACCTGAATAAGGGAATCCCCGGACCAGGAACATTTTTCTCTTTTGTGACTTTTCTCCCTTTAAGGTAATTAAGCCTAACGCAAAACAGACAGCAAAGGCAGGTTATTAAAACGTGCATATGATTGGTGCGGTATTAACAAAAGATCGCGCAACCGAAAGATAAAAGCATAGCTGACAATTGAGTTGAAATGCTAACACTCTTCAACCGAATTCCATATGTGAAACTGCCATCATAACATTCATTATATACAGTATATATATATATTACTTAGTTTTAACACTTTTACGAATTTTAACACGTTCGGTTGAATTTTATTGCTGCCTTGGGAAATCGAACTCACACACATCTAATTAATAACAATAGTTTTTAGTTAGATACTGTGTTTGCCCATGCAACATATGGTTTTGTTTCAGTCTATACAGCATAGTTTCTGTATGAGGGGACATGTGATTCATTAATTAGTGTGTTTTTATCCCAGTTGTCTCTAATTGCACTATTTGTTGAGAAATATATTACACAGACTCCTCATACCTTATTCACTGGCATAATAAAAGTACTTGTTTTTATTGCCTCTGCAGTATAGTGGCTGTTAGGGAGGGCGTGTTGTTTACCACTGCAAGCGAGCTACTATCTCCCCACATGAACTTGTTTAAGCTTTTTTTCATGTGTGAAGTATATGTGAAACTTTTATTGGTAACAGAAAACTAGCTCGATGACAGATAATATAAAACGAGGTTTGATATGTATATAAAGTCAATATCAACAGTCCCTGATTATGATGGACAGGAAGATTCGGAGCTTCCCTGGAGAGAAATCGAAGTAAATACAATTAACCACTGCTTTGAAATGAAACATATGAATAAGCAATATTTACTAATATTCATGAAGCGCCGAAATACGCAGGAAGCAAAGTTTGTAAACCAACACCAATGTGTGAATTTTTCTTAAAATATAAAAAATAATAAAAAAGAAATAATAAATAATAAAAGTTAAATACGTTTCTTTTAAAATAAAAAAAACTACTTAGTCTTAAAACATTTTAAATTTGTTTTCATTATTTCACGGCCCTCCTCAACAAAACCTACGACCCCCAAGGGGGACGCGGCCCACAGTTTGGGAAGCGCTGTACTAGAAGAGCTGTTCCTAATCCTAACTAGCGGGTATTTGTATATATTGTACTTGTTTGCATTCTACAGATTTTGTTGAACTGTGGGGATAAAAATCCGTTATTCTTCTGGTAATAATCCTACTTGGTGTCCCCAAGATCGACTAATTCTAAAAGCAAATGAAAACAACAACAACACAAAGCTCAGAAAACTTTCCTAGAACCAACTTTATAGATGCGTTTCTTTTGCAGACCGAGAGTTATGAAAGTCAACAATCGGCTAAACAGAACTTTATTTATTTATTTATTTAATGTTTTATTTATATTTTTCGAAGTTTTCCAAAATTATTCTGTTTTTCTTCTTGTTTTCCTCATTTGCTGTATCTTCACTGACCGCAACTCCATGGAGGATCTAAGTAATGCAGCAAACGCCTAAAGCACACAAATTCAGAGGAATACTATTGAACCGATTCAGGATATCATTCGATAATCTAGATGTTGAATCTTTTATCAGGAATTTTCAAATGATAGTGAGTTAGCCGGTCTCGTATGGCGTTGGCAGAGTTTTATATCCAGCAACCAGGCCAGAAGAACACACCTGTAAACAAAGAATATATAATTAGGTACAACTGCGACATCCTTTACAAGTTTTTTTTTCGGCTGTCGATGAGTTAGTGGGGCTCGCATATTGAAGCCAGTAACGTTTGTCGTCTCAGAAACTTTGATTGTTCATCTCGTAAAACAGACGAGTCGGTTGGAGAACACATGCAATTAACTGACATAATACATCTACTTCATATTAGTAGTTTCTTTGGCTAATGTCAACTAAACCATTGTCTCTCTCCGCTTTATTGGTTTATTTTGCTATTCCAAGACTCCTTCACCTCTCTATCTCTTTTTATTTTTGCTGTTTTATGTACCACAAAATGCCTGTATTTCACCATCATGTCCAACAATCTACTTTTGCTCATACTGGTTCAGCTATCTTCGGAAGTTGTCTTTTTGTTAAACATTAAACAGGTCATTCAAGTACACAGTTTGGTTCTTAATTTACGCATCTTGTCTCATTATTTATTGATACTGATTCTTCCAGGTTCAAAATGACAGTTTTGAAGGATTTGAAGAACCGGATATCAATATACAGTAATATAGCTTATTCAAATATTACCACTTTAATATTTTAAAGGTGTTAGAATAACTCTTATAATTAATTAGGAAGATTTAGAATATTTTAAAGTTTTCACATTATTTCTATTTCATTATAATATTTACATACATATTTTATAAAAATTTTTTTTTGTAATTATTCGTTTTATGTAAATTACAATATCAGGCGTTTTCGCGTAGGGTGTAAATTCCGATGTGAATTCTGTTTAAAGAAATAAAATGTATTATTATTATATTAAGTTTTCTCGTTGAAGTCTAATTATTATTATTATTATAATTGGCCTTCAACGAGAAAACTTGAGTCTTTAAGATGGAAGCGGCATCTAGTTCCCAAATCATTCAAATACCTGCTTTATACAGTATTTCCATTTAATTTGACCACTACTATTTAATTTGTTCGTTAATGATATCGGAAAGGATCTGAGAGGAACTCTTCATTTGTTTGCTGATGATGCAAAGTTGAGTAGAGCAATAGTGAATGCACAGTGTGTCAAATCATTTTTTTGCAAGATGATTTGGATAGATTGAGAGACTGGGCTAAGGAGAATGGATGTCAATTAAACGTGGCAAAGTGCAAGGTTATGCCTTGATAAGACCCCCATCTTGACTACTGTGCCCAGATATGGACGCCACGGTTTCTTCTTGATGGGGAGGAGGTGGAGAGGATCCAGAGACGAGTGACCAAGATGATAGCAGGTCTCTGGAATGAACCTTATGAGAACAGGTTGAGGATTTGTGGGTTGCAAAAATTGGTTGATAAGCGGAAAAGGGGAGATATGATTGAGACATTCAAATATGCTAAAGGGATTCTATAAGATTAATTCAAAAGACATTTTTCACAACCAGACTGGTGGTGGGAGGACTAGGGGCCATCCATGGAAACTGGGCAAGAGTGTGGTTAGCAAAGGTATTAGAACTAGGTTTTTTGCATGAAGAGTGGTGAATGAGTGGAATAAGATGTCAGAGTCTGTTGTGGGTGCTATGACCGTGAATGAGTTCAAGGCGAGGTATGATAGATACTGTGTGGATGTTGAATAGTTGTTCTTGACATGATGTTAGGGTCTCCCTCGATGAGTCTGTCGACTCCTTGGAGTTTCCCGGAATAATAATGATAATATATATATATATATATATATATATATATATATATATATATATATATATATATATATATATATATATATATATATATATATATATATTATTAATACAAAACCCGGGTTTCCAAAGTTATTTTGGCCGCGTCAACCCCCCCTACACACACACACACTCCCTTCCCCCCTCGTTATAAACAACCTTAAGCAGGATCATGAAATTGGAAGACATCGTGGAATCAAAACAAGGTACAGGGTGTTCGGGATAAATTTGACAGTTTCGTAAGGAAAAAGAAAATCTTCTTTGTATCTATTAAATTTAATGAATTAACAAAAAAACATTACAGGCAGAGTTAATTACAATACTATCAACAAGATTTACTCAAAATAACCACCATTAGCATCGATCACAGCTTCAATTCTGCTTCGGAACCTCGAACAAGCTGATGCTACAGTCTCCCTGGGAAGGGCCGCAAAAACTGTTTTAATTTTATCCATTAACTGGGCTTTTGTATTACTGGAAGTGCGATTGGTGTCTTTTTCAACTGCGCCCCATACAAAATAATCCATGGGGTTAAGGTCTGGGGAGTTTAGAGGCCAAACATTTGGACTGGTGAAGTCGTAGAAATTTTCAGACAACCATTTTTGACTTTTCCCAGAGGTGTGGCAAGGGGCCGAATCCTACTGCCATACATACGGCCTACCATTGGCTACCCTTGTTATCCAGGGTTGACTACAGTTAGCAACTCCACGAACAAAGCCCGAATTCCAATGCCAGGGTTCTTCAACACCTGTTCCTGCAGATTTGCGAGGAATTCTGCTGTACGAATGCAATCAGATCGTCTGCTAGGGATCTTTCTTCTTGCTACATCCTCGTAGTCACCATTGCAAGTCTCTAGTTCATGCCTGATTGTTTTTACTTATTCAGGGAGCATTGGGCAGCAGTCGTAATATCCTTATTTTGATGGCAGGCACGAATCATCATGATACAAGTTATTCTCTTCCATGATTCAGGTGGGTTCCAGCTATCCATCCTTTCTGACATCTTGTATATGAATGAAGAAGGGTCCAAACTTTTAAATGAAGAGAAGTGTGTGTTAATACATGTAACTTACGGAAAAATATAATTAATTATAAATATGTCAAATTTATCCCGAACACCCTGTATGTACAAAATTTTTCCACCTCCTTTATTCTGCTATAATTTCCTTCTATACTCACCCATAATGCCCTAAAATATATATATACCCCTTTTTTGAGTAATAATAGCCAATGTATTTAAAATAAGGGACACTCCTAAACAGAAACAGGCTATAATAACCGTAATTATAATAATATTTAGTTTATCTGGAAAAATACTAACAAGGGTGTTCAACGTTAGTAGTAGGGGAGGCACTAGTGACAAAATGCTTTCGGTGGGCGTGGCTTCATGAGTTAGGAATTTCCCTGAGGGTATATGTGTCAATGGCTTCAGTTGTTGTGTTTTGGTTCGCGTTTGGAATTGTGGGTGATTTTTTTGTTCGTGTATGGAATTATGGGTGATGGTAGAGATAAGGAATCGTGTCATGATTGGTGGGACAGTTTAAACCAAATGCTTCCGGTGGGCGTGGCTTCATGGGTTTGGAATGTCAGGAATTTCCCTGTGGGCATATGTGTCAATGGCTTCAGTTCTTGTGTTTTGGTTCGCGTATGGGATTATGGGTGATGGTAGAGATAAGGATTCGTGTTGTGATTGGTGGTGCACTAGTGACCAGATGAAGATCATGATAAAATAAGGAATCGTATCGTGGGTGTGTGTTGTTTTCAGAAGTAGATAAGTGACGTCGTTTGTTATTTGTAAATAAGTGATGGTGTTGTTTTGAATGGAAAAGGGAGATATATTAGAGATAAGGAATCGTGCCGTGATTGGTGGACACTAGTGACAAGATCAAGATCAAGATAAGATAAGGAATCGTGACGTGAATGTTTGTTGATATGAGATGTAGATAAGTGACATCATTTGTTAGTTAAATAAGTGACGTTATTGTTTTGAATGGAAAAGAAGATATATTACTGTATAAGTAATCGTGTCGTGATTGGTGGACACTTCTGACAAGATCAAGATCAAGATAAGATAAGGAATCGTGACATGAATGTTTGTTGTTATTGAGTTTGGAATGATAATTTAATTTAATTATATGCTATGTAACTCAAACATACAGTTTTTTTTTTCTTCTATAGATGGTTGTACTAATTTTCCAATACATTTTGGGGTATTTCTTTACTGTTAAAGGGTGGGAATTCTTAGAGTATGTCATGATGACGGGTGTGATTAGGTTTTCTGAATAATTTAATTATAATGGTGTCCTTAATCACACACACACACACACACACATTAGACATGAAAAGTTGCTAATGTATCCATGTTGATACTTTAATATGTATCCTATGATTATTCTTACGAAAAAAAAACTATTCAGTATTAGAATTACGCTTACCAAAAACATACGAACAGTGATTATTGTATTACAATTATCAATTGTTATGTTCAAGTTAAAAAAAAAAAAAACTTACATTTCTTTCCAGAATGGGAACATCGTGGTACTATCTAGGTTTCCTGAATATTCCAAATTGTTGATTAACATATATTCACAGAACACAAACACAAGTCTGAAAAGAGTTTTCAAGTCTGAAAAGACATTTCACTTTTTCATTATAGCTTACTGTGGCTAACATATATTCACACCACAAAACACACAAAACATAGGAGTTGAAAGATATTTCTGTAAATAACCAGAAAAGCTAGTGGACTACTTAATTTACTTTAGTATCCGAATGGTTCTCTGTATTAAATCTTTCCCACTGTTGTCCAACCTTGGTGGGAAAGTCTATGCGCTGTTTTGTTTAGGGTAAGTGTTATTTCCGGTTTCGAATTCCGATTGCTGTTAGAGTATGGAATTCAGACAAGTGAAATTATTATTATTATTTTTTTCCAAATTGATTGGTTATTTTCTGTATATTACTTTTAAAGGTCATATTCTAACAGAATAACTGAGCAAAATTAATTCTGAATATTCTAAATTGTTGATTATTAACATATATTCACAGAACACAAATACAAGTCTGAAAATGCCGTTCACTTTTTCATTATAGGTTACTGTGGCTAACATATATTCACACCACAAAACACACAAAACATAGGAGTTGAAAGATATTTCTGTAAATAACCAGAAAAGCTAGTGGACTACTTAATTTAGATTACTATCCGATTCTTTCCCATTGTTGCCCAAGCTTGGTGGAAAAGCCTATGCGCCGTTTTGTTTAGGGTAAGTGTAATTTCCTGTTTCGATTTCCGAGTGCTGTTAGGGTATGGAATTCTGACAAGTGAAATGATTTTTTTTTTCAAATTGAATGGTTATTTTCTGTATTTTACTTTTAAAATTCAGTTTAATTACATATTCTAACAGAATAACTGAGCAAATTTAATTCTGAATATTTTAAATTGTTGATTATTAACATATATTCACAGAACACAAACACAAGTCTGAAAAGACAGTTCACATTTTCATTATAGGTTACTGTGGCTAACATATATTCACACCACAAAACATAGGAGTTGAAAGATATTTCTGTAAATAACCAGAAAAGCTAGTGGACTACTTAATTTACATTACTATCCGATTGGTTCTCTTGTATTAAGTCTTTCCCACTCTTGTCCAAGCTTGGTGGGAAAGTCTATGCGCCATTTTGTTTAGGGTAAGTGTTATTTCCGGTTTCGAATTCCGATTGTTGTTAGGGTATGGAATTCTGACAAGTGAAATGATTTTTTTCTTCAAATTGAATGGTTATTTTCTGTATTTTACTTTTAAAATTCAGTTTAATTACATATTCTAACAGAATAACTGAGCAAAATTAATGAATAAATAAAATGTGAATTTATTTTCCAACACTGTAGATTTCTCAGTAAGTCTTATCTTAAAGATATCTCTCTTATCCGGTCGCCAATTTGTTGTACCTAAGTGAGAAATCGTGTGAGTGTAGTAACGTGTTGGTTTAAAATATCTAATGGCTCTGTAAAATAACCAAATTCTAGCAGTATTGTAACATTTCAGGTGAAATCTTCTCCACTAAAATTCTGGTTATTAATTTAATATACCCGATTTCTTTTGCTTCCAAGAGTTGACAGTTTCTTGATATATTTGAGGGCTTGCATGAACAAATAAGACTTTTAATTCACTGAGTCAAAAAATAAATAAATAAAATAAAATAACAAAACTCTGGTTAGTTTGTGGCATTAAATTTTACAAGGAGAAAAAAAAATGTTATAGTCTTACTTAAATTTGTATTTTGACTGTTGTCCTCTCACCCCGACTTTTTTCTTTTTACAGTAGGGATATTTATATATTTTAACACAATTATTATATTAGATATTCTTTCCAACACAAAAAATAATTATGTATTCTTATTTCAAATGAATATAGCTCAGAAAGAAAGAAAATTGTAAAGAAAAAAATGTTTACCTTCAAATAACTATTTTGGAATCACAGCAAGCCAGAAATTCATCACCTTTTCGAAGTTTTGAAATTCCTACCCATATTGTTTTCATCATTTGTTATCCTTTAAATGAAGAACGGTTCTGGCTATAAACTTTGTTAATGTTATTGATTTTCTATTCCAATGGCGGTCATTTTTTTTTTTTTTTTGATACATTCATGCTGGTTCCTTGTTATCTGCACGCTACGATACCTTTTTATTTTTACAACAAACGTTTTAAGAGTTTAAGTAACGTGATTGGCTAAAATATCAGCTGTTTGTCTCTGTAAAATAATCAAATTCTAACAGTCGTATTGTTAGAATTTGATACGACTGCTTTTCTAGTCTGGTGAAGGTATCTACAGATGTAGTAACAAATTGTCACTTATCAGTTCATTTTTACTTTATTCACAAAACTACAAATCCGTTGTTTGGTATGGTCTCTGTTTTTAATTTCCCCATTACTAGAATGTACGAGTGGTAAAGTTTTGAAATAAGTTTCGACTCGCAAGGAAAATAAAATGTTTACCTTTAAATAAATATTTATGATCACAGTAAGCAAGAAATTCATCAGCTTTTCAAAGTTTGGAAATTCATATCCATATTGTCAAAATGAAAAGAAAGAAAGAAAGTTAGAAAGAAAGAAAAATTGTATAGAAAAATAAAATGTTTACATTCAAATAACTATTTATGATCACAGCAAGCAAGAAATTCATCAGCTTTTCAAAGTTTGGAAATTCATACCCATATTGTTTTCATCATTTGGTATCATTTAAATGAAGAACGGGTATGGCTATTAAGTTTGTTAATGTTTTTGATTTTTCTCTTCCAAAGCGAGTATTATTTGATATATAGATGTTGATTCATTTTTTATCTGCATGCTACGATACCATTTTTATTTTCTACAATAAATTTTTTAGAGTTTAAGTAATGTGATAGGCTAAAATATCAGTTGTCTCTCTGTAAATAACCAAATTCTAACAGTCGTATTGTTTGAATTTGGTACGACTGTTTTTTTCTAGTCTGGTGAAGGTATCTACAGATGTAGTAACAAATTGTCACGTTTCAGTTCATTTGTACTTTATTCACCAAACTACAACTATGTGTTGTCAAGTTTTGAAAAAAATAAAAAAAATTTCGACTGGCAGTGATATATTTTCAAACTTTTATCATGTACAAATATTTGAAAAGAAAAGAAAAATGTACCTTCTTTTCTTTTTTACATCAAGCTTTTTTAAGAGTTTGGTAACGTGATGAGTTAAAATATCTGCACTCTGTAAAATAACCAAATTTTTATCTTACTTTGTGTGGAGAAAGGTAAAATTTGTATTTATGTTATCTGGAGAGTACAAACCTTTTTTCTATACCAAACTTTAAGAGTTTAAGTCACGTTTTGGGTAAAATTATCTTCTTTCTCTCTGTAAAATCACCAAATTCTAACAGGTAGGATTTTCGAGTATGCGAAAGAAATGTTTACAGATAACTCAAAACATGTCAATAGGTAGCATTAGACAAATTTCTAAATTAATTACAGGATATCAGGTTTCCCATGTTCCTGGCATTAATTTCACAGTAGTGATTTTTTTATACAATAATTAAACAGAATTGCATTAAGGTATAAAGTTATGGATTTAATTATCCAATTCTAAACTGAATAACTGAGTAAAATTTTCACTGTGGAAAACACAACAACACACATCTTTGTTCATTTAAGTTTTACAAATGCTTATTTTATTTTGAAATATTACTTACAAAGAAAAAAAACGAAACTTATAATTACCTAAAAATATTTCACAATATTTAGTTTACACTATTTTCCTGAAGAAAGAAAATTTCAAAGACATTTGTGGTTCACTCATTATTTTACTTTACTGGACACAAACACCACAACACAACACAATACGATAGTTCACTGGATGAACGAATTGCAGTAACTGAAAATACACTCGACTCGATTGTTTTTCCTTATAGTACTGTTTACCTGACCCTTTACCCTGACCGTTCCTTCCAAAATGAAACTTTCGCGCAGATGACTCACAGGCATGTTTTTGCATGCTGGTGGATTGATGTGTTGATGTGCGTTTATCTTACTTTGTGACATTATGGTACAAACTTTATCTCTGTGGCTCGAATTCATCCAAAGGAAGATGAGCGAGCTACCCATTTGTAGATATCTTTTAGTGATGTCACCTCAAACTGATAACCAAGGAGATGAACGATCTCGCCATTTGCGGATGTCCGAAATTGTTGGGATGGAAAAAAAAATAGCATTATGTGTTGGGTGTGAAAGGGTAGTCGAGAGGTTGACAGTGGTTTTCCCTGCAAGGCTCCCCCACCCTCCCTCTCCTCCAGAAGATGTCTGCTCATCTAAGGGAGATGAGCTAGCTTGCCGTTTTCGGATTTCTTTTAGTCATGTCACCTCCAACTGATTCTAAATGCTCCCCCACCCCATACTCTAACCCCATCATCCCTCTCCTCCAGCAGATGTCTGCTCAGGCTAGCGGAGATGAGCGAGCTTATCATTTGCGGATATCTTTTAGTGATGTTACCTCCAACCGATACTGATAACTTTGGAGGGGAAAAAATAGCATCAGGTTGTGGAAGTGAAAGGGTAGTCAAGAGGGTGACAGAGGTCTTCCCTGCAATACTCCCCTCACCCCCCTCTCCTCCAGAAGATGTCTGCTCAGCCTCGTGGAGATGAGCGAGCTCATCATTGTCGGATATCTTTTAGTGATGTCACCTCCAACTGATACTGATAAGTTTTTAGGAAAACAAAATTAAAAAACGTGTTTTTTTGATAATTTTTTAGGAAAAAACGTGATAAAAAACGCGTTTTTTTATGATATATTTTTAGGAAAAAAAATAAAAAAACGCGTTTTTTTATTTTTTTCACCCACAATTCCATACGCGAACCAAAACACAACAACTGAAGCTATTGACACATATACCCTCAGGGAAATTCCTAACTCATGAAGCCACGCCCACCGGAAGTATTTTGTCACTAGCGCCTCCCCTACTACTGACGTTAGTTTAAGAGTTTGCAAGTCAAAAAATGAAGCGTTTTTTTTTTTTAGTTAATTCTACAGTCGCAATCCCAAAATGATTGACAGTGCTGTAAAAAAATCAAAATGAAAGCGAGTCATACACTGATTAATCTCCGCAGTACCAAACCGATACACCATTCACCACCCTCGTGCGATATTCACATCCATAGCTTATCTACTCATCTTCTCCGTTTTCTGACATTCATTATTTTTTTTTTATTTTCATATTCACTTTTATACAGAAGCACATAGCAATGCCGGTATTTTTCAGAAATGTTGTTACTTAAATAATTCGACTGTTGTTTCTTATGTAGTAATAGATTTTCTTTGACGTTCTCGATGGCTATTCGACATTTATTCTCACGTTCTCCATTATATTTATATCTATGCCTTCTAAAAGAACTTAGTTCATCCAAGTTCAACCAACTCAGGATTTCATCCCACACATGCCCTAAACTTACTTATAATCTTTAGTAAATCTGTTCACAGTCTTGTTAGACGAATTCAACAAAAATGGATCGATTTTCATAACGCTTATCCTTCTATGCACTTTATAAATCTTCTCTTGTCTTCATGTTACTTCTCAATATCCGTTAAAGACCTTAGAAAATAAAGTTCTGAACCATAATCCAATATTAGCCTAACAAGACTCTTGTATAGCAGTATCTTAACTTCTTTTATTCTATAAGTTCATTTTCTTTTTATTAAACCGACAATCTTTTGAGTCTCACTAATTTTCATGCTAATATCATCCCTGAACTTAAATTCCTTAGCAACCAACATACCAAAATCTTGTATTTATTTTCTTTTTTAACTGAAGACTCTCCATTCAACTTATATCATGTAATATTACCTTCTTACTGCCCTTATATTTTCATTCAACTTTAAATCCCAGTTCCCCCACTCTTCCAGTCTTTTAAGCTGTTAACAAAACGTAGATTAATTAATTACGTCATAGTTAATGTTTTAATGAAACACGAAGAAAAAAATTTCCCTTTGAACATAAATCATTTAAAATGTCTTAAACAACAAATGATCCTAAAACCTAACACTAGGTGGCGCATTCCTAACCTGTTTCAAGACGCCTCTCTTGTAAACACTACTTCGTGTAGTCTGTCCAACCACTTTCGTACTCATCTCACTGGATGATCATTGATATTTGGCACATTCTGATCAATTGGTATGTTATTAAAGGCTCTACTCAAAATCAATCATATCGTGGCCATTCTTCTTCTTCAACCCATCCGTTGCTAGGACAGGAACAGGCTTCTAATTAGGGATTACGGCGACTTAATGCAGCACGCCACCAATGCTTCATCCCCTAAAAACAATATTAATGCCTATAAATCTCTCTCTCTCTCTCTCTCTCTCTCTCTCTCTCTCTGTGTGTGTGTGTGTGTGTGTGTGTGTGTGTGTGTGTGTGTGTGTGTTCATGAGTACCGTTGACTGTTTTGAGGGACGAAAAACCCTACTTTCTGGGAGGAACCCCCCCACCTCCGTATGAGACTGGTAACTAATCATTTGATAAAACACCTTTCGTCATAAGATTAAAACCCAGATCTTTTTCTCCAAGAGTTACGCAGGCACTTATCCTGAGATTAAATCCCGAGATTATAAGACTAAATAGTTTATAATTCTTCCCCTTGGGTGCAATGAACCACCCTTATAAACTAGAATAACTCTTGCAAATTCAAAAGATATTAATTCGAAACTCTTTATTGAAAATGTCCAATAGAAGTTTGATTACTCTTTGCATACATCTGTTTACACCACAGGAATTATATTATTTCCACCTCCAACTTTATCAATTACCCAAGTAATTTACAATATGAATAATTTCCACCTCACGTATTGTGTCATGACCTAAATTTTTTACCTCACGTTATTCCGTGATTACGTAATGCTCTTCGGTCTTCTATAACAAAGTCAGATTGTTCCAAAAGAGGACGCTATGATTCATTCTTTTTTGTTATCTATATCCCCCCCCCCCTATTACTTATGTGTAAAAGTTTTTTTGATTATTCTCAGCATTCCCAGCAATCTGTAATTCAAGGTTTATGTTACATTCTATAATTAATAACTTAGGTAACGTTTGTTGTCTCATATCTATATTTATTCTGTTCACAATTTTTTCTTTTCATATTATATTTAATTTTATCGTTATTAATAAATATTTTGAGAACCATTATTCATACAACCGACTTCAGAATTATAATAATTAATTTCTCGGAATAAATTTGAACATTAACTAATGCAAGATCTTCTTCGATATCTTAACACTTTTACAAATACGTTCGTTCTATTAAGTAATGTCATACTTCTCGTCTATTATCACGTCCTCAAACTTAGCTTTCCTGAAGTTCAATTCCTAATACATATTATTTAGCATCTTCTCTCTCTCTCTCTCTTTGTTTTAATTCCTACGTCAAGGTCAAATAGTCACTATCACATAGTGCTTTAGGTGATCACTCTAATCCAAACCATTTCCTTCGATGTTAGTATACAATCCAACATCCCATTCCTTCTATCAGTTTCATGTTACTCCAAAAATGTACGATTCGTTGCATTCTCATCAATTTCATTCTTCCAACTGATATCTCTCGATATTAAAATACAATCATCTGTTACTAATAATAGTTTGCCTTTCCTTATCCCATCAGAAAACTTGCCCATAATATTATCACTTCTTCCTCCCATCCTCAACTGTGCCGCCTTCACGTTCAACACACTTTCTGAACCTTCTTCCCCTAGTAGGAATTCAATGCATCATCGATCTTTAAGTCTAAATATTTCCTTATGAGCAATCTTAGCTGATGATATTATAATTGTCATCTATCTATCTATCTTCGGCTGTAAAAATGAGTAAATAAACATTGTTTGGTTTGAAGACAACATTGAGTTATTATTTTGACTGAATTATTGACTATATTTGTGTATTAGAAAATTTTTAATAATTAACACACACACACACACACACACACACACACACACACACACACACACACACACAGAGACTTTCTTTAACATTTCAATAATCTGTACTGTTTTAGTTTCGTATTCAGATGGACATACTGGAAATCTTTTTCCCGCACTTTTTTTGAGTTTTGGCCTTTATTATATCTTTATATATATATATATATATATATATATATATATATATATATATATATATCTTTTAAATAACTTTTTTTTGCATCTTTTTCATTTATACTTTACGAAAACTTTAAAAACCCCTTACCGAATTTTTAGTTAGATGCTTTTATTTTTCATTTTTTACATGGAATATCAAGTTTTGTAAATAATGAGATTATTAATTTGAAGTTATTGATGGGTCTAGTATAATTGCAAATCGTATTTAGAAATGACGAAATCGATTTTTTCGACTTAAAATTAAATTTCCAACTTGGGGAGTGTAATCTTTTTTTATATATATATATATATATATACAGTACATGAAAAATAAACGATCAACTTAGAAGTTCAACGCTTAGAACGCCATACATTTCTTTTAAGCTTGATAAAGTATTGGATCAGAAGTATTAGTCTAGAAAAAAAACGAATACGCTCCGATCGGGTAGGAAATTGAAAGGGTAAAAAATTAAGACAACACCCCAAGAAACCGACGTAAAAAGCTGTATAAACGTAAGACACTCCATAGTTTGTCTCTCTAGAGATAGGTAATACCCTGTGAATTATGGGAATGGCCTAGTCTGCGAGACATTTTATTGTGTGACTACTCAGATTTAAAAAAAAAAAAAAAAAAAACGGAGCTTAAAGCAGTGTTCCTATTTTATTTCTCTTTAAGTCACTATTTATTGTTCAATAAATTATCTGCTAGTGTTGTAACTGTTTGTAGTTAAGTAACAAGAAACTGAGCGAATGTAGTGAAAGTTAGGCATAAGCGTCATCAGGTCGTCTGCTATATACGCAATAATTACAACAATTGGGAATATAAACACTGGTTATTACATTGTTTATTTTAGATTGATGTAACAACATTTCTCCAGCTACTGGCTGTTTGTTCTAACCTGTGTAGACAGTAGAAGCGTAGTCGATACTGTCGTAAACTCTAAATTACACGTTACCTTGGTAACCACTAACAAATAGCGTTTGTTAAGCGTAGCCACAAGAGATTGGTGTCCGCATCTAACCGAAGCTTGTTGTAGGCACAAGGCCTGGTACTGGTAAATGACGGTAGTAATTAAATCAGAGTTTGGTGGGTTGGAGTCAGCGGGTAGGGGGTGGGGGAGGGAAGAGTTAGATGTCATTATTTAAGGCAATAGAATTTTCCAAGTCACTGGTGCAGGTGGCTGAGTCAGCAATCGATGCGTTTAGTAGAATCACACAATCGAAAACTAAACAGCATGTCTGGTCTTATGGACTGAGTTTTACAAGTTCAGCTCAGAGCTGCGTTGAAGCTCAGATTATTGTTTGCGCGAGAGGTTAATGCAAAAATTAAACAACGTTGCAACAAACACAGCTTGATTCGTAATTGTTAATAGCTTTTTAGAAACCCAATGCGTTCCTTCAGCGCATGCGTGCACTTTAAAATTGGATTATTACGAATTTAATTCCATTTAAAATCAATTATCGTTCTTTTCAACGTTTTGACCCCCCCCCCTCTGATATAAAAACAATGTACTGATTTATTCCTCTGAATAATCGGGGTTCGAAGTTCGACTTTCGGTTGCCATGGTTACCAACCATTCGTTAGATACACGTTTAGGTACCGTGAATACTAGTAAAAAATCACGACTCACTCTTTTGAAGATTGAATATGCATTTAAGTCTATTTAACTGAACAATAACAAATCTGTATAGACTGTGTTTGGTATAATGCACCAAGAATCGATGTCACCTATTCCAACAATCGCCTTGTCTATTTCCCAATGAGCAAAAGTTGTCATCTGTAATGTAATTTGTAAGAAACAACACTGTATAGAAATGTACGAACACAGCACGTTATGGCCATTTTAACCAGGCATTAAAAATCGAATTAGTCCAGTTGTCAATTACACTAAGAAGAAGATGTGTTTTGTTCTATTGTTTGTTGCAGACTGTAAAAAAAAAAAAAGAAGTCTACATACATACATGCGTGTATAGAATTTTATTATCGTCCCATTAAGATAGTCCAGAAGACCCATTCAATGGTCTTAGAATCGACTTGGCCGAATGACTGTTTTCATTCTCCAACTAACAGACAGCAGCGCAATGTCATACGAAAATCTGCGAATATCGTTAAGTAGTTTATTTTCATTACCCGGTGTGAGACCATAATCTCGCTTATCAGAGACTTGAAGTCGCTTGAAAAGTTCCACATTTGGAACTTTTCTTCAAGGATCTGTGGAGCACAGATTATGGATTTTACTTGCTCATCTGCGCCACTCACTGTGCTACTGGTTTACATCTTTTTTTGGATTGGGATGCTCGTTTAAATAGTTTAATGGTTTTAATATTATAAAAATTCAACAGTTGCAATATTTATCTACCGATCAAACTGGGGAGGGGCTAAAATGTTTCTCATATTTGCTCTCTTGCTTTTTTTCTTCCTTCTTCCCTTCCTCTTGCCGTGCCATCGCAAAACCTCAATTGAACAATCTTAAGATATCAGATGGTGTTTCTTGTTTCTTTTTCCTTCTCTTTTTTGACAACTGCTGTATTTCTTTAGAACCATGGTCGTTTGGAGAAATGTCACACGAACATCAGCAGTCGCCAAGTCTAAAGCTGAAGTACGACTGGAAGCCTTCAGTGTAACATATTAAGATGAATACCTCACCAGTCCGTCCTTAATGGGCATCCATTTAAATGTCCCGCACAAAGCGGACGTTATTTGGCTCCCAGAGTATCCAGATGGCGGTCGCAACGTGTGATATGTCTTATAGGTAATCAGGACCCGTTATCCTCCCCAACCGTGACCTTCACAATATGAAAAGGGTGCCTACGGTACGATATAAAAGTGAGGGCGTCTTGCGCGTCTCGTTCGACGCACGGAAAGTGGGAGACTTTTCCGTTGTCGGCGTTCATGAGTTGTGATGAATGACTACCCATTTCGCTAAGTGTCCTGATTAATCAAATTGTAGGGAAGGCCTGCCAGCAACACACAATGCCTTCTTCCGAACATAGTTTCTCTCTCTCTCTCTCTCTCTCTCTCTCATTCAGCCAATATAACGGAGAAGTTGGATTTAAAGAAGCCCAGTCACTGGGGAGATGACGTCAGCAGTAGGCGGGGCTTGTACTGGGCAAGGGGGGGGGGAGGAATGTCAACATCGACGCTCAATGACTGATGATTTTAGGGCTACTAGTCTGGATGCAAGTATATGTGATATAATGGAAGTGATTTTCACAGGATGGGGAGGGGAGAGCGGGTTTAAAGATTATTTTGATCCTTTTTAAGGTGTACGTCTTTATTGGGTCGTGTGTCGATACAAGCCGTATTCTTAGTAAAGAGAAATAGAAGGATAAAGTTGCAATAGGAGAAGAAACTCAAGAGTAGTTTCTGTGTTTGGAGGAACGAATTAATTATTTCGATTGCCTTAGCCAACTGCAGAATGACAGAGAAAACAGAGAGAGAGAGAGAGAGAGAGAGAGAGAGAGAGAGAGAGAACGTGTGCGTATTTGCTTGCGCTGCTCAAATATTTACACTAGTTAACGCCAAATATGTACTTTATGTATTGCTATTAGACACAATAGTTACCCAACTGTATTTACACAAGGCGAAATATCAAACGTGCTTCCTTTACTAACAAAGGCCAAAGGTTACGTGTACTTTGAAGGATTTTCTAGTTCTATAAAGATTTAGTATTCAGAAGTTCAGCATTATAATATAAACCCATTTATATTGACTGGAATAATGTCTTTGATGTTTGCTAAACTAGACAACTAATATTTAGCATGTAGCTCATGTACAAAATTGTATTATATGTCATTAACAGAATAAATACAACTTAAGATACTTCATTGCTTATGTCAATAATTAGTCCTTGCTACTGAATAAATTATAGTTTACTATTTTCGGATATAATGGATCATATTATAATTAATTTTAATACAGTCAACGCAAACGTCAAAGATTTTATTCTGATGTCTATTCGAAATTAATAACGAGATTCCACTATTGTACTTCTAAGACATAACACCCCTTTATATCTATTTCATAAAATACAGAATTATCTCGGTATTTTTCTGGGATTACTTATCTCATATTCTTAAGAAAACAATCATAGAGTGTCTACAAGAAAAATACAATTATTCTATGCTATCATACCTTATGCTAATTATAAGGCCCATATTTCACGCATATATTTCCATTTTCTAGAGATATTTTCATGGGTGCTGTTCATCCGAACTGGCCTTAATAATTATCATATCTATAGATCTGTTCAGACATTGTAGAGGTCTCATGACTTGAAATGTAAAAGACTGATTTTATGACTTTTATGGTTTTGGCTGTAATTCCAAGCAAACAAATCCAACAACACAATGTCTGAACGGATTTGCAATCTGCAGTATGTAGTTATACATTGTTATACTTAATGTATAACAATGTATAACTATAGCATTTGGTGTTTGGGATTATCACTAAAACGGTATTAAGGTAGTCAGAAAGTGCAACAGTCATAGAATAATTATAGGATAAAATATTCATAAGCGAATTATACGATAAATATTTAGGATAATTATATTGAATATGATATTCATATACTAATTACAGAATCATAGACTAATTATAGAATTAATATTTAGGATAACTATAGGATGAATATTTAGGATAATTATAGGATATTTATATACTAATTATAGAATCATAGACTAATTATAGGATAAATATTTAGGATAACTATAGGATGAATATTTAGGATAATTATAGGATAAATATTTAGGATAACTATAGGATGAATATTTAGGATAATTATAGGATATTCATATACTAATTATAGAATCATAGAAAAATTATAGGATAAATATTTAGGATAATTATAAGATATTCATATACTAATTATAGAATCATAGAATTAGCTATAGGATATTCATAGTTAATTATAGAATCAACAGTAACAGGATTATTATACGTTGCATAGTTAATGGTTAATTACACAGTTAACTGTTATGGGTTGTGTGAAACAGAATAATTGAATAAAAATTGAATTTTTATTCAATTATTGTGATTCATTTAGTCCACTGCTTATTTATTTCATTGATAAAATAATCAAACCAAAAGACAAAGTTAAAATGGATAAAAACCCATGATAATAATATAGCGAATTTGATTTTTTTATGTAGAAAACGCAGTAATCATAGCAGACGATAATTTATAAAGAAAAATATTTCATTTCCTACAGGTTTGCCAGAAATGTAATATGGAAATATCAATGGTTTTCTATTAGGATATAAATCAAATCACGAGTTAGAAATGAATTGAAAAATAATCGAAAAAAGTGATGAATTTTAGATACTTAGAAATGTAGATTAACTTATAATTAATAACAAATGAAGTAAAAGAATAGTCACTTAATGCAAACAAGATTTCAAAATTTAAACAAAGCAATATAGAAAAATAAATACTTAAATATTGTAACTAAGGCAAGTATATATAAAGAAGCATAATAAAATCAGTTTTACGCATCTGAAACATGAACCAAAACAATTAAAACCAAACAGTTAAAGCACCATTGTTATTACAAAAATAAATATTGTCGAGAGAACAAAATTTGATATATAATTCAGTACATGCAAACGAATAGTTATAATAATGACATCGAATTTACCATCTGTCAGTCTGCATATTTATTTGTAACATTTTGAAAATGCGACTGTGTTTTTCTCTAAAACACCGGTATTATTTTATAGAACAAAGTAAAGAATTTTAAAGTATTGCATTAAAGTGAGATTTTTCGCGTTTTATATCGCATCGAAAATGTAGTCTTCGGGGACGAAAGTCTGTGTTTCATGCATCCCTATGAAAGTTTAGTATTTTAGGCTTTAGCTGTTGATGCACTAGATGGGGAAATCAACAGAAAAACGAAAGCTATAAGAAGATTAACGATGTATAAGATAGTAGGAGGATCAAGAGGACAACAACTTCATGTTTGTGTTTAGAAATTTAAGTTTTTGTCTTAGAGAAAATGGGAAATATGATGACGACTGAATACGATACGTCGTTTGTTTTATTGCATACTTCAAAAAAAAAAGAGAAAAATCAGTGGAAAAATAATTATTCTAATGATTGTTTTTGTTTCCTATTCGATCGTGTAGATTAAACAATAAATACGTCATGACAAAATGGAAATTCGCTCGTGAAGAATGAAATAATACGAATAGAGAGATTGAACTAGACAAAATGAGGTGATTTTCAAATATCTAAATGAACTCATTTTTTTTTAGTATTTTTAAGAATATTAATGTGTAATAAGAGATATGATGTCATTTTGATTTCAGTTTTAATCTTGTTCTGTAGGCGTTTTCTGGGAATCTTTAAGTTTGAACCAAACAAATAAATAATAAAAATAGTAGACAAAAAAATCCTTAAGATTGTTTATTATATTAATTTTCAATTCTATTAATTTAAAAAAAAGGTTTTACTGCGAGCTGGGAAAAAGGGATAGAGGTAGTAATTAGGCTTAAAAACACACTGGAAGAATGCTACTGTATTATCTATACCGATGCTGATGACTGGAAGTTTTAACAATACACAGCTTTCTCTGGATAAATTTTGGTCAAACAGCTCAGCAAACTATTCTGGAACTTTGGTTGAATGAATAAATTGATATTTTTATATACTAGTCTTTGTTAAGACGAGTTCAGATCCCTTGAATCCTCGCTGACTAAAATACTGATAAGAGGATCACAAATAATGAGAGAATCGTTATGAACTGGTCCCTGAGATAGTTATTAATTGAATACCCACCTCTACACACCTATCATAGAATAAGTGTTTGTCTTTACCCGACTTACAAATGTCATCTTGACCAGAGTGGTAGACATATGCAACGAATTGAAATGCTTATATATGATTCAAAACCGTTATTATTTATTTATTTATTTTTGAAAAACATCAAACTCCAAGAATTATCGATGGATACGAAACCAGTTTACCAACTTTAGAATTCTTAGATACTGGAAGTCTATTTGACTTCAATCATCTATAATATGTAGGCTATGTGGTGATATACTGAATGAATATCTGTGATCCCTTGTAACTCAACATTTTTATACATTTTACACCCTCTGTTCAAAAAGAAACCGAACTTTTCGAAAATAGAAGAAACTAGTGGCGCCTCCTATTGTATCTTTTTGTTGGCGAAAGCGGCAACCTTCATTAGTGTTGTTTCAACTGTTTATGACATTTATGTTATTAGAAGCCGAGTTATAGTGCTAAGAGTGACAGTGTGTTTTGACGAATGGTCGCTCGTCACGATATTCATGCCGAACGCGACGAATTCTCACTATCAATCGCTTCAAAACTCACCATTGACCGTTTGGCCAGGCGGAACGAATTCTTTGTGGATAATGTCCTTGAAATCATAGAAACAAATCAGCATTGTCTTTACTTTTGACTTCTCCAAGCGACTTTTTTTCGGATACCCTTCTTCTAGTGGTCTCCACTCAGCACTCTGGCGCCTTGTTTCTGGCTCGTACTCAAAACACCACGTTTCATCACTAGTAACGATAGTTTCAAGGAAGTTTGAGTCCTTACGAGCGGTTTTAATGAGGTCCTTGCAGTGTTCAATTCGATACATTTTTTGATTGTCGGTCAACTTGTGGAGATCAAATCGCGAATTCAATTTACGAAGACCCAAACTCTCGGTCAGAATGTTGTGCACAGTTGATTTTGGAATCCCAATTCTTCTTCAATCAATCTCACGGACGATTTCAGATTTTCTTTGAAGAAATCACGCACTTTTTGGATGTTAACTTCGCTCAGTCCAGTTTTTGGACGGCCCTGCTTTTCGTCGTCCTCAAGCGTCTCTCGATCACTTTGAAATCGCTTAAACCACTCGTAAACGTGAGTGCGTAATAAGCATTCATCACCGTATGCTTTTTGAAGCATTTGATGCGTTTCGATAAAACGTTTACCACGTTTAATGCAAAAGTCAATTGCATCTCTCTGTTTGAAACTCATTTTCCGAACGTTCTTCAAAACACACTGTCACTCTTGCCACTATAACTCGGCTTCTAATGAAACAAATGTCATAAATAGTTGAAACAACACTAATGAAGGTTGCCGCTTTCGACAACAAAAAGATACAACAGGTGGCACCACTAGTTTCTTCTATTTTCGAAAAGTTCGGTTTCTTTTTAGACAGAGGGTGTAGTTGTAATTCCTATCAAATCTGAAGACTTATTGGCAAGAATTTTCTGTTTTATCTTCAACTGGTCTTCAGAGCTAAATTCCAGTTGTATAGAAACTAGCTAATCCACTATAGTCCACGAGAACTCAGACAATTTTTTAGTAAAAGGATATCCTACCTAGAAATTTACTCAATGGCAGATGGAATTTGAACTTAGGTTTCTTTCCCCAAAAATGCATGGCAACAATCCACTCAACTATTCACCTGAAATGCAGAACCACGTCCTACTTTAAAGAGACCTGAAGAAACAAATACAAACTGGATAATGTAATTTATGCAAATAATCTTCCTATAGAGATAAAATTGACTATTGTGTTGCGAATAGAAAAATTTGGCAATTCAATTAAACCCTTCTTAGAAATCTATCTGTAATAATGAACTTTCTTTATCTGCATTTCTTATTAGGAAAAGCGAATTAGTACCTCATCTTAATTACAACTAATTAGAAACCAGTCTGTTAGGAATAATAGATCCAGCTCTGGTAATTAAGATGAAATAATTAGAATTTTTTCTTTTTTCTACACAAAGGAACTTCAGCAATTCGGTATTGCCAATACCGTTACGGTTCGGTGAACCTTGGCGGCCACAAAATTCAATGGAAAACGAAAAAAGAAAAACAGTAGTAGAAACGTCTTAGTGAATCACTAAGATTAAATGTTTGCGATCTCTTTGAAGAAAGGTTCAATTGGAGATAATGAAAACTAGATGAGTTTAATAGAAATTATGTAAAACTTGCTGAATGTACAACGAATATAATAGATGGCTCGTAGATATTCAACTTGAAGTCATTGTTGCTATTGCATTAACAGCAATTCGAAATTCCTCTTAGAAGCAAAACAAAAAAGTCTGCCCTGACTAAAGTTTTGTCATAATTGTTCACAGATTCGAATTTAATCGTTTAAGTTTTATTATTTATTTCTTTTTAATAATAGATCGGCATAATTAATCGTGCACCTTACTCATAAAGAAGGGTAGATATCATATATATTATAAATTATACATCAACACATAACGTGTTGATAATTGCAAAAATGTCGCCTATAGACGGTAGTATTTTGTCGATTCTCATTTGGTCACTTCTGATACTTTCTCATTCTGTAATAATTATACTTTTATATTAAAAATAATAGCTTAAAAGCAAAACATTTGTGTGCTGTATATAATGCACAAATATCTAAGCATTTGTCTCATTTGTTTTAAGCGTATACAATGAACTTTTGCAGGCCTGTTTCAGGCAACAGTAGTGTAGGAGTGTTCTTCCAGTAGCTCAGATTATTTTTACCTCCTCCCAAACAAACAAACAGACTGAGAACACACTCAGTTGATAAGATGTATTGGTTCCTAGAGAATAATGCTACACGAAAAATTCATGGAAAAGGTTATTGTAATAGCCTGATGCATCATGATTCACAATTTTACCATGTTGCGCACTAATACTGTGTAACTGTGGGGGGGGGGGAGTGATAAGTAGTTTGGTCACTGCGCGATGATGTCATCAAGATGAAAGCAGGCAATTTGTCAAACATGTTTTTACCATAATTTCTTGTAGCCTTAATTCTTAACAAATATTTGTCAGCAACGGGATATTTTTCTTCTTTTTTTTCTCTTCCGTCTTCAAAGATGGGTTAAGTCCCTCATGGATAAGAGCCTTCCACGCTTCTCTGTCCAAAGCAAGCGCTTTCATATGCCAACAGCCTTTTAAAATTCAACGTAGTTATAAAGGCTTTATGTCAGGCTAATATTGATCTTCCTCTGGGTCTTGTACCCTTCACAGTGCCTTCAAATACCAGGCGAACAAGTCTGTCAGATTCCAATCGCAGAATGTGACTAAAACCGTGTTAAGAATTGTTGAGTTAGGGGATACATAAGTCTTATGTTCGGTCCAATGAGTTCTGTTTATTTTTCTGAGGTATTTTATTCCAAAAGACAACAGTTTTCTCTCTACTTTTATTTTTTAACGCCATATTTCTGTCCCATAGAGAGCTGTTGGTAATACGATACTTTGGTATTTTATTTTTAGAATTATAGAAATGTTTTTTTTTTTTTTTTCAAATAAAATTTGGAAAATTTATTCCTGGCACTGAATCGACTTCATCATTACAAGAGAATGTAATATTTTAATTGGTCAACACAACACAATTTCGCTGCTACACTAAACACATGTGACATCACATCCGATTCACTGTCGAACAACTAAAACTTTACATATATATTAATCTATCTGTGTTTGCATTATGACTGACATTTTTCTTTATTTTTAACGAACACGAAGTATTTCGTGGGAATTTTGTAAAGTATTTCATAAGTTCTTGTACACACAGACACAAGAAAGATTGAAAAGAAAAATTCGCTATAATCTGTCTTATAGCCTTCTCCACGAACTAAAGACTTCAAAGCCGTAAATGTTTTCTTTATAAATTCTTCCAGCGAAATTCTAAACCCTGAAAAGATTCTTTGGTATTACTATATTCTTCAATCTTTCTTTCTTTCTCGACTGAAATCCCTCCTGGAGAAGGAATTATCTTTGTTCTACTCCTTCCTCATATGACCATTTCCTATCTACGTCATTTTGGTTCTCTTTTTGTATCCGGCTCCAAGACACATAAAGGCCACAGCTTTTCCTTAAACATTTCCTCTATGACAGCTCTAACAGCAAATGTTCTTTTTTTTTAAAAAAAAAAGAAAAAAAGAAAAAAAAAGATATCTTAATGTCTTATCGTCTGTACACAGAAAAGAAAAGACAGTGTATGTAGAAAAAAAAACAGCTTTTTTGAAACAACACTAGCTATTAATCTCTCCTAGATCAAGAAATGTAAACTCTTTTCCCCCCCTCTGGGGCTTCTTACCATTGCTGGCACAAATCCAGGATTATCACAAACTCTACTCGGGCAGAACCAATACGTTTTCATTTGCTCATGTCGACGAAGGATGCAATGAAGGTTAAATTACGATGTATCATTTGTAAGCCCAAGATATATATCAAAATATACAGGCCAAATAAATAGCTATAGATATAGCAACGTCAACAACTGGTTTTGTGTTGTTGTCTGGTTTGTCTGCTTCAAAGATAAATAAGAATGTATATATGTTTGTACTAATATAATCTCATTTAGCTAGAATATGAAAATAGCTGAAAGCTGATTACCTAGTTTGAAGAAGCTTTTTTTTTTCGTATGACGTTACAGACGAAGGGAAAAGCAATTTATTTATTTATTTTATTTTCGACACATTCTAACATCCAAATTATAAAATCAATCATTTTCTGACATAGCTCACTGAGAATAATAAATATTTATCGTTTTATAAAAGCAAAGACTATTCTGGCATTGTACTCCTTTATAACATATAAATAGCATTTTTCAGATTCCCTAATTTACTGTAATAAACCAGGCGTGATGCAAGCAACAATGAAATAAACGACGTTTTCATGAACTACAGTGGCCTTCATTGAACACCTATTCTTTTTATACAGAGTTACAACACGGTTTTATTAAAATATTTTAAAATTGTAATTTTCTTTTGGTAATTTTCTGTCTAATCTCTAATCCATACAAAACCACGTGCGATGTAAACAACAATGAAATAAACGAGTTTTCGTGAACTACGGTGGCCTTCATTGAACACTTTTCTTTTTATACAACACGGTTTTATTAAAATATTTTAAAATTGTAATTTTCTTTACGTAATTTTCTCTGTAATCTCTGATCCGTACAGAACAGTGATTTTGACAGGTTATTTATCCCCTGAACTTTGTTTAGTGTCTTTTTTTTGTCTGATTGTGTCAAGGCACGCTGGTTGATAGGCTACAGAATCTCTTGCATTTCAAGAACTCTACATGTCTGTAAAAGACGTCGTTACCTCTCACTAACGTCAAGATGTTTAGTGACTGCTATCTCAGTTCCAACGCCCAATCACTCTTGAGTTTAATGGCAAGTGACAACAAGCTTTATCTGGAAACCTGCATTTTTTTTCACACAGCGTTAGCTACGGTTTCTATAAATACAGAGGGCGTTATTTACAATTCCTTAAAGGAGAGAGCAAGCATTGTCTGATGTATAGTTGATTACATACACACATTTGGTTCAAACAGGCACAGCCATTCTTTGTATGGATCCTTCAAGAAATGGTCCCGAAGACAAAAAAAAAAAGTAGATGTAGTACTGCATGCTGTAACACTACGGGTTCTATTAAACTGAATGACCACATTATCATTATCAGTATACATGCGTAGATCGGGGAAAAAAAAGAATATATCGGTTCTAACAAAAAGAGAGTTGAAATATCTGAAGAGAAAGCCATTTGGCAGTTTTTTTTTTTTTTTTTTTTACGTTTGATCGATCGATAGCTGAAAAGATATTTTGCTAGGCCTACTAAATATTAAAACTACAGAGATTATTTACCGGATAAGAAATACAATGAAAATTCTTTTATTTTTATTTATTTATTATTTTTTTTGTTTTGTTTTGCGCGTGCAAAACATTTTTTTATGTTTTGCACGCCTATCTGAAATTAAAAAAAAAATGGAATCAATGGAAAATCAAGTAAATTGAAATTTTATACTTTGGAAACAAACAAGCATGTTAAATATTAGACATATTTCGATCAACATTGTGGCTTTTAAAAATATTAACAGAGAGAGTTATTCTGTGTAAATTTGTGCCATACTCGAATGTGGCTTTATAAACAACAATATCGCGAGTTAGAAAATAAATTGACTAGCATCCACTGCTTGTGCTGTTCGAGTTTTAGAAGACAGTCAATGAAATATTGTTCATAAAAATGCCTACAGAAATAGACAGGAAGGTTATTAGCAATTAATCCGACGATAGCATCAAACATTCTTAAAGGGGGGAGGTTGGTGAATCACCCCCAAATGTGTAAGCAATATTCCAAGGTTGGGCTTTGGGTTTTGTATAGTTTCAATAGTTGTGCAAATGAGAAAAAGCAACCTAATTTTTTAGAAACTGAAGAAAATAATTGTTGGGATGTATTTATGTCTGGAAAAGGTAGAGGTGTAAGTCAGCACAAGAAGAGAAACCTAACCTTGTTTTAGAGACGTGGTATTATCAAAAGAAAAGGGAAAGTAAGGAAGTGGACGAAATCACTCTTGCGAGAAAAAAGCATAGAACATCGTGGGTAGTTCGCAAGGTCACATTACAATAGTACGATCGACGTTTAAGTAGTGCTATTAAAAATTGTGACGTTTCGAATAATTTTATGCCTGCGCAACTCCGAAACTCTAGAAAAATTACGGCTGAATTCGTAAATAATTTCTGACTGCAGTATACCAATTGCGGTTTACAAACACCAGATGGAATAATTTTTTTTTTTTTACTCTCTTCCCGACATCTTGAAATCGTCGGCAGGTATGAACTCAACTATGCTACCACTAAGAATGGAATCTAGTTGTTCTGACACTTTCTGAAATTTATTTAGAGCACGAAGAGTTTCGTCTACTCCCTTTGGATAAGAAAGGGTGTAATGTGATTTATTATTTTATTTTTTATACAGAAAACTATAAAATAAGTAGAAAAGGGACTTTAGATGCTATGCATTATTATCAAGTAGATGGACACATTGCTCCATCTTATACTTAATGAAGAAAAACGTGTCTGCAAATTTCATCAAAGCCATTTTCAAAATTATTACTTTATATAGAATATTCAAATATTTCCATATTAGTCTGGAATCTGTTTCCTATATTGGTTTAAAAATAAAGTACAGAATAGTAGTTATTGTCAATTTTAAAATTAAAAGTCTCAAGTGACATCTAATAAATATTATGTATACTTAAGTAATACATTTGCAGTTATATTTCATGTGTGATTTGCTTGATTGCATTGTATGTGCTATTCTAACCACAAATTATTCCAACCTAACGTTTGTTTTTTGGGTTTCGAGTTATAGTAAGCATACTAGTTTTATAAACATAAAACAAGGATTAAATTCCTTGCCAATGTGGATTATCATATTCTGGCCAAACACGTAGATCGACAGTAAGAGGAGTGGCACTAAGAACAAGTTCAAGATCAAGATAAATAAGGATTCGTGATGTCATGAGTATGGAATGCTTGGAAATTTCGCTGAGATACACATCTGTCTGTGAAGTCAAGTTGTGTCTTTTGGTTCACGTATGGCATTCTGGGTAATTTTTCGCACATGGAATTGAGGGTGATGGTTAGAGATCAGATAGAGTATGGAATCCTTGGAATTTCCCTGGGTGACACATCCGTCAATGACATCACGTTGTGTCTCTGGTTCGAGTGTGGATTTGTGGGTAAAGGTTCAGGTATGGAATTGTGGGTGATGTTTAGAGTATGGAATGTTTGGAATTTCCGTGGGAGGGGACCATCCATCAGTGATGTTATGCTGTTTTTGGTTCGAGTGTGGAATTGTGGGTAATGGTCAGAGCATGGAATTCTGGGATGTGTCGGTATTTGTCAGTGACGTGAGATGAGTTTTTTGTTCATGTGTGGCATTATGGGTAATGCTTAGAGATTGGAATTCTGGGAGGATATTTGGTCAAGTGATGGCGTCTTTGGCTTGATTATGGAATTATGGGAAAATATTTGTCAATATATCAGTAGACATTTTCTAAAATAATTAGTTACTGAATATCAGTTGTATCCCCTGCACCCCTCCTCAAACACAAACACACATTTTTTTTTCATGTTCACATTTTCTAAAATAATTAATTTCTGGATATCAGTGGTATCCCTTCACCCCCCTTCAAACACACAACCACACATTTTTTTCTTTGATGTTCACATTTTCTAAAATAATTAATTAATTTTCTAAATTAATTAATTAATCTGTTAGTGATGTCACTCAAATGGATAACCACAGCTATGGTTATCTGTTTCAGATAAGGGAAAGATATCAGTTTGAGATAAGCACCAGCTGTGGTTATCAGTTTGAGATAAGTGACATGACTAACAGATATCTGCAAATGGAGAGGTCACTCATCTCCCCTTGACTGAGCAGACATCTTCTGGAGGAAAGGGGGTGAAAGGAGTCATTGTAGGGAAGACTGCAGTCACCCTCTCAACTACCCCATTACCTTCCACCACCTAATGCTATTTTTTTCCATCCCAACAATTTTTGGACATATGAGTGACAGCACTAGTTACTTGCTCTTTCATCAAAAATGCTGTTTGAGCAAGTAACATTAGTAACTCTTCATGGTGTTTTCAAAAATAAAGAGAAGGTACATTTTCTTTTCTTTTCACACAGTTGTACATGATAAAAGTTTAAAATCATGTGGCTGACAGTCAAAACTTATTTCAAAACTTTACGACCCTACTATTCTACAAGCAGAACAAAAAAGGCTGAGCTAGCAAATAATGTAATTGTGGGTTTTTTAATTTATAAAGTACAAAATGAATAAAATAGTGACAATTTTGTTACTATATTAAATGTATCCAACAGGTTAGAATAGAAAAACCAAAATAAATTTGCAAGTTTGCAGATAAATCTTGTGAAATTTCTTGCCACAAACTAATCAGAGACTTTTTAAAAATCCACTAAGTAAATTATTTGTCTTATTTGTTCTTGCCAACCTTCAAATATTTCAAGAAACTGTGTCAACTTTTTGGAAAAAAAAATTCAGCTACTTCTGTAGCTTGGAAGCACAAGGAATTGGATGTAAAATTAAGAGCCAGAATTTTTAGTGCAGAAGATTTAACATGAAAAGTATAGTATCACACCTAATGTTCAGTTGAAACAATAATAACAATAATAAATAATTACTCTATTTGTGTTGGAAAAAATACTTGACATAATAAGGATAGAAAATATAGAAAACCATTGAAGGCACAGAGATAAACTTTGCACTATGATGTCACAAAGTAAGATAAAATCACATCAACATCATATCCACCACCATGCGAAAACATGTCCATGAGTCATCTGCGCGAATGTTACATTTTTTAAGAAATGGTCAGGGTGAACTGTACTATAAGGAATAACAATCGAGTGCCTTTCCAGTTACTGCAATTCATTCATACTGTGCAGCTATCGTATTGCATTGTGGTGTTTTGTGTCCGGTAAAGTAAAATAATGGGTGAGCTACAAAAGTCTGAAATTTTCTTTCTTCAGGAGAATAGCACATGACAAAACTCTTCACATAGCTCTAAATGATGGAAACCGATTATTATTTTGGAAGATACGTACATTGTGATGTGTTTATCCAAGAGCACTTGGGTTAATTATGCCAAAAGTGATCTGATATCCTTGCCTACTTGCAAAGAAGAGAGACTACAAATTGGACCTCACAGACTGTTATATTCTCAAATGCCAAGATGGAGACTAATGCTCAATGATACAGGAGCTGGTGGAAGTAAAGTTTTCGCTATTAGTTGTGAAAAAGTTGAGAGATATTTGCCAAAAATGTACGATATTGATAATCATTTAATATTTTTGGAAGCTGAATTACCAGCTATTCATATCATGGGAAGAATTATTGCAACCCATTTAAATTCACCGATGATTAAATTAGACCTTCAAGACTTTATTCAATTCGATAAAGATTCTTTATTTTGGAACATTTATGAACACTATATGAAGACTGCTTGTGTATATCTGGTGACAAAAGAATAAATGGAAGGTTTAGGGAGGCACGATGGCATATCCAGGTTTATACCTTATCAGATGTATGGAGCTGAACTTCCTATGGTGTCTGATCTTAAGACTCTTTTGAAGGACCAGCTATTTTGATGTAATATAACCAAGAAACAGTGAGTAACGAACATTTTCTTTATTGAACTCATTGGAAAAAGTTAGGAGTGTAAACTAAATCTTGAGAAATATTTCTAGGTAATTACATGTTCGAATTTTTCTCTGTAAATAATATTTCAGCAAAATAAAATATGCATTTGTAAAACTTAAATGAACAAAGATTTGTGTTGTTGGTGTGTTTTTGACCGAGAAATTTTTACTCAGTTATTCTGTTTAATAAAAGTTGATATATAAATTTATCACACTATACCTTAATGCAATTCTGGTTAATTATTGTAAAAAAGTTAATATTTCTTTACGAAAAAAGTAATGAACTTTTAAGATCTAGAAAATGAAAAATAATTGACAAAGAAATTCTTTGAGCAGAATAATCAACACAGATCATAATGCATCATAATAAAAGAAAATCAAAATGTAAAAAAACTATAACTACTGTGAAATTTGCCATCTATTTGATGCCATCTATGTGAAATTTATTTCACTATTGTGAAAAATGCCAGGAACAGGGGAAAAAGTGGGGAAAACTGATATCCTGTCATTAATTATTTTAGAAAAATATTTAATGCTACCTATTGACATTGTTTGAGTTATATACTCTATGTAAAAAGATTATTGGAAACATGGAGATTAATGGAAACATAGATTCCTGCTTATGCATGCAAAGAAATAATTAAAATTTTTACTCAGTTATTCTGCTTAGAAGTTGATATATCAATTCATAGTTTTATCCCTTAATATAATTCTGGCACTAAGATTTAATAGGAGTAAGGGTAATCAAATAGGAGTAAGGGTAAAGAACCGGGAATTGGATATCACTGTCATTCCTGTCTATTCTTATCAGATGTAGATATGAAATATCACACACTAAAATCACCAAATCGTACTGCCATGTGTTATCACTACTGTGAAATTAATGCAGGGAATGAAAGGGAAAAAATTGGGAAAGGATTATTGGAAACAACGATTTCTGTTTATTTATGGATTGGGAAAATATTTACAAGTGCAAATGACCAGAGTGTGAAATTAACAGAATAAGATAACGGGGCCTTTCTAATAAGAAAACACTAATGCAGAGTCCTATCTGTTGTTTGTCTCATTTCCTTTAGTCAAACTTACTAATGCTAAAGAAATATATGGCAGTTCTAAAGTATAATCTATGGAAGTTGTAACAGAGGAATTAAGTTGAAAATTACAATACCAGACCTAATAATCAGTTGAAATAATCAGTAAACATCTTGTCCATATACTCAAAAACCAGAACTGATAATCTCAATTAGAATGTTGTTGTCATTAGCATCACAAAAGGACCATGCATAAACATCAAAAAGGGAAGATATGTGTCATGATTAGACACCGTTGACTTTTACACTCACATAATGATAACATTGTAGTCTAAATTTTTAAATGTTTGGAACTTTGTAACATAGAAATTAACAAATCATACAGAGCTAATCAGTTGAAATAATAATAAATAACTATTCTTAGAAGTTGATATATTAATTCATAATTTTATCCCTTAATACAATTCTGGCACTAAAAACCAAATAGGAGTAAGGGTTAAGGAGTGAGGATGAAATGTCACGGTTATCCCTGTCTGTTCTTATCAGATGTAAATATGAAATATCACACACACTAAAATCACCAAATCGTACTGCCATGTGTTATCACTACTGTGAAATTAATGCAAGGAATGAAAGGAAAAAAGTGGGGAAAACAGATATTTAGTAATTAATTATTTTGCTTTTAAACTGAAAACACTAATCATCTAATTCAAATAAGTGAATTCAATTCTGAAGCACCACTGAAAACAAACAAATAAAATACTCACACAACTCATATGCACACACACACACATACAGGAAGTCACACATACACATGACAATAACGTTCCCTTTCCATTTCAACTCAATGATGTCATATTGGACAGAAATCTATAAGGAACAAGAATCGACTCCATTTTCAGTTTATTTACTGCAATTCGTTCTTTCAGGCCACAGATCGTCTTATGTGTGTGTAATACTGCACTGTACTGTTTTGTGTATCTCGTAAAGTAAAAAAAATGAGCAAACTCAAAACCCTTTGAACTTTTTCTTTCTTCAGGAAAATAGCAAGAGAGGCAAATCTTGTGAAATATTTCTAAGTAATTACATATTTGAATTTTCCATTGTGAATATATTTGTAAATAATATTTCAGTCAAATAAATGTGTATCTGTAAACTTAAATGAACATATTTAGGTGTTGTTGACATGTTCTCCATATTTAAGAATATTTATTCTGTTTAGAATTTGTAATGACGTTTTTAAGATCTTAAACATGACATAGAAGCAGTAAAACTGAGGTTCCAGTAATTAATCATTTTAGAAAATAAAAGAAAAACGTGTGTGGGGGGAGTGCAGGGGATACCACTGATATCCAGTAATTAATTATTTTAGAAAATGTGAACATGAAAGAAAAAAAATGTGTGTGTGTATGTAGGGGATACCACTGATATCTAGTAACTAATTATTTTAGAAAATGTCTACTGGTATATTGACAAATATTTTCCCATAGTTCCATAATCGAGCCAACGATCCCATCACTTGACCAAATATCCTCCAGAATTACAATCTCTAAACATTACCCATATGCTACACACAAACAAAAACTCATCTCATGTCACTGACAAATACCGACACATCCCAGAATTCCATGCGCTGACCATTTCCCACAATTCCACACTCAAACCAAAGACATAACATGACGTCATTGACGGATGTGTCACCCAGGGAAATTCCAAGGATTCCATACTCTATCTTATCTCTAACCATCTCCCACAATTCCATATGCAGACAATTACCCAGAATGCCATATGCGAACCAAAAGACACAATGTGACGTCACACACAGATGTGTTACCCCAGCAAAATTCCAAGCATTCCATACTGATGACGTCACTTATCTAATCACACAATAACTTTAATGATCTTATCAGTACCCAGAATTTCATACTCGAACAATTACTACAATTCCACACTTGAATCAAAGACACAATGTGACGTCATTGACGGATGTGTCACCCAGAGACATTCCAAGCATTCCATACTCACGACGTCACGAATCCTTATCTTATCTTGATATTAGTGCCACCCCTACTACTACTATCGGCATCTGTGCTTCGTGGTGAACATGTAGACTATATTAAATTTCATGAGCCAGAACTATCAGGACTTACAAAACACGCTAGCAGACATTAAATCCTTTGGAAGAAAATTAAGGTTCTCCAGAAAACTAATTATCTCATGGAACGGTTATATAAACACAATTATGAAACCTTGCTAGATCGTCCATATTTAAATAGAAGTGATGGACTAAAATGATCCCTTTTATAGGAAGTAGTACTTCTTCACAAGCTTCGGAATTAATTTTTTTTAAATTAATGAGCTCATGATATAGTTATTGTATTAGAACCTTAATGTATTCATGCCATGTAACTATATCATGATGTGTATTTCACACATTTCATTATTGAATCGACCTGTTTCTGTTCTATTCTGTTAAGAATTTGAATATTTGTTTTTCATTTAGTGACAAATTTAAAATTTCAAAAAAAAAAGACATAAGCGATATGCTAGTTACCGTTAAAATATAATTGTTTATTTTATTCGTGTAACAACGAAATTTGTTACACTCAAAAACTACCTTGATTGTCCATTTGGTCTAGACCAGTGGTTCCCAACCTTTTTCCATTTGTATACCGCTTTAAAACCCATTTCTATAAATTGTACTCCCTTGTTTTTAAAATAGCTGTTTTTAAATACTGACACTTTTGTTCAGCGCCTATCTTAATGTAAAATAGTGGAAATGAGGTAATGAGTTGGGGAAAAAAAATTACTACACTACAAGTACAAAACCACAGATTTAATTTTAAAATATTCGTAACACAGAAATAAGTATAGCTTCATTTTAAATATTGATAATGATGATCAAGTATTTAACAAACTTTTGATTTATTATTAATAATAATATTTATTTGTGTTAGCTAAAAAGTCTGTAATGGTATACAGATCACTAGCCGATTGAAATATTGTTGGTGAGATCGTTGAACTCAAACTTAGCATTTATTGTTCCTTAACTAACAATTTGGTCTTGGACGTAGGAATGAAAGAGGAAAGCAATTAATAGAATTTTGTACACAAAATCAGTTAGTTATAGCAAACACACTATTTCAAGTTCCAAAAAGAAGAAGATACACCTGGAAAGCGCCTGGGGATTCAAATAGATTTAAAATAGATTATATATTGGTCAAGAAAAGATACAGAAACCAAATAAAAAATTGCAAAAGCTATCCAGGTGCCGACATTAGTAGTGACCATAACCTTGTCTTAATGAAAACAGAACTGAAACATAGGAAACAAATCCAAAGATACAAACCAATAAGATGGAACCTTGAAAAATTAAGGAGTAAAGAAGTAAAGAGAGGATACCAAGAGGCAACTGATCATAACATTCCAGGAAACATAAATAGTTAAAATAATATTGCAAACCAATGGAATATGATTAAAGAGTTAATTACAATTCATTAAATTAATTATTGAAAAATGCAGAAAAAGAAAAAAGAAAACATTGGATAACAGATGAAATACTTGGCCTTATGGATGAAAGAAGAAAATATAAAAATGCTGTTAAAGAAGAAGATGTGGCCAAATACAAATATCTTAAAAATCAAATTACAAGAAAATGTAGACAAGCCAAAAAATAATACCTAGAAGAACAGTGTAATAACATAGATGAATTATTTAAAAAAAGAAAACAAAGAGAAAGCCTATAAAGAAATTAACAAACTGACTTTCAAATTTAATAAGAACAGCAAAAACAATGCCTCAGATTCTATTCGTAATTTTCCATTCTTATCAAAGATTAAAATGGAAAATTACTAATAGAATCTGAGGATATATTAATGGAATGGAAGAATTATCTTGAAAATCTCTATAATGGCGACGAACTTGATGTTGATATCAGCATAGAAAATCAAAATGAAGATAATCTAGGACCCCCAATAATGCGAGAAGAATTTGATAAAGCACTGTCCGAAATGAGTAAGTGAAAAAGTCCAGGTGTAGACAATATTCCTATAGAACTGCTACAAAATCTAGGTGATGAGACAAAAACCTTACTCTATCAATCAATAGCCCAAATCTATGATAGAGGAGAAATACCAAAGGAGTTTATGAAATCAACCATAATACCAATACCAAAAAAGAATAATGCAAACAAATGCTGCCAATTTAGAACAATAGCTTTAATCCCACATGTTAGCAAAATTCTGCTAAAAATTATTCAAAATAGAATTTATTCAAAAAAATAGATTGTCTATTGGATGAAGACCAATTTGGATTCAAAAAGAATAAAGGAACAAGAGAGGCAATACTCTGTTTAAGAACAATAATAGAGAGATTAGACCTTAGTCAAAATACTTACATTTGCTTCCTTGATTTAGAGAAAGCGTTTGATAAAGCAAACCAGCAAATACTCCTAAATTGTCTAACTAATATCGGCATAGATTTGAGAGATAGGAAAATAATTTATCAAATTTACAAAAATCAAAATGGACGGATTAAAATCAATGATAAGGAGAAAATAATAAATATCAGGAGTGGAGTAAGACAAGGATGTATACTTTCACCACTTTTATTTAATTTATATATTTAAAAGGCCATTCAGGAAACTAAAGATAAAATAAATAGTAGCATAAAGATAAATGGTGAGCAAGTCATGTGTATAAGATTTGCTGATGACATAGCCCTTGTAGCAGAAAACAGAAGAACGTTAAAAACAATGCTAGAATTACTAAATAATAACCTTGAAAAATGTAAAATGAAAACCAACACAGATAAGACTAAAATCATTGTTACAGGCAAAATCCCTATGAATACAGATCATATAGACATCATCGGGGAATAAATAAAACAAGTGAAAAGCTTTAAATATTTAGGTAGCCTAATAACAGAAGATAGCAGAACAAGAGAAGACATAAGATCAAGAATAAACAACGCAAAAGCCCAATTCTCTAAGATGAAAAGCATTTTAACAGGAAACCTCAACCTACAATTGAAAAAAAAAATTAGTAAAGACATTGATATGGAGCATTGAACTGTATGGGTGTGAAACCTGGATTCTAGGCAGAGAAGATGTAAGAAGATTGGAGGCTTTTGAAATGTGATGCTGACGTCGCATGAACAAAATAAAATGGACAGAAAAAAAATCAAACCAACAAGTCCTGAGAGAGATAAACGAAACAAGAACTCTAATAAAATCGATCAAAATAAGAAGGGATAGGTGGTTTGGACATGTACCTCAACATGATGGACTTGTGAAAAGAATAACTGAAGGCAAAATAGAGGGGGGGAGGAAGAAGAAGAGGCAGACCAAGGGAAAGCTTTCTTGACCAAGTCAAAGACAGTACGGGTTTGAGGAGTTACCAGGAGGTTAAGAAGAAAGCCACTGACAGAGCAGAATGGAGGAAATTGCTGCTGAGGTACCAGTCCCAAGACTGATGCAACTGATGATGAACTAACAATTTGTATTTTGTTTACTTTACTTGTTTTTCCGCCATTACTGATTATTTTTCGTGTACCCCTAAACGGCTCAGTACATGCCCCCGGATGTATACGTGTGCCACCGGTTGGGATCCGATGGTCTAGACCGGTGCTTCCCAAACTGTGGGCCGCGGCCCCCTTCGGGAGGTAGTTAGTTTTGTTGAGGATGGCCGTGAAATAATGAAAACAAATTTTAAATGTTTTAAGACTAAGTCTTAAAACATTTTAAGACCATCTTGTCAAATGTGTAAGATGCTAAAAATGCAATATTCGCATTTGATTTATGTAATATTCGCTGTATATATATTTTGTATTGAATATAAAAACGATAAACGTTATTATAATATATGTCTGTATTACGATTTTTTTTTTCGATGGGGGCCGTGAAATATTTTAATTTTTCCAAAGAGGCCTTTACATCCATAAGTTTGGGAAGTACTGGTCTAGACGAAGTGAATGCTTTAACACTGTTCAAGTTTGTTGGTAAAAATGCTTTTTAGCCTAAAATTATGGGACGTAATTCGTACTACGTTTCCATGATTTATCAATTTAATTTCTTAAATATATTTTAGAAATACAAATATAACTTATAGTTTTCTTATAATTCAAAATTCAAAATTTAAATTAATTTAAAATATTTTGCAAAACTCTAAATATCTTATAAACACCATTAAATGTTTTATGTTATAATATTAGAAATGAGTTTATTTATCTTATTCCGTTTAACTTCATATTTTTTCTGAAATGTGGAGTTAATATTGAGTTAATGTAATTAATAAATATAATATCTGAAATATGGAGTTAATATAATAAACATAATATATATATATTTCAGAAATACAGAAGTTGTCGTTGGAACGAAAAACAGTAAGTTGTTTGCGTATGATGCTGAATTGTGAATTAAGTCGTGTTTATAGGCTTACCAGAAAGTAGGGGAACAGTGGGAGCATGTTAAGCGGGACATAGCGTGTGAAAATACCAACAGAAGAAGCATAAATGGAAAACAGAACATCAGTGAGAGTAACTGTAATGATACAAAACATTTGTAATAAGGCTTTTGGTGTAATAGCGTGATTAAAGTATTTTAATGTTAGATGACTTGGGATTTATATGATGTTTTAGAAATTGTAGAAGAAAAATTTGATTTTATGTGAAGATATGGGTATTATCAAAAGTAAGAGGAAGGTCAATTTGCTAATATGGCCGGCCCATCTCCATTTACATGATTTGCAATACTTCACATTATCTTCTACTCCAGTCATTTTTTAAATTCTATTCCTTTTTTGTTATGCAAAGCATTATTCTCTCAAAGCCTCTTCGAACCACACGCAGCTTGTATCATTGTAAAGCAGTTTTTTTTTTTTTTTTTGCAAATATTAAATTATGCAAATCGCGCCTTTTTAATTTTTTGCTTGGCGCTAAAAACTTCACTTTATCATCACCAGCGATTAAAGTAAACAATTCCCTGTGTTGTTGAATGAAAAATTACTTGTGTTGGATCCCACATTCTAATTTAACGAAGAGGCTCATCGCCCTTCTTTGCCGTCAGCTTTTAAATTTGAACGGATTCCACTTTTCACATGTGACAGAGATTAGTCAGGTGACAAGAACACAAGCGATTAACAGACATAAGGGACTGTCCTTAGTCTTAGTTAAACTAATATTTTAAATACTACTTTTTTCTCTCTCTCTTTCGCTAATTTTTTTGGTGAGAAGTTAAAAAAAACGAAATTCTCTCAAATTAGTGAGTCGCAGTGTTTATAGATTTACATAATTAATTTTCTATTTAAATTTAGAGAATATAATACATTCAAGAACCGTATTCAGAGTAAATTGGCAATTTCTTTAACAGTTATGGAATGCTAAAGAATTTAGAGGTCTCTGTGTAACCTTATGGAAATAACATCAATTCGTTATAAGATTGTTATTACCTCGATTGTAGTCACCGACTATAGGAACTTTTTCTAATTCTTTTTTCGATGGTTTCCAATTTAGTCCATCTCTGACATAGACAAATAGGGGTTTTCTACTGGAAACTGCTGTTTAATTCTACATGTCAAAAATTCGCCAGTAGAGTTGACACTATTATAGACGGTACTACGATTGTTAGGGTTTAGGACCATAAGATGGAGGCTGGATGCCTACCTGTCTTCAAAAAGGTAGTTACAGCTAAAGAATGCTTGGTAATAAAAGGTGTTAGAGGATTTTGTTTCTCTAATGACTTTAAAATTGACTAATTTAATGAATTTTTTTTTCATTCAATGAAAAATATTTAAAAAAAATTCTATTATCTATCTACTATTTGATTTTTTTCATCGGCATTGTCACCCATGGCTTGGGTCTGGTACTGGTTTACAAGAATAAATGTATTGAAGTCGGTAAACTATATAGCATTTATGGGCTATACTATCATGGATAGTATGGTCTTTAAAATATGAAAATTTCTGGGAAATATATTTGCATATTTCCAGTAACTTTTGAAGTTTTGCAAACCATTAGACAAAAAAGGGAAGAAAAAGACTCTTTACAACTTGAAAAACTAAATCGATGAAAAGATCACGGTTATATGAATGACTGTCATGATTTGTCATAATGTTAACTTAAAGCATAAAAATGCCTTGAAATAAATTCTGTATTTTTTATTCTTAATTCAAATTTGATACAGGAGGAATCTTCTCGGTTTCCTATTAATGAAAAAACTTACCTCGTGTATCTCTATCTATCTATCTGTTAAATCTAATTATACTCTCTAGTGGCACTGGGGTCAAGCCGATATGAAATTCTTTTTTGTTTCGAAATATTTATCCATTATCTACCCCTAACATCTATTCCTGGAAGGACTATCCATTCCTAATACTCGTTTGTGCAGATTTATCCAAGTCATAGGAAAGTTTTATTATTTTTTCGGTACTAGTAATGCTGAGCTTCTGTTTACTTCTAGTTGCACATCTTTCATATTTTTTTTCCTTAATTAGCTCTTCGCCGAACTCCTTGCCAGTAGCAGTGGCGAAGGATTAGCAACCATGGCAACAGGATAAGTCCCTAAAACCGAAGCATCAAACCAAGGATCACACCAGCGTACACCTGGAAGGATGAGCAATTGCTACAGACACAGAAAATAAGTCAGTAAGTTTCAAGTTTTACGCCAACATAGCAACTAAAGGTAAAGTCTTATGATCTTTTAAGACTGTTTTTAGATAACTGAACAAATCACGTTTCGTTTACCCCATTGCAAAAGTCACTTCTAGGGAAAACGGATTTTTTTTTTGCCACTAAAGAAAAGAGTTCGATGGAAAAGTAAAAGCATTACTAAGGTTGTCTCAAGACTGAATCCTACAAGTGTATTTTAGTCACTACCTATGTGCAGATATGTCTACAAAAACGACATTAGATCGGCCTCTACCAATAGCATTTTAGCTTCATATAAAGTGATACACACCTCGATTCTAAAATTCCTCATCACTTTATCAGAGAAAGTTTAATGACATACGGATCATTTACTGGAAATTGCATATTCTCAGCTGTTTGTTGTTGTTGTCGACTGGAATTATAGCCGATGCGTAAGGTATGAGGCCAGTTTATCTGTTAACTGAGGTTGCTGTCTGGACGGTTTATTTGTTTTGTGCGCTGAAAATCAGGATTTTTCAGAAGCAAAAAAAATTCTCCCCTCTATGTTCCGTTAGTAGTCACTACATAGTTGAAACAAGGAAGACAAAACTTTTACACTTCTTAGCAAATCATGATGCCTTAAACAATCTACCAAAGATCATGAAATGGAATGCACAGAAATTCAGAAATGGAAAAACTGAAACCACACATACACATTTATCTTACTCTCATCAACTGATGAGTTCCAACCTAAATAGATATGAACACAATGAACAAAAAAATATAAAACAAAAAAAAACAGAAGCTTCTCAGTCATGATGAAATTCTCCAGCGTCTATTTCGAAAATTTTTAACATTTTGATATGATTTTCCTAATGAAGATGTGGAAGCGTTAGATAATGAAGAAAAACGTATGCTTGAACATTCTAACTTAGGTAATGAAAAAATCCGACAGTGAACCTCTTCATACCAAGTCTCAGTATTTGTTATTCATATAGAAAATGCGATTTTTCCGATTCGCATTAGAGCTCCAAAACTGACACAAGTTAATTGTGCCTAAGCTGATATATTACTTATTACTCATGGTAAAAACTCAAACCGCACTATTCTCCCTATGTTGAATACTTACATGTCCCAGCAGGATGATTCTGCAAATCTTGAATTTTATAACGGATTACCTTACTACAACAGACCACAAAAAAGAACAGGTTCCAGTGCATTGACCATCGCCTTAGCTTTAACAATAACTTCGGGTGTTAACAAATATCAATGTGTGTTGGTGTCTTCTTGCACTATCCCCAAGAAGAGGAGCCTGCATGTTTGAAAATCACCTCATACAATTTTTTATACATAATAAAAAGTTATTTACCGTGACATACGTGTTATTCTATAGTTACCTCATACAACAGCTAGCAGGATTGTTCTTCAAGCTTAACTAGACAAGACAATTTCCCCAAAGATATTGCTATTTCTTCCCGTAAAACAAATTGTATGGAGAACGCGAAATCAACGGATATAAGTAAACTTCCAAGCTTTAATTACTTCAGCTGAAATTAAAAACAAACAAATTAATACTTTAAAAGTCAATCAGTTTTTTTTTTCTTTTTCACATTTAACGTATCTCATTGGATCATGTAAGGCCACTCCAGTGTATATCCTAGGTCAAGTCCCTGCTGGAAGAAGACAAAGAAGAAGTAATAGGTTTGCTGATGACCTTTCTACACAGAATTAGTAAGACATTCATAAGCATCCATGTCCACGGTGATATTCGAACCCACAGACTGTTGGTTGAAGAGAGGATACGCTATTGTCTCAGGCATGCACACCCAGATCACTCGTGTAATATTTTATTCGCAAGAGATAAACAAAGGAAATAAAGAAATCCTTTTTTGGGGATTACTATGCACTAGCCGGAAAAACCCTTTTAGAAAAAAAATCCTCGCGGCCTGCTCTCCAGAGAGGGAGCCAAGCGCGAGGATCGCATCACAAAATCAAAATCACAAGAAAGAAATGAAATTCATTTATGCAACAAAAACTTTTATATTCTGATACCTACTTAATCCATCCCCTCACTTAATCAATTCTAATTCAGAATTGATTAAGTGAGGAGCAGAATACCTGGATATGTCTTCCCTGACAACACCTGATAATATTAATTATCGACCGTTATTGATGATTTCTGGTGATGATATCTGAAGTTGGTTGGTGAAAGAACAGCAAAGGTCATATTACGCCATAGCAAAGGTTACAGCAGTACACAAGGGTTGATATCTGAAGTATATACACCATCTGAAAACTTTCTATACGAAGTCACTGTCAGCAAACATACATTTGTTTGGAAAGAAACAATTAAAATCCTACTCTGCATTCTGCAAGCTATTAAAGAAAGGAAAATAAGCTTGCTGTCTCTGTCATGCTTCTAAATCAGCATATTATTGAAGTTTCCACCTAACATACACGTAAGATCACCATCATTCTCTCATATCGCTAAGTCTGACTAAACGCTCACGCGGAGTTAGTGTAGGAATTCGAAAAGTAGATTTATTCTAGAGTAACATACTGCCGCACATAAAGAGGGAGAGAAAACAAGAGGTTCTAACTCGATTCGGAAAATAATAGAATCCAAGTAGTACTTTCTGTATTTTAAATGACAGTATAAAACTCCTCATACAGAGAGAGAGAGAGAGAGAGAGAGAGAGAGAGAATCTCAAAATTGTCTCCCGGGTGCATCAGAACTTTCTCTCCGTCACATAAGAAGGAAAATGCATATTGTCTTATTTTCTCTCATTCCGACTTTCATGAAAAAAAAACAAACAATACTTGCCTGTGCCAAACACCTACTACCCCACTCTACAACAAAAGAAAGGCCTGAATCGCATCTACAACAGCTTTTTTTCGGGCTGTCTTAGCATTATGGTATCAGAAATGTTACTACAAAGATTCATAAACACACGAGAGCTTATCTTTATTTATGTAATATAATTAACATCTGAGTCTCCGTAGCTCAGTCGTTTTTGACGCCATGCTTTAGATGGAAAGACTTGAGTTCGAATCCCATCTATGCGACAACTAACTTTTATCAGGATTTTGTTTTATTTTATTGCTCGATAACTCGAGTTTTTCACCCCTCAAAAGAGACAAACAGACCTCTTGAAGTTGCAGATCTACAGGCAGAAAAATATTCACCCTTAGAGGATGGATAGAGGAATAGAACGCTGATTCAATTGCCCAAAACTCCTAATTAGGAGCCTCAACCCATCTAAGGATGAACGAGAACTGGATGGATGGAACAGTTAATATTTACGAGCAAATATTTGATTTTTTTTTTCCCAATTTACTAAAACTGAGAACTATCTTAGTGCTACGTGAGGATAAACAAAACTTTACCCTGGAATTTCATTTTTTTGTGTGTCTTAATACTTTAAGAAAGCTTAATGCATTGTGATACTACTTAAAACAAAACTAAGAAACCGATTAAAATGAAATTCTTTTGCTCTCACTAAGTACAAATAATTTCGATTTTGCGTGTTCCTGACTCACGTTTTTCTCAGGATTTATGACAGTGACGTATGGAACGACTTCCACTTAACAAATGAAAAACAAAATCACCATCATCATCTTGCGAACGAATTCTGTGTTTTCGTTTTTCATCTAACACATCCATTGTCGATTGTATGAGATTTGGAAGGTGCTGATTGGAAGAGAAATGAAACATTAAAGGTAGTCCGAGTTCTGTCTTCGTTGAGCAAACGCAAAGTTGAAGACAGCTGGTGAAAATCATTTCCTAGATAATGCCACCCTCTTCTATTTGAACATCCTTCTGAAAATTTCATGGCACGGATGGTTGATTTAATCATAATTCACCGAGTTCCAACACGCTTTTTTTTTTCATTTCCATTATTACCGTTCCCGACTATCCAAAGTCCAAGGTTGGCTAGCAACAGGCAGGAGCATATAAATCGCAAACTGTTGTGTTCACCGGTGTGCGAACGGAATTGAGAAGTCGACACGGAACAGAGGCGACACGAAAGTATCCCGAATAGCAATTATTACGGACGAGGTGGGAGAAATGACGATCTTATAACGTCACTCTAGGTGGCGATAAAAGCCTGCGGTGCGATAGATCTCCGAGGAAATGGGGCAGTCAATTCTCTTCATCTTACACGTTCGGCAAGACTTCATCCTTGTGTTTTCTCATTCTCTCTGGCATGTTTACACACTTGACGGGGAGGCTTCCCAACCCTTCCCGCTGTGTTGAAGGTTTATTTATTCAGTAGCTGATACGTGCAAACCCAGAAAGTTTTGACGAACAGTACTGTGTAACATAGCCCTCTGTAGCCCTCTTATGATGACAAAGAGTCTACCGTCGACATCACAAATAATTTCTTTTTGTCAGGAACCGTATACTCTAGTTAATGATCAGACATTCCACTGTCGTCTGTGTATCATATATAAAAGATACAAGATTCATGATATTGAGTAATATATTTTATATTGTAGTCAATGATGAAACTACTGATTTAGTGTTTGTGATTCATATCGCACATATATATATATTACTAATTTCTTTTAATAAAGTAATTATGGGAATAAATTTCTTGTAAACTATAATATATTAATGAATTAAGACAGAAATGTTTTAATTTTCTTGAATTATTTAGATTTTACTTAAATTTTACGATCCACAATTTCTTTTTATGAAGAAAATATAATTAAATATTATTACCTAATTCATGTAATTACCGAATGGGCGATATTGAATTCCAGGTTACCATCTTGAGAGGATAATGGATGGCAATGCTGTAGCCAATGAAGTTCTAACTGAGGCTCGTCTATTGCTGTTACCCTCCTGCCATGATCAGAGCTTTATTTATATAGCTCAGTAACACCTTATCCTTACACTGTCCTCTACAGATAACGGGGAATATGAAAAGCATTCTTTATAAGCATTCCTTATAAGGATGTAATTACCAATATAGATCTACGCAGATGACACAGCGGTTCTAACCGGCTCTTCAACCACACCTTATTACCAAAAAACTTCAAGAAAATCTACTAAAACGAGAGCAATGGTTTTCCAAATTGAGATTACAAGTAACCCCCCCCCCCCCAGAAGAGTATAGCTATGCTCTTCACTAGAAGATTGGCATTTCCCAAAGGGGACATCTTTCTGTTTAATACCAAAATTCCATGGGAAACAGAAGCCAAATATCTCGGAGTACTGCCGGGCAAAAAAACTAAACTTCAACCACCATATTAAAGTCATATGTGCAAAAGCATCTAAAGCCATCGCCCAGCTCTACTCCCTAATTAACGAAAACAGCAAATTAAACACCAGAACAAACTGCTTTTCTACGATGATGATTCGTCCCATAATTACATACGCTTCTGTAGCTTGCAGCCATACTTCCAATACTAATCTCAAATTACAAGTGCAAAACAAATGCTTACGTATGATTCTAAACGCTCCATGGTTTGTCAGAAACGTTCAACTTCTTCGGGACACAGATATCCCTTATATCTCCTCTTTCCTGCGCTCTCTAGCAGAAAAGTTCTTAAAAAGCCCACACACCCTAATGAACTGTTACAACAAGCTGCAAACTACAACCAAACAGATTTCTACAAACACAAAAGATCAAAACCATCTTAATTTCAAGTAAAGATACATAATCTCCATGCCCTCTCAGGGCGAGAAAATAGCTCATAAATTTTTTCCCCTCAATGTATCTCCATCAGATAACGGGGAGTATAAAAAGCATTTTGCTTCACCCTTTGTATCAGCAATGCGTTATGTAATGCTATGCGTTATGTAATATAGTGTTCAGCTTCAAAAGAAGCTCGGACACTACACGTATTGGATGGCTTACTTATCTCAATGATATTAAATTTTCATATATCTTTATAGTATAAAATGGCTCTACTTGAAAAGAAGTAAGTCAATTACATGTACTCTAATGTAATAGATGGGTTACTTATCTTAATTATATTTTTTATTTGTATATGTATCTCTTCAAAAAAGAAACACAAATTCTCAGCTTTTGAATCCGAAACTATTATCAATACGATGATTTATTATTTATTTAAAAAAGAACAAACTTTTTTCAAAGAGGAAATGACTTTTTTTATATATGACCTGGAGATGTTTGAGATTTAAAGAGTTGTACCTTTTTCGATGCGTGTGTCAGATAAAATTACTACTGAGATGAACGAAGAATGGCAGAGTAGTTTAAATGAACTTATCGCTAAGTGAATCACCTGGAAGACTCAGCGCTTAGAATGTTGGAAGAAGAAAAAGTTCGAAGAAATTGAAGATGATTGCCCCGCAGGGCCTACTTCACTTTGAGTACTCTGCAAGTCGCTTTAAATCTTTCGTTTGTACTATTAGCTTAGCTCGTTCGGCTCGCAAGTATCCACTTGTGGTAGTTTTAATTCGCCTCATTCTAGGCACAAAATGTGAAGAGATTCGCGGTCCACTTTACCAAGCCAAGAGGAAATCGCGGTGGAAAATATCAACCCAGCAAACTCGCTGAATAGTTTGCTTGTGTGGTTAGTTTTTTTGGGGTCAATCCTATTTAATGAATTTAACACTTTTTTTTTTAAAATAAATTCTTGACACTAATCAGGTGAATTCATTAAGCAAGTAGTCTAAGAAAAACCAGAAGGGAGCAGAATTCATTTTGATCGGTACCATCTATTTCGTTTGCGAGTTTTATGAAAATGAAGTAGTATAGAAACGTATACGACAAGTTGTTTTTCAAATTTTTATTTTTATTTTTTTCATTTTCTTATTTCAATGTGTTTGTGTTCGGTTTTTTTATATGCTAGCTAGTATTAGAAATCAACTAATTCCCACTGCGTGGCGCTTCGCTCATGCTGGCGCGTGCATCATTACAGTTTTATATCGTTTGCTTTATACTGAATTCCAAAGCGTATCCGCTATGTGAATCTATTAGAAGAAAGAAATATAAATAGCGATAATATACTATCGATTGACGTTTTCAAAAATATAGACAATAGAGAACTGTTTTTAGATATATGTTTTTTTTTTCCAAGCAAATATGACAAATAAAATTTACCTCTTTCAAACTTACCGCCAGTTTATATCCAAATATGCGCGAATTGTTACCAATTTTTTTTTTCCCATTCACAATATTGACATCGGGAGAAGATTAGGAACTCGGATGATTTTGTGAGTCTAATTTTTCTATTATATTCGATAATGGATCCAGTTCAATACACACCACAACACTTATCCTATTTCCGTTATCTTCTTTCCAAAAATAGATGCAGCATCAGCTTCAATATCATGCAAATAACAGCGAACAAAGCACTCACAGAAAAGATGTGCTGCCATGCTTTCTTCTACCAAATATACCTCAAATTGATCCAGTGCATTCAATAATTCTAAGTGTATGCGCATATTTTCGATCTCGTTGACATAAAGATAATATTCAGTGTTCCAGTCTTTCACTATTTCTATATACCTGAGAATTTTTTATGTGATTTAAACTTTGCTGATGCAGGTGTTCATATCACTTTAATAGTTCGGAAATGTGCGATTCTGTTTTTCCAATACATCTGAAATCGTTATATATATATCGAATTTATAGAAGACCGTACCATTCAATTATCCCATAACAGTGTTAATATTAAATTGATTCTTCGATAAAATAAACTGGCACTGAATTGTTTATAAATAAATAATTGTGTTCTACAAATATTTCAGACGATAGCAATTTCCAGAAACAAAAATAAAAATGCAGTCAGTATTTTTAACATTTTAGTTATAATCAGATTATTTAATAAAAAATATCATTCAATTTTTATTATTATTTTTCCCTACTTTTGACGATTTTTGCCCACTGCGTGGCGCTTCGCTCATGCTGGCGCGTGCATCATTATAGTTTTATGTCGTTTGCTTTATGCTAACTCCAAAGCGTATCCGTTATGTGAATCTAATAGAAGAAAGAAATATAAATAACGGTAATAAATTAATATTTAAAGACAAATACGTTTATTTATAATTTTCATAGATGTTATTCGAGATTATTTTTTATATTTATAGATATTTAGCTAATAGTATACGATGTAGTATATAATAGTATGTGTAATATAGTATTGCACTATATTATTAGAATGCAATAAGCGATTAGGTAGGTTTAACAGAGAAGAATAATGTTAACTTTCATGTCTGACATGATTAGTTCTTGAAATATTCAAGCATTCGCATGCGTCTTAATTGAAACTTACGATTTCTTGAAAGAACACAGACGGAACATTTCATGTCGGATTATAGTAGATCCCAGCTACTGTGATGTAATCAACTGTCACGAAGTAATATATCTACCACTTAGCGCAGGTTGTAAAGGATCAAAATGAAGGGCAACTCATTTGTAATCGATCTTTGTGGGGTTCCGAAGACAACATTTGAGGTAACATTTTAGAATGTTTGCTAATCGATGAGGGGGAAATCCCCTTTAATCGTCAACAACAAACAGAATTTCAAATTTATTCAAAGACTCTTTTGTAATACAATGTCATGAATTACACAATAGCTAGTGAATAATTTATGTCAGCTCATTATCTTGAAGGAGTTCATATTTGAATGAACTGGGTATTGTGTTCAATACTGGAAGCATCTCCCGCTCGCGGCATTCTGCACCATGCTGATTATCCCTTTTCAGAAATTAGCACAACAGGAGTCATTTATGATGGCCTGTATTCACAATTCTCTAATTGTTTTGTACCGTCTGTTTTATCCATTTTAATATTTACATACTTCGGAAACTGAGAAATAATCGTAACTATTTATAATTATCTCTGCTTAGATTTTTCGCATTTTGTAAGGAGAGAGAGAGTTCATGTATAACTGTTTTCCTTTTATATGTTAATGAGCTAGCAATGTATTTGTTATTAGATAGAAAATACACGTTGCATTAACAGGACATAATTTGTTCCTGTATTGAATGTATGTTCCCTTTTAATAACATATTTACCAGTCCCTGTTTTGTGAGCCAGCAGCTGCAAGATGCTAGCGCTGGACTTATCAAAGTTTACATAAATAAGGTTGCACAAGTGCAAAAGCAGCTCTCTCTCTCTCTCTCTCTCTCTCTCTCTCTGTCAGGACTCGTTCGTCTAATTACGTATACTGTTACTATCTTACTATCGACCGTTGTTGCCTCGTAGAAAATGAAACAGAGCATCTAATGAGATTTTAATATTCACTGCTGGTATTTTAAAATGCAGCAATGTTTTTCATTGCAACGATTCGATGTTTGCACACTACAATACATGGTTTTAAAAATGATTAGAAGAGTTATTAGAAAATAGAGACAAATTAATTTATTTAGCTTACTTTAAGAGTTTATTTATGAAGGAATACTGTTACCTTAATGGATAATTATTCGAAAAAACTTTTGTACAAAAACATTATCTTTCGAAACCGGATAAATCAAAATCTGATAACTGTTATTTCACTGTTAATTAATAATAGAATTATATGTAATATGTATTGACAATAGTATTGAGATAGTTGAAAGTGTGTAAAGCTTTACTCTTGCAATTAGGGCTCGTCCAGGACGCTTTCCAATAGTAAGTTACAAATATTCTTCTTCTTCTTCTTATTATTATTATTATAGAGCGATTTTGAAATAATATTAATATTGTTACCTGTTGTAAATTCTTAAGGAAATATGTTATTTTCTCATCAGAGTGTTGGGTTACTTGGTTGGAATGACGAAGACGCACTAAGGCTACTGGGGTCAGTGTGTTATGTCTGTTGATTGCTTTTATTCTCCTGGATGTTTGCATGTTTTGCGGGATGAAAACATACTCCTTTTTGGGAGGGAAACAGCCTGCAAGCACGTGTTACCGGAAAATTCACTTTCAGTTGAAAAAAAAGTTCTTATAGCGATTCTTCGCTTCCTAAACGGGGTATGAACCCAAGTGTTTCCAACTGACGGACAGACTTCCCGTCGGCCTTTGCTTCTTATCAGGAAATAAGTGATTCGATAATTAAGTGAGCGTTAACAACCAAGAAACCAAGGTACGTTTTCCAGTTGATAATTTCTTCAAATCACAGAATGAGATTTGAAAAGATCTTGTTGTTGGAGATTTAAACTGAAATATGCCTTCAACCTTCAGGGAAGAGAGAAAGAGAGAGAGAGAGAGAGCAACTTTTGTAACGGCAAGTCTAGAGTCCATTATAGTATGAGTAATATGAAGTTGTGTGACTAAGGAGAAGGGAGGGATCTAAAAATATGAAAAATCGCATTACGTACTTTATGGAAGAGCCATTCGATGAGATTTATGAAGTTCTGCTGTTTTCATTTGTAATCGCGGCGAAGTATGAAAATTACGTTTTCATGATTCACTGCGATTGAATAAATTAGCTGTCATGACGATTAGCTGTCAATGGGAAACAATAACAAATTTTAGAAACCGATTTGGATGAGAATTTTTAGGAGAAATTATTTGATCGCTTCTTTCTCCTTCTCTTTAAATGGAGTAGTCGAGTTGGTAATCGATTATTTCGGTAGAGAACAAACGAGCCTTCTTTGTGTCATTTCTTATATCCACCCTCCTGTAGTTGACACTTGGAAATAATGGGATCCAAAATAGGAGAGAGAGAGAGAGAGAGAGAGAGAGAGAGAGAGAGAGAGAGAGAGAGAGAGAGAGAATAGTTGAGATTTTTATGTTTGATCTTTAGTAACAGTGACGTCAAGTACATTTATACGATTGCTCGGAATGAAAACACCGGTGGAAATCACGAAGCTGGCGGTCTCCTTGCAACTTCACAAAGATCCAGGGAAGGCTAACTCAATAAATCGAGACAATTAATATAAATGAATTATTTTGAACTCAAGATACTAATCAGTGTTCCTCGAGTGACACTTCCATGTTTATTTATACTCGACAACTGCTAAGAAGGAAGCCGAGACAAATTCTTTTAATGCTGTTGTCAAAGGCGTCCTTCTTAAAATCTCTCCGGGCTTCAGTAATGACAAACGTAAAGATAACAACTGTCATTATTTTCTTTCACACTTGATTAAAGATATGATTAATTAACTTTTAAAATTTCATGCTCGTCCTGCTCCGTTATTTGTTGCAATAGATTGAAAGCGATAGGGCAGATTTCCTGTCTGCTGTCGGACATCGGCGAGCAAAAATCACACGACTTATTAGATAAGATGGTTAATAAGAATTTATGATAAGGTGTGCTTTGTTGCGTCCTTATTGTTTAGTGAGCTGCACGTCGGCACGTCCACATTAGAGAGAGAGAGAGAGAGAGAGAGAGAGAGAGATTATCATTTATTATTCTTTCCACAACAGTTCCAATTGATAAAATTTGCGCAACTCCGAAGTCAACAATACATTTTTAATATACCGCTAGATGTCGCCGCTAGTCTGAACTATGAGTTAAACGTTATAGTATGTTGTTGAAAGTCTTTTAAAAAACGGAGATTGCGCTGGCACGTGTTTCTCAACGATGGCTGTATTGCACATGACGGTAATAAGTGACATGCCTAATGAGATGGTGAAAAAGTGGCACCCAGGAAAATTAATTATGCACAGCACACAAGCTTCATTAATTGCGTAGCGAGCTGTATCAATCGTTGTTTTAATTTTATAACGCCATACATAAATAACAGTTAATCTCTCCGAATCTGAAAGTGCGAAATGGAACTTAGGCAATGAGAAATGAAAGAGATAATTGCATTTTAGAACAGTGATTTTAATTAAGAAGATAAGACCACTTCAGGAAGAGAAAAAGAGATTTATCTCGACTTAAAATTAAAGACAGTGCTTAGCTTTTAATACATTTCAAAATGATCCCTTGTTAAAGAGCGGAAAGAAAACTAGAAGGAAGCCGATTTCTCGATTTTCTCAAATTTACCACAGATAAGTTAAGAAACAAACTGGCCGAGGGTTTGGGAGGTTCAAATGAAGTCATAGTTTAAAGTCTTTGAAGCATATGATTCGCTCGTAAAAAAAGAGAACGGTCTGGAGGTATGTGTTAGCAAAAATCCCTTTTACATCAGGTTTATGAGGTGGAAAAGCCTTTGGCCATATTTATTTGTGTAAGTTATTTGCTCTGCGTCTCTCTCTCTCTCTCTCTCTCTCTCTCTCTCTCTCTCTCTCTCTCTCTCTCTCTCTTTCTCCCCCTTGCTTCCCAAACCTAATAAAACTTCGCTCCTTTTATTGGATAAATTCGCGCGTTGACTATAAGAGCACGATTCATTCATATACGAGCCATTATCTGTATTGACAAAAGTGGCCATAGACGGGAAGATATGGCCCACGAAGAATCTTCGAGTGGTTCTAAACGTAGCCGGCAAGCTGAGTCATTCCGCGCCAGAGGACTTCATTTGCATACATAGGCACATGCATTCCAGGCACTTCTCTAGCACTTTGGCAAACAAATCACCGGTCTAATACCACACATTTGACACGTTCGCTTGGCTTTGAAAATAAACTGGAAGTTCCTATCGTTGTCGATTTTCCTGCGGGTTTATAGTTTTCCCTCCCCGGTTTTGTGTACACAAGACAAGTGTCTCTTTGCAGCTTCCGTATTCTCGTTGAAGGTGTTTGCGTGTGCAACTTAAACTGTTATAATAAATGCATCGTTGCATCTATTACAATCCCATCGTTCTATACATTTATTCTGTGTATCTTTCTCTCTCTCTCTCTCTCTCTCTCTCAACATCAAAGCATTATAAGATCTATTAAAACTAAGAAGTTCCAATCTTTATTGAAACCACGGCATAAAAACGTTCAAGCACAAGACCCAATATGTTGATCTTTAATTTAGAAAAGTTCTATTTCATTTTAATTTCTCCCTCAAAAGTGTTGGACATTTCCAGTAAATAACATTGTTCATTCTCTAGTTTATAGAATAGAAGTTTTAAACTCCTTTGGTTGTTATTTAGATTTCTATAAGACGTTTTAGTAAATACCTAAATAGATTGATCTTTGCAGAGATTTAGTTTGTCCTCTAAAAACCACATTTTTGACAGGGGTATTTCTCAAATGCTCGTCTTTGTTTCTTCAGAATGATCTGCGTGGTAAATTATTTGTATTGCTCAGTGTGATACCGCAAGCATCGTTCAGGCTTACTGAGAGAGCTCAGGTGTGCATTCAGAAGAAAGTACCCTAAATCCAGTTGATAAGGGTTTTTCAATTGAAGATGTTAATCGTGCTCATTCGTAAGTGTCGGGTATCTTCTTCTAAGCGAAAATCAGCTTTTTTCTTCTCTGAAAGATAAAAAAACGATCCAGATGGGTTGGATATTCGTTAAGATTACAAAAATACAACGAAGAACAAACAAATAATTACAAAAATCAACAACAGAAACCATGTGGCGAGTATGCATTTTTTTTTGCGGGGGGAGGGGGGAGACCTGCGTTTCTAGCTGAATGGAAAAACAAACAAACTAGTTGGAGACCATATGCAGTTGAGAGATATTAACTGTTTTTATTTTATTTATAGTTTAATGAAATAATCTTACAAGGTTGTTCTGGAGACCAAACATGATCACTTTTTTCAATCCGCATTGGGATCTGTGATAAAAAGGGTGATATTCTATCAGGCGGCGACGAAAAGCATCTTCGACCTAATGAATTCTATTTCAGTCACCGTACTTCTGACATCGTACTTTTTACTAATTTCTTTCTTGTAGTTGATGGACATCAAAGAGGCACTCTTAAGTTTCTACGGAAGTTTCTTATTTCAAACTGGGGGTATAATTCGAAAAGTCTTGAGAGCAGACGCACAAACAGAAACGTCTGCTATCAATGCGTACTGCAATAATAATTCGCAGCAACTTTTTCAGAGATGTCACCACATTCGCCGCGGCAGGGGACAGCGTAGTTCACTAAGAAACAGTCTCCATGTTATTTATTATTATTATTATTATTATTATTATTATTATTATTATTATTATTATTATTATTATTATTATTATCAGACTTCATATAGTGTCTTCTGCCATACTGTATAATGCTGTTGCAGGCTGAGTAACATAAAATAACATTTATTACTAAGGTAATAAATGTTACTTTTATTCGTCTTTACAGTGACATTTCTATCAATTTATCCCTTCTTATGTTGGCATTCGAATATCTGCGCCTTTTATAAATACACAAATAACTCACAAGGGCTTACCGCTCTCAGCAGCAAGAAAACTCGCACTGACAGAAACAATTAAACGGAGCAGTTCGAATATAAAAGCTCTTATTAAAAGGAATTGCTATGCAAATTAAACAGTCAAAGAATTCAGACGTGAAGATTCAGGTGGAGGAAATTTAAATGGGTTTGTTACGAAGGAAAATGAAGCAATTAAGATATCTAGCTGAGTTCATGTAGAAGGCCTACATAACTTTATTAAATGCAATTAATATCTCTCTTTAACAAAATAAACGTGTGCTCCGTCTGCTTGGAAATACGCTCGTGACGTAATCGAAATGGAATTTTCCCCCGTTATAGGTTTGTTAGACGAGTTTATGACCTTCCTTGGATATGCGTCTGGATTACGGGGAGTTTGACGGAGAGGGGGGGGGGAAGCACGTTATGCGAAATGAACGGAAACGATTTCTGGTTACAAAAGCTCGCCATAAATATTTTAGTTTTCTGTCGAAGATTAGTTATATGGGATTTGAATGTTATTTTAACTTACTCACATTTATTGTTTGATGTGTAACTCCCATAAGCTGCATTTTTTATAAATTACATATTTCTATGATCAATAAGAAACAAATCCCATTGTAAAATATTTCGTTCATAATAATAGAATGGTTCTTTTGGTTCGTTTCTTAGACATTCTCTTTATTGCATCCAACAATGACTTGCCATCAGTTTACGCCTCTTGCAAGAGCGCAGCAATGATAACGTTACGCGAAAAATGGATGGAAATACTCGCATGCAATCTTAAAAAGTCCGACGTATTGGTAATCACCTACGTAATTGTAAGCAGAGAACTCTACTAACATATCGCCTATAAAATATGAAAATGGAGCAAAAGCCAAAATTTTTTTTTACCAACATATAAAACATACCAAAAGAGCTGGAAATATACTGGACTTAACTAAAGAATCTTTCGATGTAATTAATCTTCACGTTATCAAGCCATTCACGGGGTGTTAGTGATTAAAAATATTCTGCTAAATATGCATTATGGATTTGAAAGGGTTTTAAGAGGAATTTTTACAAAAGAAATTATGAATGTCTGAGGAAATATTTCAAGACATTAAATTGTGCAAAGATAGTAAGGTGGATTAAATGTTGATAATAAGTGGGAAGAGTTAAGGGAATTGTGGAATTATGATTTCAACTGCCAACAGCGCTTTATACGTATCACTCTAGAAACTATCCAAAATCGATAACAATCGGAGGAAAAAGAGACAACAGCTGAAACAACTTCAAGGCGTTTTAACTAAGAAAATTATAGAAGCATTTATAAAAACACTTCTGAATGTTTGAGATCTGCTAAATGGACAAGTATCTATTAGATTCCTTCGTTCATGCGTGTAACATTATAGTAAATCAAACCACATCAGTAGAAAACTTCGAAATGATAAAAGCGCTCTGGTTGGATGGAATTTGATTAAGTGCTATGTTTACGGTCTCTGCCTAAATTTATTAACTATCTTAGCTAGATTTTGCCGATAATGCACATGCGAAATGTCGCCATTTTTGCGACTGTCTTTGTAATCATTTCCGTACATATTTATATTTTTAACAAACTTTGTTCATTATTTATGACGATCGAATCACAGAGATTGTTAAAACTCTTACACTAAGCAAACTTCCTCGGAGATGGCCGAGCCGTTAGTGTATCCGCTTCCCAACTAACCGGCTGCTGGCCCGAACCCCACTGTGAGTTTGGACATTTATGATTGTCTTTTGGTGTGAGACCATCTTCCCGCTTACTGGAGGACTGAAGTGGCTTGGAAGAGTTCCATGGTCTGTCATTATAACAGGGTTTACATAATATGAAAACACTGATGGTACTAAGGGATTTTGTGGGTGGGAGTCATCACAAAAAAAATGTGAAAGAACCTTGAAATGCAGGTTTACAGTTTCAACCCCGGAAGAGCATAAATAATTTACTCACTTGGTTACTAATTAGCACTCAATATTGTGTTTTGTTTTTAAATTTAAGAGTTTAAGCAGCATTCTTAGTGCACATAAATCAAAATCAAGATTTTTGGATTTTGTATTTTTTTAGTATTACAACATAAACGATGATTAAAGGATAGTAAAAAGGGCGGGGGGGGGGAGAGAATGTTCCATGCTGCTTTTTTAGCATTTATTCGGATTCTTCTCAATTCAGTAGATCAGGGTTAAGCATTAAATTACTACAAAGAACAAATGAAACATCCGTAGGAAAAATTCGTTTATGATTTAGAGGCAATGACTGTTGACCTTTGAGCAACTACTCGCATTACTAATATTATGACAGAAAGAAAATCGTGTTGTGGATCAAAGCTTTAGGGTTGCTTGCACTTCGAACAAATTCATTTTACTCTGTAAAGAACCCTTCTTTGAGGTAATTAATTACTAACTACCCATAACCGTAACACACACACCCATGCGTGTGCACTTCCTCAAAAGCGAAAAAAAACACGAATGAAATAACGTATTTTATACATGGTATTCATTTTAATTTATGACTACTAATTATGCTGAACCCCTTCGTAATATATCTATCATAGCACCTGTATTCTGTGAAACTTAACATGTTGCATTAAAAATTATTAAGGCATAATAAAAAGAAGTCGAATTTTGCGTACGCTAGATGTCGCCACGTACCCTGTATGACAAAAGATGATCACCTCTGTATGTAATAATATAACGTGCAGCTCCAATAAGGAGGTAATATTGTTGTTTTAAATCAGCGTAAGCCACGTATTATGTTCTACACTTGGATTTGTCTCTTTTACGCCATCAGTTTAAATCTTAGATGCCTTTTGTTCGTTTAGGAAAATGCCATTTATCTTTATTAATAATTATCACATTTATTCATTTCTTTGTATCGAAAAAAACCATTCTCATCCTTTTTAATTGTGTTGATTATTGTTGTTTATTATTTTATATTGTTTGAGCAACAACAGAAACATCGGAGCCATTCCTGCAACGCACGTAATACTTGACGGAATCCTGCTAAGACAGGCAATGACGTGAAAGCAAATTCGAATTATTCCCAAGTTTTGTCTCTGGTTCAAAACGTTGCAGTGAATTTGCATTGATTTCCAGTGTTACAAGTAACATTGAACCGAACCAAAACGGGGAAAAAGCATTTGCTATCTGCGTTACATTTTATGTAATCTATTTCCGATTTTCGTCCAACCAGAAATATCCGTCTGCTGAATTAGAGCTACTTAAAGAACACGAAAACTATTCTGCCCCGCTTTAAGAGTGAAACTCATTAGCGGATGTGATGCAGCCCAATCGATTGGAATCGTATGGTGACATTGAAAAGGAGGTTGCGGATGATATTCTCCATTGTTGTCTCAATAAGTAGATAAATGAAGCATCTAGACAGGGTTATCTGATAATTACAGGGTTTTCTTACTCTAGATATATTACACTTCCAAGGAGTCGGACATTAATTAGTGTCCCCAAAGTATCTGACAAACGTTCGTGTTTCCACCGCTAGATAGCGTTAATGTCAAACTCTATCGAACACAAAGGGGGGGGGGAGATTCTTACCAACGGCTACACAAAAGAAACGTACCGAGGAAGACATACGAATATTCGAGACAGCAACTGTACGATTAATGTCGACATAGATGGATGCCCAGTGTTGGAGATGGATGGTATTTTAGACAGCGGATAACAACACTTTTTTGTGTGTTCTATTCTGTAGAAGAAATGGGTAACGGCGTTATGCTTATTTGTGGGTAACGAGTTTATTTTGTTTTTTTTTCCTAATATAAAATAACATAAATTGTTGTCAGGAAGGCAATAAATTATGGATATTTCTTTGAAATGTTTAGAAAGAATCGTTATCGAAATAGTTCATTTTGCACATAATAAATTGATGTACAGTCAAGTTGAAGCTATCACAAGGAGGCTTTAAAGGTAAAATTAATGATCCAATAACGACATTGTTCAACTACGTATACTGAACATTGTTAAAATGCCTATTGTTGAAAACAGTTGTTATAAGACGCTTTTCTGTTTGTTTAGGTACATTGTTTGAGACAACAATGCCAGTAACAAATCCTAATAATTGTAGAATCAATCGGTACTTTTCCAATTCTTCATGAATAAAAAAAAAAGAAACTCTTCACTATTTAAGAATCTCCAGAAACAGAAAGTTCTCTAGAGGTGTATTAAGTGCACTGCACATCCGGGTACCCCATCTGCATCGAATGCGTGCTTGAACTCCTCGATTATTCTGTACGTCCCATGTTAATGCCAAAAGGTTAATTTGGAGTAGGCAAAGTTCAGAGAGACTGTGTCACCATGGCTGATAAATGATAGTCCTTGATGGGTAACGATTGGTAGAGGCGGAGAAATAGAACGATACATATCCAGAGAGAGAGAGAGAGAGAGAGAGAGAGAGAGAGAGAGAGAGAGAGAGAGAATTATTTGAATTTCAATAGCCAGTTTGAATAGCAGGCTGCACTGAGTAATATGGAAAAAAGTGATATGATAGAAAACTCGCATATGTGCTGAAAAGGGAAATATAAATCATCCTTTTCCATCAGAAGTGTCAGAAAAATATTCAGAGGTGAGGAGGAGAAAAGGGGAGTTCTCTGTACATTTCACGAATAATGATGTACGTGGTGAGGAATGTTGACTGCATAGTTGAAAGTGTGTGTGTGTGTGTGTGTGTGTGTGTGTAGGGGGGGAGAGTTTACGGTGTCTGTCAATACACTGGCTTCGTATGTATGGAAAACATGGAATAAAAATGGTTGACTTAAATAATCGAGATGCATAACACGAAGAAATTCAGTTTTCTGTAATAGAACCTCAATACAAGCAGGTTTTTTACCAACAGTGAACATTTTCACAACTATACTGCACTAACAAAAGTATTGGGCCTGATATATTGTGAAGTAGGTGTGTGTGTGTGTGTGTGTGTGTGTGTGTGTGTGTGTGTAGCGACAAGGCTTCTACAAAATTTGTTGAAAGGTGGGGAAGTCCAAAAAATTATGAATGATCTAAGATCAGTCTGTGGTACTGATACCTCTAAACTTAGACCGCTCACGAGATTTCAGTTGTCTCTACGAGTCACTGAGTTTGCTCCGCCAAACTCCACCGTGCTGAGTTCTAGCTCTGTACAGCAACAAGCAAAAATCCACCACTACTAGGATCTACTCAGCGACAGGCAGATCCCACCACCATGCCGAGCCCCAGCTCTGAGCAGCGGCAAGCAGAAACCCACTTAGGCTCTACTCGGCGGCAAGCCAAACGTCAGCGTGCAGGAATCAAACTGAAGACAGTGATTGTTTGGCAGAAATAGGCTCTTTGCTTCTTGAATGTGCTCCCATCCAAAGAATCGTCCGTTAAAAAAAACGTAGCAGGAGGAACGAGAGCTCAAAAGAAGCATTACAAGAAATTTTGAGCTACTAGTGCAGATTTAATGTTTTAATGCTACCTGCTGAATGTGAAGACACAAACTGTGTATTGATATATTATAATTAAAGTAAATGTAATAGTTTTATTTTTTTTAATTATATATACATGTTGTGTTACAGCTAACGAGAAAAATTCTATTCCATATGGTTGTTCAAATCAGAGCACAAGACATGTGGGTGGAATCATTCTTAAATCAACACGTTATTAACATTTCCCATAATACGTGGTTTACCGAAAGAAACGCGTCATTGTTCATTTCTAAAATAGATTAGTTAAAAGTTTAAATAAAACGTCTACAAAAATTAATTCATTCTGTAACTGCTAGAAACATAGGTGAGTGGGATAAATCATCTGGAGAGCCAGATGTAGTTGCGGGCAGTAGTTTCCACTACCATAGAACGTTTTATTATTATCATACAAGTTCCTTTCATTAGATAAAATCCTACAAACACATAATAATCTACAAACAAAGCTTTGGTTTGTTGTAAAATGTAAAAAAGAAAATCAAGTAGTTTGATTCATTGTTAGAGTTACGCGTGAGGTTTTTAGACCCACTTCATTCTCTATGAAATGCACACGCTATCGCATGGCAACTGTAGTCATGGTAACCACGTATGCCTTTCATGTTTGCGAAATAAATTAAAATTCTACGTGTCAACTGAACAATGAAGTGCACTTCTATTTATTTTTAAAGTTACAAGCGCGTGTTTGAGAAGTGTATACCGTGGATATCTAATCTGTTATGCAGAGAACTGCAGTAACAGTTTACAGGGTGGAATAATCTATTCTCAAAGAACAAAGTTTTGGAGAACGTCGCAAAAATTTAAGCATTTAGAACGAAAAGATTGTAATTTCAATAAGTAGATTAGCGGCAATCGGGCGTTCATTGTAACGGGCTGGAAACAAGCTGCTCTAACTTCTCAACCGAAATTAACCACGTGATTTAACAGGAGAATTTTTATTGTTGTTTTTTCCGTCGCTTGTTCTAACAACCATCTTTAAGGGTTTCGTTTGATTACTTTAGTCCGAAACAATCCGACATAAAACTTGAACGTCTCCAGAGTCACAGGAACGAAGTACTGTTGTACTAGATCTTCTTGAAGGTTCCAATAAGAAACATAGTAAAGAGATACAAAGACAGGTAATATACTTTCTTATTTGTTCGTTTCTTTCTTTCCTATTCCCCCATCCCCCTTGTGCCCTCCTCCTTCCATTTTCTCCAGAGGAAAGCGGTCTCGAGACGCGGAGCTATTGAAGAGGCTTCCGTGGCTGCGAGACATGTCTTTGTGGGCGTAGCATTATCCGACTCCCTAGAGCATACCTCCATGGAGAGTGAGGAGACAAAATTCATTGCAGAAATTTCTTTGACTTCTTCGTTCGTGTTAGAAATACGCGGTTTATGCAGAAATATGGACCGATAGATTATAGACGACTGAGAAGACAACGTTATCTCATGTAAGATATAAACATTTTACCCTAAATGCTCTGGAGGGATTCGTATTATATAGGTTTGTGACAGTTTCCCCATCCTCCCAACAAATATTTCATCTGCGGTTAGAAAATTTCTTTTTGCGTTGCCTTCTAATAGGGTGGGCTATGCAGCTTGATCGGTTCTTCTACGCTGATGGAAAAATTCAAATTTGGAGGAAGACACGAGAGAAAGTATTACATCTGTCTTGAATCTACCTCCTTTAAAAAAAATTAAATCTTTAATGTCATACTGTCTGTCTTTGATTGAAATCACATTTAATATTTTGCTTTTGATTTAAAAATGCTGGATTCTGTTCAAAATTGGGAGAACTTCGGAAAAAAAAACCTAGCATTATAAAAGATGCCTGGCATATCTGTTATTAAAAGCAACAACAAAAAAAAACAGTTAAGAAATATTAAATATAAATCATAACAGTCATAATATTGAATCTATCTGGAACTTAGCAATAGAGAGATTCGTATTGTTTGAAATATTTATTTATCTATGAAAGAGTTTAGAAATAACGTTCAAGTTATTACGGCTCGGAGATTGTGCCTGAAATCTTTATTACAGCGCACCTCTGATTTAGCCAAAGCTATTAGCGTCAATGCTCAACGATTGTTAATTAAAATTCCTCGAATGTTATATGGTGTGATTGAATTGTTTTTCAAGAAATATAAGAAACATTCCTATGCAAGTTCAGAAATCTTATTTCAGTAGGAACTGTTTTATGTCAATAGCTTTTTAACAGAAGGGAAAGTCAGTATTTTCTAAATATTACTCTGCATATCAAGGTTATTGTTAATACTTGAAATATTTCTTTGCAACTTTCTGTCTGGATTACTACATCGTTTTTCTCTTGCTTGTCAAGTCTTTCTCTTGCCTGTAAAGTGATATGACATGCGAAAAAACTTATTCATATCAGATGTATTGCCATATTTGTGCACAAACATCACAGATAGCTGCTGCCGCCGCTTACTGCATCAAATTATGAACAATAGGCTCATAATTTGAACTTATTGTTCAAATTATGAACTTGTAAATAAGTTCATAATTTGATGCAGTAGGCGGCAGCAGCAGCTATCTATGATGTTTGTGCACAAATATGGCAATACATCTGTCAAATAAAATGTCATAGTCAAATAAAATTAAACTATTCCAAAATGGAATAGTTTAATTTTATTTGAGTGCAGTTTAAGCAATAAAGTTGAATATTATGTCTTAATAACTTACTATTATTACATGACACCTCCAAGGACTCATTTAGGGAGATCACGCTACTCTAAAGCTCTCCTTCTCCACAAACACGTCACCACCATCATCTACACATAACGCCATCTACTGCCCACCACCATCACTAGTAATTTTTTTGTCTGTGTGTGGAATGAAAAACCCGAGTTTCCAGGATTAAAAAAAAAAACTGCTATCTCCGTATGAGATCGACTAACTCGCATTCAATTGAAAAAAAAACAACATAAAGAATCCTCTCGTCAAAATAAAAGACCCATCTGGACGCCTGCTTTCAACAGATTGAATATCTTAAAAAAGAAATTTTCTATGGTTTTATTTTAATTCGTTTATATTGTCCTTTTCCAGATGTTTCCCTAAACTTTATCCACAAAACAATGACGATTGACAATTTGTTTGGTCACTGTGGCATTGCTGAATGTAAAAAAAAATGATATTGCACCACTAATTTATGTGCACAAATGTGGTGTTGTTAAAGTCGTGAAACACTTATTTATTGTTGTACAATAAATATTTATTGTTCCAGTTCACAAAAATCTGACGATTTTTATTCAAAAGACCTCAGCGGAAGGCAATTGTATTAATTTCATTATCATTTTTTTATTAGAACTAATATTCATTTTTATCATCGAACATGACGATCCAGTTATTTCTTGTTTAACTGCAAACCGCTTTGGGAAGGTAGGACTGCATTTTATTAACGAATCTCTTCTTAAACCCCAAAATTCCTTTTTGAAACACGAGATTAAGGAAAAGGCGTCCAAGGTATGCGGATTGGAGACAGTCGCACGATAGACACGCAAAGAAGTACCCTCTAAGAGGGTATACTTTGAAAGATGAAAGGGTTGCAACGGCAACCAATTCCCCCAAAGACACGAAGGAAGGAAGGGAAATTTATCGTTTGTAAACTCGATCCGTGTGTCTCATCCCAAGAATCGCAATGACTACTGCGCTCCCCCATGACTACAGCTTGTACTTATCTTGTGCCATCCATCCCACTTATTGTCAAAGAAACCTAAATACTTTCTATTAGTATTCTGGCCGCCGGCTATCGAGGCGACCCAGCGGTGATTGAAATGCAGCACCGGCCATGCGATTAGATCTCTACACCGAAGGAGCAAAATCCCTTCGATTTGCATACAAACGCTGTCCAAGGGAACCGACGCACACTCGTCCCTAATCCGTCTTCCAGAATTCTTGGGAGGGGGGAGGGGGAAGAAGGCGAAATCTCTTCTCCCACCAGGGCAGCATTACAAATGTTACCTCCATTCGCTACGGAGCAGACCAATCTCCGTTCAAGATCCCACCTTTGCGTCCGACGACGCAAAAAAAAAAAAAGACCGCTGACTTTAACAAGAGGAGTAAAGGTTGTTTGTTTTTGATACGTGAAATTGCAGTCAGTTATACGTTTCCTTCTTCCTCCTCCTCCTCCTCCCCCCCTGTATTTGAGAGCAAGTTTCAATTTTTCCTCGGAAAAGAAGATCAAAAGGTTTAAAGGGATGGCAACACCTCTGTATGCTAATGAAGAAGGAGGCTGTGGTCATCAGTCTTCCCTCGGTTAAGATTTACTCTGATCGCTACGCATTCCGAACACGTACTACACCATCACGCCTTATTCCCAGGATAGCTGAACAGAGTTTCTCTACAACGACAGATAAACCACGTGCGTCCTTAAGGTCCCTTCCCGTCACAGAGAGAAATAAAATATTCTCTGTCTCTTTTTTCTTTCTTTCCCCCTCCCCCCCTACCTGTTTTATATTTCCTCATAAACTTTTCGTATTTTCTATTCCTCTTATTTTCTCCTCGTTTGTTTCTTTGCGTTAAGTTTGAGGAAGAGCTAGACCTCCTTCCAGTGTGTTAAGCTGGTGAGTTAATCTTATTCTTCACAGTTAAGGAATGATAGTTGCAGCTAAATGAGAATTCAGTGTTCGCTGTCAATGGTGTAACTCGTCACCCCTTTAAATGTCGTTTCCTCGCATAACTCGCAAGCTTGTGTTGCTGCTATGACATCAGGATATTTCCTTTCATTGAGATAGCAATTTTGCAATTGACTGCAGATCACTTAACTCGAAAAGCAATTCAGATAACAAGTTAAGCATACTATTATTAGACAGTTATGTATACACTCGATTCATTACTCGGATATTTACACACCGCGTTGAACAAGGTAAGCAAATCTTTAGCAGCAGTTTGCTTAATTAAATTAATCAATCTCTAATTGATGAGAGCAGAGGAAAGCTGTCCTTCTACAATTCACCACGAAACTCTCATTTCTGTTCAGAGCCACGACTCAGAGCAATTATATTATAGTAGTGTTATGAACTTTGCAATATACTGTGTGTGTGCGTGTGCGCGCGCGCGCGAGCACACACATTTCCATTTACCTCTGATTCAGAATTTGTTATGTTTATCTCCTCTTCGTTATCTTCACTGTAAGTTTTTTTTTTCCAAACTCAAGCTGATTGATTTTTATCCAGATTCGGTATTTGAAATTCTTACAAGAATTTTGTTTTTCGAGCCATCTTTGTTACAATCGCACTGTTTTCATCACTTAATTATATTAAGTGATGAAAGATTTTTATAATACATAATTGCGTTTTTTTATTTTCAAATGCTGAGAATAATTCTTTATTGGCTTCATGGAATTTACGAAAACGACGTTATATTTAGGATCGTATTAAAATACGTCTAGTTACTTCAATTTGATAATTCTAATGGTAGAATTACGAAAAGAAAGAAAGAAAGCAATTTATGCCTGCAGCAAATAATCCAAAAATCTTTCTAGATTCCATCGTTGTGATCAAAATAGTGTCACTATGCAAAAAAATGCTTTTATAACTGGTACCTTTTTTAATGTTGTTCATCATCATTTTCTTTTTCGTTATAACATAGCATGATGTTGTAATCGTCTCATTCATTATCAAGGAATAACATCATAACAATGGAATTCAATCATCTTTGGAGCTTTATCTTTCAACACTGTTTCGACAATCAATGCCTTAACAATATACTTTAATCGGTACTTCGTTTACTTGATTATTACGAATTTATTATTTATTTTCTCCTCAATTGTTAACTCGTAATACTTTAACAATAGGACTTAATTTATTGTTGTAAGATTACGCCTTAATGGGGTAATTTTTTGGTATGAATAAAAGCCACCACTGAAATTAATTTACTCCTTGGATTAATGAATTCAACTAAACATTTGCGTTTGTATATATTAATTTTATTACTTCAGTTTTTTTGTTTTAACTTAAGTATTTTTATCTTTTAATGTATTTATTTCTCTCTCTCTCTCTCATGGCTTCCTCCACATGTTATTAAATCTTATACTATTCGTTCCCCATATTTGAATTTCAACTTCATTATACTGATATCTTGCGATATGACTCTTACTTTGCAGCAATAACTCATGCAAACCATTGGAAGCTAAGTCATAAACCAAGATGAAAACATATCTTCCTTTCTGTCTTCTCTCCGTTTATCTACATTTGGGATCATTAGATTTTTTTTTATTCCGATTGCGTGCGATTATTTAATCCTTTAATAGCTAGGATTAAAACTATAATACTTGCAGAATTTTCTTAAAGAACACCTAATTTTTAAAAACCGCTTAAAATGCTGTAGCGAGGAACATTAATTGCTTGGCGACTTCTTGTTCTCTTTCCACCTTCTTTGTCATCAGGCAGAACGACCTTTCATTAAGCTAGAGATTGAAGAAAGAGAAGCTTAGCGGAACCATGCATTAACTGGTTACGGAGGTAAGCAGAGAGTGAGAGAGAGAGACAGAGAGAGGAGGGATGGGAGGGTAGGCATTGATCATCCGAGTGTAAAGTGACACTTTCCCCGTGCCAGCGACATAAGGAAGAGTTATTATCTTGTTTACCCATTGTGTAACAATTTCAAATGGGACGCCATTACACCGGAAGGTGGCGTGCCATTCCTGAGGGCCAGCTGCTAACTCAGCCAGAAAATGAGCTAATGAAAGTGAAGATATATAGAGACGCCAGAGTATGAAGGATGGCTTGCTGAGATGTCTGACCCTAGCGGCATTCTAAACACGTGCACAAGAATTTTATGATTCAAGAACAGTTCGACTCTGTTTATGCATTTATTTATTTTTTATTTTTTGATATGCACGTTGCTCAAATGAAAAACAAATTCCAATTCTACTTCCATCGGATAGCTTTATTCTTTTTTTTTTTTTTAGGAAGATGTGGTACTAGAATTTGCTTCAAAGATATTACATTGAAGAAGCTCAGGATCATTGCTCGAAAGAGTTCGACGGGATGACGAGATCAACGACGAGAACCATCCATCTCGATGGAATCATCGAACGTGGTGTTCCCGATTATCCGAAAGCATTATTCCGAAGTTGATCTATCAAGAGTTAGTTGGGATAATCAATCAATCGTTCAATTAGCGACTGGATTATTCTTTATTCGTTATTATCCTCATTTAAGGAGAGGAAGCGACTAATCTGATTCCAGAGGAAAGTACCATACGTATAATAATTGACGTTGTGTATTAGATTAAAAATACGAGTCAGCCAAACTATCTACATATGGGTGCTTTAAGTAACTGCAAATAAGGTCCATCTAAGAACTTCTCGTTTAATAAAGAATATGAGGCAGTTTTATTACATGAAAAAATCCTTTCATTCATTTTGGAGCGCAGCTGAAAAAAACAATCATTTGAACGATGTGCTAACCTAAAGCTTCAGTTACTAAACACTGTGCAAATAACTCAAGAACTTTAACAAAAAAATGATTCTTACACGTTGCCTAACGTTAGCTGTTTGGAAGATCCAAAGGAAAATTACTTTGAATCTTCAAAACAGCTTGACTCTTGTTTAAAAGTATTTTCATTCCTGATCAATTATCTGTTAATTTTCATTAACAGATAACTGCTCCACAAATAACTATCTTTGCTAATTGACTTTGTCTCTTACATCGTCGTCTGCATCTTTATCAATATAATTCTAATGGTCAACTTAAATCTTCTAATGCTTACATGATATTAACAAACAGTTCGTTTTTTAATCGGAATGACTTATTTACACACTGAAAATCAAAGAGCTTCGTAATATATTCGAACTTATCAATTATACAAATAATAAATTCGAAGCGCTTAAGAGCTATAAAATCGATATATCAACAAAATATTTGAGGAAATGTATGCGTTATGTAAATACTGTTTTCGGATAAGCGATAAATATTTCAAATTGATTTAGAGAGTGCTTCAGAATGTCTAGAACAAGTGCTTGTGTTTGTACAAATGTTATCGCTTAGGGCAAAACAATATTTCTTTGTTAAAGAACTACCCAGTGTGATAGTAATGGGTCTCGGTGGAGCCATTTTCACAGGTTATCAATAATATAATTTTTTCCGATCGCGACAAATACCAATCCTTCGAAGTTCTGACACACACGCGCACATACATAAAAATCCTAGGGAAAAAAATAGACTTGTTACACCATTTCTGCTACCGAAAGAAATCCCTATATATTTATCCGTATCAAAAGCTCTCTTAGAATGCCAGAGGGGTAGTTTGATGTTCTACTTGCGGCACACATAGCCATTGTTGGGAGACAGAAGACATGGATTATATATTTATTGCCTCCTTTGTATTCAGATTTATTTACCGTGGGGGCCAAACAGTTAGCTTATCTCTTGGCTCAGCACTGGAGAGGATGGATTTATCTTGCAACTTTTACTGTACTTCAGAGACTCATAAAAGAGCACTAAATGTTTGTTAACGGCTGACGTAGCCTTCCTAAAATTGGCTCCACTTAGTAGAATTAGTATTCTTGCACGTTAGACGAAGCCTCTTATGACTAGAAGTCAATTTTTTTTATCTGATTTATAGAAGCAATCAAACTGTGTCTTACAAGTTCTCCATCTTAACTTTTGCTTCTAGAGGAAAGTGTCTACTATTAAAAGTCGTCAGTCAATGTTGTTACCGGAAATTTTATGTCTCTCTCTGTTACTTTTGTGATTCGTAATATTTGGCGGGGACTGTTCCTTTTTTCAAAACTTTTCTTTGTGTTTCTAATCGGAAGAATAAAAAAGATTGTAACTGTGCGAAAATTATTCTCTGGAGATGCGCGAGAAAAAGCCGCCTTGTCGTCATAATTAGAGACCTCTTTCGGGCATCTCCCAACATGGAATTGTTTAGATCATAAAATAAAAGACTTCGGGTTTTCTTACGTACATACTTTCTGCCCATCACTTATTTTTTTCGTGTATATAATTGAGTTAGACGTTGTTTCTTTTGTAGGTTGAGTTTTTTTAACAACCCCTTCAATCCCCCTTTTTTTTATCTTCTCTCCTTGTTTATCTCATCCATTATTTTGTTTATTTTCTTGCTTGTCAAAAAAATCCACACTTTGAATTTCTGGCAAATATTTTTTAACTGATTTAATTGAAGTGTGAAAAAAATGGATGTTTTGATGTCTTCAAAATCACATAAGATTGTTAGACATTACCAAAAAAGAGTGATCATTAATAATTCTTCTTATCCTTAAACTGTTATAATAAAAAGTTGATAAACACGTATGATGAAAAGTCCTACCTCTAATTTACTTGTCATTAACAAAACGAATATAATTTTATTTAAAATATTACGAAGCAAAGATATTTTATTTTTTTATTATATCATTGACAAGGTACATTTATGTTTACATTTCCGTTCAATGGATACTGCAGCTTTTGCCTCAACAGTGGATAGTACTGCAGCAAGCCTTTCAATAATTGCAGTGACGTGATTGAGTGGTTTAAGATGCTGACTTTAGATACAGATTTCTCTATGTGCGTGAATTAAAATCAAATGGAGCAACTTCTATGCTTTTACGCAGAAATTTCCACTCTTCCACAGCCAACGCATGTGCCTTCTGGTTGGATTGTCGGAATTACTGGTAAGACATCCTTAGGTACTGTCCTAGCACCTAAGGGTGGGAGGTCAATGTATTGTGTCTTAATTGCGTGTGAATTTCTAGTTAGTTTGGGGGTTACGCGGAGTGAAAACTCGAGCTTCCGAGAGGGGAAAGGCCCATCCACCCTTCGTATGCGACTGGCTAACTCACCTTTAGTAGAAAAGCCTTTAGAAAAACTCTTCGTGTCTTAGACAGATTCTGATTCAGGTCTTTTCCGATCAAAGGGCTTCGTCGTAACTTACTGAGCTCTCTGGTTAAAAAAGATCTGAATTCGATTTTCACAATCAAGTGAGGAATTTTTATTCCAACATGGAATTGTTTAGTGCGTATAGAGGACTTTTTGATTTGGACGGAGATCGGTCTGTTTTCATATTATCAAATGCAGTTGAATCCATTCCTAAATACGTGTGTGTGTGTGTGTGTGTGTGTGTGTGTGTGTGTTATAGTTTAGTTTTCGGGTATTAATACAGCTAAACCTTTTGGGCGGTAATCAGTCAATGCTCTTATCATGTGATGTGCGAGATCACATATAGAACTTTTTAAAGAAAAAAGATTGACATCAACTGGGTTATATTGGTCGAAGTAATTTATTTGATACTAAATAAGACAATACCAACAATTTGTTATTTTTCGTATTTAATATCAAATAAATTACTTCGACCAATATAACCCAGTTGATGTCAATCTTTTCCTTAGTTCATATGGTCGAAAATAACATAAATCATTAAGAACCTTTTTAAAGCTTATCGCAGTTCCATGCTGTTTGATGAAAGATGATGGACATTGCGTCATCCTTAATGACACCAGAAAAAAAATTAGTTCTCTCGATATATATATATATATATATATATATATATATATATATTTTTTTTTTTTTTCAGAAATAGAAATTTGCAAGTATACAGCTATTGGTAGGTATGAGATTGCTCAAACGTTTATTCTGAGATTATCTCCTGAACACTCCACAACTTCACGTGGATTTCAGTACTCAAATTGGATAGTTTTGGTGATTGAAGATGGTTCATTTATAAGAGAAGTTGCTCTATTTGAAAACGGAATACGTTAAAGATATTGTGATCGTAGTTGTTTTAATGATATTGCAGTAGAGCGCTATCTGGTATTTGAAATCAGGGCTGCAGTATTTGCGTTACTTTCGAAAGGGTTCACTGAATAGATCATGAAATGAAGGTTAAGAATCTGTTCAATGAGCATATCGTTAGGTGTGCTTTATTTTATAGAGCATTTTAACATTAAGTAATACCTGTTAATCTATATTAAATGTTTATTACTAATTCTAGAAGTTCACTACATTAGGAATGCTGATCTGGAATATATTAAAATAAATCTAAGAAGCAAGAGTAGCATAAAAAAACAAGAACTTGCTCCGTTTTTTTATATTCTTCAGCAGTAGTATCTCTTATAGCGAGATGGAGAGGGAGGGAGCCAGTTTGTTGAACTGGGAAGTAAAAGTTTAATATATTAACCGATACTATTAGTGTTGATTATTGGGATTCTTTATAAAAGAAAGCACGGCTGTTGGTTTCTTCGTAAGTAATGCATATCTTCCTCAGTAAAGTAATCTGTAATGTATTTCCATACACTACGCAAATACACTTCGTGGCTGAAAATATTTTAATGCGATTTTCCTTAAAAACTGAACATAAATAAGGAGCACTGATGCTTAATTATAGATTTAATTAAAAAATATAAGGAAGGCCGATTATAAGATGTCTCTAGAAGAATTAGAGCTCCTTGAATCTCATTAATAATGGCTGTAATAGGATTTAATTTAAGACTAAATCTTACCCAATAAAAACTATGCAATCAAATAATTATTCCTAACTTCTAACCTAACGTTATGTTAAATTTAATCTGAACAGTCCTGAAAATGCAGATTTCATTCTGTAGGATAGAGATAACAAGGATGGTAAAATGAGGGGTTATTTAGTACAATGAATTCGTAGAGAGAATGATTGAACTTTCACATATACGTAATTTTCTATTTGAAATTTTACAAATGTTTCGGAGAGTAGCGGAATTATATATGGGAGCTTAGACGAACGAAACTCACCATATTTGTAAAAATATGTACACAGTACAGAACGCCCACCAGTGTTCTTGGGGGGGGGGATTAAGTGAGTCAGTAATAGTGGGATAATTAATCATCCAACTGCTCTCTGTTATTGTCTAGGATTTATAAGAAGGTTTTCAAGAGTACCTACCGAAACGTTGGACAGTTGTTCCACGGTGAATTGGGGAATTATAAAAGCGAAGGGGGTTGTTCAAAGAAAAGTATTTGGTCGGAAGTCCGTTTTTGGATGCTGAGCTAAGTTCTGATATGTTTATCCTGGTTGAAACTTGCAGTTAAGGGAAATCCATTCTTGATTGGTGAACCTCTGTGATATTAGACGTCGGAGTAGGTCAACTGAAGTCTTTATTTTGCAAGATACAAGATATGTCAAAGATGTGGAAAAATGACAAAATCTATAGGTATGCTTAATAAAGAAGTGAAAATAAAGAAAAAGTTATCCATAAGTGTCGAGTTTGCCAATTAAGAAAGAATGATTATTCCTAGGGAAGGCAAGCAATAATTACGTCTTTTGAATGAAAAACAAAACGTGATTTCGATTCCTGTCTAAGAAGAAAAGAAAAACTTTAGGATTTTCAACTAACGGATAAAGCTGAATTAGGTGGTCACATACGGAGCCGGTGTTTTTTTTTTTTTTTTTTTCTTTTTTTTAATTTTTTTACATGAAACTGGGATTTTTTGCTTCGCCAAATAGACAAACCTACCGAAGAACACTTTTCATTAATAGACATTACAGATTCTTGAAATTGGATTAACCATTCTATCTTCCGAATTACGCTTACACAAAACTTAGTTACTGGTTATATAAGCCTTTCAAAACTGTGGTAAAAATTTCTGCCTAAGATGGAAATTCCAGATATAAAACGATGAATCTTCTAATGTTACAATAATCGAAAACTAGTTCCGCACACTTTTAGAAAGGCCGAAAAAAGTTCTCATTTTTATAATAAATGATGGCTTATATTCTCGAGCGCATTCACCAGCATCACTTAAAAGAACACAAACTTTTATTCCATTAACCTATCGGAGGACATGTTTTGCGATTACATTCTCCATAACAATAACCACAACAATACATTTCTTGCAAACAGAACAAGACATGTTTCCGATGACATATTACATCTAAACATTTTTATTGCTACCAGTTAGCGTGAATAAACAAATTTATGGATTTTCAATCAGCAGGTTGAATGTATGAGAATTGTGGAGGAAATATATTCATATCGCTCAATTTTCTGTTCTCTCCTCCTTCTTTCCTCAGACAATATTTCAATGCGAAACATTTCTTAGAAAATCAATAGTAATTGAAGCATATTAGGAATACTACCAACTAAATTTTCTAAATTTAGCAGCCACGCAGAAGTTGTGGCAGAATAAAATGTTAGTTTATCACAAAACTGATAAATCTTTACTTCAATGAATATGAAGCTCCTCATAAAGCAAGAAAAGAAGCTAATTTTTCTCAGGTAATATTTTTCAGGCTTTCGCCGAGACCATCGTCCGTATATTAAAAAAAAAAGCAATGTCCCATACTTTCGTATACAAAACATTTACAAAATTGGAATCCTTAAAAAATAAATAAAATTCGGTCAATTTTTAAACTTCGAGAAACTTTTCTTGCTTACGGTATATTTCCTCCATCACTTTTAGAATTTCTAGCAAGTTGAGAACATTTTTCTCCGATTTTTTTTGATATTTCAAATACAAGTAATCATATTCTCCTGCTACGTCTCCAGAACTAATATTTTTTTTCTCTCGAATGATTAAGTCGTTCACATAAAAATGTGCATATCAGAAAAAACGACTACCTATTTATCGCCCCCTCGAAGTTTATATAATCCCTATCGCCGATTTATAAATCCTCTTTTTGAGTTAATCTGCATTTTACTACTATCAAAGCGACATGGACGCGGAGCCTAAATTAAATACGAAATAAAAAAAATATTTAAAAAACCGTCGCCTAATAAGCAGTTCAACGGTCCAGTCTGTTTCTTTAATTCAATTTTATTATTTTTATTCATTTTTTTTTTCGGAATTTAACAACCAATTATAATTTTTAGAATAATACGCCGATAACCCTAATGTAATAAAAAAACTAATTATATATTGTTTTTTATGTAACGATATCTAATATATTAATATATAAGCAATACGAAAAATAAATTTAAATTATTAAAAAAAAATCTTAGCCCACACACGGTCAAATGCACTCTATAGGTGCGGGGAATAATTTATATCCCCCTCCCCCAACACACACATACACTTAAGCCAACGCTGTTTTTTTCACTATAACAATTTCTTTTTATACTGAATTAGTAACATTCATTAGCAATTCGCTTATTATTTTCATATCTAATGTTTGTATCGTAATGTACATCTCGAAAGAACAGAATATTAGATATCGTTAAGATACCGTAAAAATTCCTTGGCGATTCCCAATAAAAGATTATTAGAATTAAACTTATCATTTTCAATTAAAGGTGTGCTTTTTTAGTGAGCAATTTTAAATTGAATTAAAGAAAGTATAATATTTAATTAATTTTTCTTTATTTAAATATTTTTTTAAATTTGATTTTTAAATTTAATTAAAAATTATAACTTTAGATATTGAGTTAAAAACTATATCCAGTACATTTGATGTAAAATTTGTAACCAGAAATATAAACACTTGTCTAATTATTTCATAAACAACTGTTACTGTCAGCATAAGGGCAATAGAACCTTATGCTGACGGTTTTCTCCAAATTTACGGTGCTTCGAAATATCTTTTGGCTGTAAATTTTGCCATAAACTCTGAGAATAACTTTTTTTTTATCCTCTACACTTAAAGAGTGTTTATGTATCTTTACATCTATATATCGATTTTTCTCTTCCATTTTTCAGCTGTGTACATCAGAAAAGCGCAATGATTGGTCTACTTCCAGACGATAACACTTTTCCTCAATAGGTAATTTATCTTCACCCACAACGGGTCCCTTTGACAGGTAGATTAAATACAACAATTGGTTTCTGACAGGGCGTTTCGCTTTGGAGACAATGAGGGTTTTGTTCGGCGGATCATTCATCAGCTCTAGCAGTAAGGGTTTTGTATATTCCTCTTCAGTAATCTGAATAACGTGTGCTATCCACTGTTTAATTCATAGTAAGTCCAATGTAAGGCGTTTCTTCAAAGTGATTTTCAAGTGCTCGCCTGTATTGAATAATGTCAGATGTTTTTGAGTCAAATGAATATCTGATATCATTCTCTTTTCGTTTTATTCGTTATCTCTCAAGTTTTTTTTTTGTCACTTTCCTATAATAATTCCTAACATTTTGTACAACGCCATTTACCAACTTGGATTATCATGCCAGTAAACCCACCAACCTGTCGGAGAATAAATATAACAATAAAATCCATGGTACTTAATAGCCCTTAAGGCCTACGACCAGAGAGGCTTTAGTTTTATGCTTAAATATATATTTCTGTGTGTAAATTGGGCGTGTTCTCCTAGCCCATTTGTCCTGGTTGAGGAATGAAAAATGTTTCCACTTCCATAGGAGAACGGGGTATAAAAGCACTTATAAATGTTCTTCACTTCATAGACAGGAATCGAATCCACGGACTTTATCGATACAGAACCGAGCTATGGAAGCTATTCCTTCAACAGACAATCAGATCTAGCACATTTTATATTGCATCACACATAAATTAAAAGCACTAACAAAAAGACGAATATGAGGATAGAGTTCGTGTCTTTTAAGTCGTGGAATACCACGACAACCCACGAAGAATGTTTTGTTTTCGTATCCTCAAGATAACGTTCGAAAGTTTAATAGTTTCCGACATTATTTGGCTACTTGATGCACATTTGCTTATACGCATTCGTCATTGTCAGATGGATTTCCATATCCATCTTTATATCATTATGAACGTTCCAAACCAAGGACAAAAGCTATTTCCATAGTCTCTTATTTCCATAGTCTGTTATATTTGTCAATAACATACTCATAGAGATGTGTGTAGGAAAAGGACTAATTCACTTTATTTGCAAAAGCAATCTTTATAAAGATGACTTCATGGGCAGGTTATAACCCACCAGTTTTTGAAAACAATGTGGCAAGACAGATATTGCGCTACACAGATTTCTTACCTAATTGACATTAAAAGGATATTTATTATTCTCTTTTTAATAAGGCTTACTTCAAGTTGAAGCCTTTACTTTCATATTAAAGAAAAGAAATAGTTCACGGCATCACTTATTTTCACTATTAAGAAAGACTAATTATTATGCTTACTGCATTCTTATTACTGATGACTTCTCTTATCAACAAAATTTCTTATTATTTGTTTTTCTGGAAAGTTAATTTCCAAGTGGAGTATTTCACCTAATTTTTACTAAAACTATATTCTCCTGAATTGACCAACAACTTGTTTCTAAGTTCAGTCTCATTAGCGCCGCACACGTTTCACTTTCACATTCAGTATTTTCCTAATTGTTTCCTTCTCTCAATATTTTTTTTTAACATTTTATTATTTCTGAAATAAATTACATACATTATATGAATACAATTATGCATAACAAATACTTTCTCGTACATAAAGGTTTTTTAAATAATAATAATAACAATAACTGTTTACAACGTATATTATTATAATATTCATAATGATGATTATTACAGATGTTTCTTTGCAATTTTACACTTTATATGTACAATATCAATGGATATAATCACTCTATATTGCATACCTTTGTTACAGTTATTACATACATTACATACATTGGTTTACATGTGATACATCTTGGATGAGAACTAATTTCTCTGCTTTCATCCTCGAAGCTTATATGTAAGCTTATCTGAGGATGACACCAGTTGGTTATTATTTATTGTTTTTTTTTGCTGTGTTGGAAAGCTACGAAATCTATGATTAAGATATTCGCGCGCGCGCGCGCACGCACGCACGCACGCACGCACGCACGCGCACACACACACACACACACACACACACACACACACACACACACACACACACACACACACACACACACACACACACACACACACACACACACACACACACACACACACAAATACATTCCAATAACTTGGAATGTATTGATGCGTCGCTGAACTGGAAGCCTGAATGAATATATTGTGTTTCATATTAAGTTTGTATGGTATTGTGGGTGCGTGTTTCTTGTTCGTAGTATGTCCTGAGAGCTCTTTTCAGGCTATTGTAGTTTGTAAGGTTTCTGTATTCAAAAGGTAATTTGTTTATCATGTGTGGATGTAGAAGTTTCGCATGGCCTTTCCGTAGTGATTATTGTATTTATATGTGATATAATTAGTAGTCTGTGGTCTTGTTATACGGTATGTATTTCTGACTGTCCTGTAGTTGGCATCGAAATAATGTTTTAGCAAAGCTGCATAGTAACATAAATGTTTTGCTGTCAGTATTTTGTGTTCTGATATTGCAATGTTTATAAGGTCGTGATTTTCTCTTTGTTCCCAAAATATCAGGTTTATCATTTTGTACTGTAGCGACATTAATCTATTTAATTTGTAGAGTGCACAAAAAGCATACGTACGTTGTTATAGCGTATCTTAGTATATTTTGGCATAGTGCTTTGTATATTAGTGTTTTTAGGCGTATGGGAACTATGTCTTTTAACCTGTAGAGTTTGCCGCTTATTGTTCGGAGTTTGTTGTGTAGATGGTTTATGTAGCTATTCCAGTTCATATCTGCATCGAAGTAAATTCCAAGGTATCGTATTGTTTCAACCTGAGTGATTATAGTGGTTTTGCTGTTCTGTGTGTTTTTTATGTTGAATGGTTATATATTTGTTATCAACTGGTCGAGTCGGTGGATTTCTGAATATCATTAATTTTATCTTTTCTGAGTTTAGGTGCATTGAGTTTTTCGTGAGCCAGTCTATGATCAGATTTATGTCATGTTACATATTTGTTTGGGCTATGCTTGCGTTATTATGGATGGATATTATTGCTGTATCGTCTGCATATTGGAATATTTTACCTTTGAGTGGTAGCTGATTAATATCGTGCGTGTAAATGTTGAATAGAGTTGGGGAGAGTACAGCTCCCTGTGGTACCCCACAGGTTACCGGTAGCGCTCTGCTTCGGTTTGACCCGATACGTGTGATATGTTTTCTATTTTGAAGGTAGTTTGTAAACTACCTATGAAGAGGCCCGTCTATTCCAACATGCCCCAGCTTTTCTAACAAGGTTTGATGTGTGAGTGTATCGAATGCTTTAGTTAGATTAATAAAGACTACCATGGCAATTTTGTTTTTGTCTAAGGCGGTATTAATTACGTCTGTAAAGTCTTCCAAGAGAGATGTTGTTCCCTTATTTTTCTGAAAACCATATTGTGTTTTGGGGATAATATGAAAGGACTCTGTGTATGCTGTGAGTTTCTTCAGTATGATCCGCTCCATAATTTGATTGATAATTGGTAATGTTGCTATGGGTCTGTAATTGCTGATTAAATTTCTTTTTCCATGTTTGTATATGGGTGTGATTATGGCGGTATTTAGCATACTTGGTATCTGTCCTCTTTTAAATATTTTATTTATTAATTTTAGTAGGATAGGACATAAACTAGTTGCATGTTGCTTTATATCTTTAGGTCGTATACCATCAATTCCTGGGCCTTTGTTTGCTTTGATTTGATGTATTGCAGAGAGAAGTTCTGCTTCTTTTATGGTTGGGAACCATTATGTCTGTTTTGATTGCGGTCCAAGTGGAGGATCTCGTTTTGTGATTGGGGGAATATTTCTGTGCAGTTCTTGGATGGAGTCTGCAAAGTATTGGTTAAAGTCATTTGCTAGTTGTTGGATAGGTTTTGCGTCTTTCATGAAGCTGTGTTTTATGGTTTCGGAGGCGGTGGCGTTGGGAGCACAATCTAGCATCTCGTTGATCAGGTGCCAGGTTTGTTTCGTGTTGTTTTGTGCAGAGGTTATTTTGTCTCTGTAGTAGCTTCTTTTTCATTTCTGATTTGTGTTGTAAGGCGATTTCTTGTTATCTTATATTCAGTTTTTAAAGCTGTGTTGTTTGGATATCGCTTTAATTCTTTCCATAAAGCGTCCTTTCTGTGTATTTCTAGGATTAAGTTTTGTGTTATCCAAGGATTTTGTGTTGTTTTTGAACGAATTCGGACTTTCTTTGTAGCTTTCTTATATATTTCCTCCAGTGTTAGTTTAATGTTGTTGTATAAGATATCTGCTGAATCTGATGCCAGGTGTTCCCAGTCTGTTTTTCTTATTTCGTGGTTGACTATTTCTTCGTCTATTATTGTTTTCTGTCGCTTTTCTTCTGTAGGACATTGCACGGATATAGTCTTGGTGTGCAGATTTAGAGCGGTGAAGTAATGATCTGATACTTTGCACTTTATGACTGATGCAGTCTGACGGTTGTGTGGTGCTCGGACGTTTATGTGATCTAGACAGGAGGCAGTGATAGTATTTCCGAATATTTCTTCTCTAGTACATGATGTTATTGTTGGTATTAGATTATACGTAGGCTTTTCAATAAGTAATAAGACTATATTTATACAGAAAACATATTACCTTTAATCGTCATCATTTACATGGGCTTTTTCGAAGTAACTACCGTGAGACGCGATGCATTTGTCCCAACGTTGCGTCCACTTCTTAAACACATGTGGGAGTCCGTTTTTTGAGAGTTCTTTCAAAACCGCCTCCGCAGCTTTTGCACATGCTTTGTTGCTTTCGAAATGGCGGCTTCTTAGTGGTTTCTTGAGCTGAGGAAACAGCCAGAAATCGCACGGTGCGAGATCAGGACTGTATGGAGGGTGTGGTAGGATATCTGTGTTGTTCTTCTGCAAAACGTCCACTACACAACCAGCAATATGTGGCCTTGCATTATCGTGGTGCAAATAAGAAGCCATTCTTCAGCAATGGACGCTTCCTTTTGACGTGCTTGATGATAATCGCTGCTGTGTTGATCATTGTCTCTGTGATGGACGTTGAATGTCTTCCCTCACGTTCAAGATCTTCCACATTTTGCCTTCCTTCCTTAAAAGTTTTATGCCAGCGAAAAACACTTGCCCTCGACATTGCTTCATCGTGGAAAGCTTCGCGTATCATGTTAAAAGTGTCCGATGCCGATTTTTGCAAACGCACCCAAAATTTAATCGCATAACGCTGTTCCAAGGACGCTTCCATTTCGAAGACTGGTCGCACCTCGTAGGCGCGCCGATGAGCACTTGCGTTTAGTCACATGACACTCTGGCACATCAGCCGGTATACGCCATCTATCAACCTCTTTTGTTAATACATACAGCAACATTTCTTTATTCCACAGAAATTAATAATGTGATGAGTGGTTTCGCCACAGTAAAATTAGTCTTATTACTTATTGAACAGCCCACGTACATGGATAGCGTGTCTAGGTATTGTACAGTGTTGTTCTGGTTTTCGTTTGCAATATTTATGTTTATGTCACCAATTATCATTAGGTATTCGGTTGAGCATATTTCTTGGCGTGAAAGCCAGCAATTGAGTTGTTCGTGCAAGAATTTTATCATGTTTATGTTTGGTGGCCTGTAAATAGCATTTAGTATTATGGGATGCTCTGTATTCGTGGTATTACTGATTTCTAGGCAAAGGGTTTCAGCATGCTCAAACTGATAGGCCGTTTCTTTTGCTATTAATTTTTGTTTGATAAATATTAATATTCCACACCCTCTTTTTATTTAGTGGCATGATCTATGTTGTTGGAAGCCTGGAATTTGGAAAGCAGTCGCTTCGTCATTAGTTATGGATACTTCTGTTAGAATCAATATATCAATAATATCAGTGTAATTCCTCAGATAAGCCTGTAATAATAACCAATGTTTTCGGATGCTTCTGATGTTAATATGCAAGATTGAGAGACCTCTCACTTGTACTGTGTGTTGTTTCCATGCATCAAGCGATTCGAAAGTACAATTACTGATGTATTCTGGTGTAATTACATCTATCTGATGGTTCACATTCTTTTTTGTTGTATTCAGATCTTATTGAACTACGTTGGAGTCTTTTGTTTCACTCTGGCAACCTATCTTTATCTTCCGAGTTTTTTATTTGTATAAACTTTGAGGTCTGTGACTTTCTCAAGAATATTTTGCCGTCTTTGATCCATAAAAATTGACACTTTTTTTCTGTTTTTTTTCATTTCTTGCTTGGTTAAAAAGATTCTGATTGAAAGGTGTTAAATACTCAGATAGAAAGATTGGCGTATTGTCTTGCGATGCATTTAAATCCTTGACTACTGGTTTTTTCAGTCTGCTGGCTTTTATGAGATTGTCTCTTGTAGCCTTGCTTGTCAGACGGATTATTACTGGTGTGGGTCATGGCAAGCCTTGTTTTTTGTTCTTCCCGGGAATCCGATTTATGGTCTGAATATCATTATGCTGTAGGGGGATGTCAATTGCATGGCCTAACTTTAAAACTACGTCTCTGAGATTTTCTGTAGATTCAGTTTCTGGAAGACCATTTATGATAAAGTCTTCTTTATGATGTTGTTGGTTTAAAACTTCATATTGTAGTTTCAGGGAATTAAATTCTTGACGGAGTTCCAATGTGTCTTTTATCAATTTGTGCTGCCTGTCAGTTAGTGCGCTAATGCTGGTTTTAATGTCTTTTACCGTTTGCAAGACTTCTTTGACTTTTGAATTATTAAATTTAACAAACTCTTCATATTCGCTATTTTTTTGTTATTTGTTTATTCTGTTTATCAAATAGTTCTTGGACAAGATCTACCAAGCTGGCTTTTATATTTTCTAAACCTTTTTCTAGTAATAAATTTACGGAACACAAACTATAAGACTCACCGGTATTTTTTTATCTGTTCAGTTCATCATCCAATTCTTCCTCCGGCGTAATCAGTTGCGTCGCGGGTGGAGGCGTTTCTTTGTTCTCTCTGCGGTATAGGCATTTCCATTCCTCTTGCTTGGCATTGGATTTGCGTTGCCATGTTGTTTCTGAAACTCCGGAATATGTAAAGTGAAGATTCCTAAGGCATTTCCTGCAGGTTATATGACTTCTGTCGGACGATAATTCCTTCAGGCACTTGTTGCACTTCATGGCTCACCTTTCTTCCCTTGGACAACTATAAAGATGGTGCCGTCCTTTGTTCTATGCTCGTTAGTGACCACAGTGAACTCTGCTCAATTTTCAACACACTCAAAATTTGGGTTTCACTCGGCCAATTTCGATGAATTATATATCACTGTCTTCAACGTGACAAGAAGAGTCACTTTGTGCTTTTAAATTAACAACAGGAGTTTGAACCACATTAAAGTATAAAAACTGGACCAGCGATTAGCGAATCAAACATAGCTTAATCTCTATCAAGTTTAATCTCTACCATAGCTGGCACAAGATTATCGCTAATTTTAAACGAGCCTAGTGTAGAAAGGCAGACAAATGCCTCTATTTCGTGGCTAGTCCATAACTCTAATGAAATATATTATTGTTTGAAGTAGTGTGAGTTCTACGGTCGAGTTTCTTGAGTTTACAGAATGAAAAACCCGAGTTTACGGGAGAAAAAACTTGGACATGCCAAAGATCGACTAACCCGGGAACCTGACGAAGAATGGATTAGAGAAAGTTTCTCTAGTCAGCGACTAGAATCGATCTATGGATGGAAATGTCATTTCTACAAGCTTATAATAATAATGATTTTGAATAATTTAAAATTTTTCTAGAAATTATGAAATATCATTTTATGTAAATGGAGTTTAAATAAAGAATAGGCAAACATTATGTATATCAGTAATTATTAATATATTCATGAATACTAACACTCATAAATTAATTCCTGTTGTCTGTAAAGTGTAATCTCCAACCAAGGTGGTTGATTATTATGTATCTCTACGTGAGATACATTATGTGCAGTAGAAAGCTAAGATTATGAGGCTTTAATCTCTTTCATCTTACAGTTAGTACTCGATGTCTGAAGATCTGTAAGTTCTTCTGGTCGTTTGCCAGTTTTGAGGGATGAAAAACCCGATTTTACGGGAAAAGCTCTTCCACCTTTGTATGAAACCGTCTAACTCGCGATTTGATCGAAACATCTGATAAAGGTTCGTCACGTCATTGACGCGATTGCAATCCGGGTTTTTCCCAAAGGGCTCGTCTAAACTAAGTGAGGTTACGACGTCTCCAATAAATTCATTAGCGCTAAATATATCATTAATTCATTCGTCTACAAGGAGTTAACGATTGTTAAGTCCTCACGAAGGAACACGCTGTCCTATCAAAATCTTCTGTGGTAATCAAACGGCTTTATACGTCTCTGAAGACTTTTTCCGAATTTCTGGTAAAACGTTGCAACATTATATATTAATACCCTCCACTGTTCGTTTAAACCATTAATGAGGAGGACTGTTGTATCTTAATTATGCGTTCCACTTTATCAAACAAATAATCCATCTACTTCAAATTAAGAATCTTCGCTGGCCACTGCAATATTCCGATGTTATGCTCTTTAATCTGCGTGTTTACAATGTACGCGTTCATTGGCATGAAGTTCTCTACGAGGAACAGCTCGCGGCTGTTTGCATCTCTAAACGGTTCCTTTGGATCTGACTGAGATGAAGCAACCAGTCTTCTCGACACCTCAGTCGGTGTTTTGGACCTATTTGAGCGTATCTTGGAACTCGGTGTTAACCGTACAGTTCCCTGTTTACTTCTTGTTGCTAAGCGCATAATTATAATTGATACACACGTACTAACATTTCTTCTAACTGAATTCTGACTGTCCATCCCTCGGAAACGCTTTTAACTATTTTCACACGTACTCATCGTTCGGCATGCAGGTTCGAAATGACCTTGTTTGATGGCCTTTCCTGCAGGTTTCAGCAAACTACTGACTTCCATTATAGACCGCAAAATTTGAATCTATTTTCATGCAATCGGAGGGACTGTCCCGTGACTTTTGGTAGGAGGGTGCATAGAGAAGGGATTCGTGAACACTAGAATTGTTCTTAAGTATCTGTGTGGATAATAAATAGTATTATTTATTATCCTGTTAGGCATTTAATGGGAAAAAAATCCGACTATGACATGACTGACAGATTTTTTTTTTAATGACTAACAACAGCTGTGTAGAGCCGCATTGAAAAGTCTATGTTCTGTCGAAGACATGGATGAAAGTTCGTGTAGCGAATGGCATTACGATGAATATTAGAGGATTATAATACTGCAAATAAACCTAATATGAATCTCGGACTCAGAACTGTCCAATGAATTTTCAATTATTGTCTGAACTTGTACAAAGTCTGAGCCTATTCCTGTATCCATTCCGTGTTCCAAGTATCTTCTTTCTTTTACCAATTTGATGTCATGAAAGTAAGAGAAGCGAGAATTGCCACAAAATTTATAACTTAAGTAAGAATTTTAAATAATTAACAAATAGGGTATTTCATGACTGTTCCTTCAGAGTATAGCCAGTAGGGAAGACGTCCCTTGGAAAGATCTGGGATGAAATCCCAGAAATATTTCTAAGAGCTTTTGAACTAAAAACGTAATAGTTTCACAGAGAGGTGACCGATGCAGCTAGAGAACATACTCATTGATAGATAGATACAGCGTGCTACGCAGAAAGGATCCAACTTTCTAAAATAACATTAATTAGTTTATATAAATTCAAGTTGCTGACGACAGACCAATGAATTATGCTCAATGGTCTCTAATACTCAATAAGATATGCTGAATTGGTAATTTATTATACAGGAAGCACTGGCTGTTGCAAATCGCAACGTCCATCCATTTGCATTATTTCTCTGTACAATATTATTCACAGAAAGTTGTTCGATGTTTGTCGTTGTTTTTATTATAAAAACGAGGAATTTGTAAACAAACATAATGTCAAAAGAACAACCACTTCTATCCCCTTCTTTCACATGTCCCCATATGAATGGTAAAATCCCGTGTGTTGTTATAAAAATTCAAAATAATAATTTTATTATTAAGGTTTATATTTTAGTAATTGAGTTATGATAGTTTTCTATTGGTTTCCATGGATCCTCCCCTCCCCATCCAAGAATGATTGTAAAACTATCACATTAGGAGGTGGGTTTGGGGTTAGATAAGGTTAGAGGAGTCCTGTTCTTAGTGGAACGTTTTAAGCCCCTCCAGTCTTACAGTAAGCAGGGCGGTGTTTCTCACAGTAGGTAAGGGGGAAACAAGCAAAATGAGACGGATGAATGGTGTTCACAGAAGTTAGTTCTTTATATTTGAAAACTATTTTCACATCTTATGAACACAATTGCACGATGTCTCGTTAAGTGTAAGAACAGAAAAGATTCATTTTTCGATGTGTGAGACGAAGCAAAATTACAATCAGAACAATAAACATTCATCTGATCAAGAAATCATATGCAAAGTAGAAGATCACGGCTGTACTTTGGCTCCAAACACTTGTTGCAACAAGTGTGTGCGCAGTATTTATGAGCACCTCACTTGATAAACCAAGAGCAAAGCTGAGTGATCTTATCAAAACACAAGCCGAAATCCTATGATCTTTATCGCAAGATTGAAAGTGCCTGGAACGTGTCAGCAAAATTTACAATTATGCTGATTATTTAGAATATTTAGAACCTTTTTAATTTTGCAATGAGGTAAATCGATTAATACGAATACTGGGGAGGAAATATCCTCTTGGTGAATGATACATGTTTATAGATCCTGGAAATGAATGTGCGTCTACGGAATAGTACCACTTGCTGTGTGCTATGTGAATATCACTTCGATGCTTGAATAAAGATGGAGAATTTGCTGTGATTTCAAAGTGAATTTTAATGGACATGTAGATAACTCCACGAAATATTTTCATTTTTTTTTATGTGAGTAGAAGAGTTGAGCTGAAGACCGTCATTTTGAGATTAAAATAGCCAATTCGATCGTTTACTTCTAAGGAAGAAAAGAACTTCCTATTCTCCACATATAAAGTACAAAAAGGTTCCTTTGAAGCTCCAAATTATTATTATTATTATTATTATTATTACATGACACCTCCAGGGAGTCCAAAGACTCATCGAAGGAGGACACCTACTCTACCTCTCCATCTTCACCACTCAATCCACCAACTACAGCGAACCGCAACTACACCAATGCCATCTATCGCCCATATTAAACTTGGGTTTGTTAAAATTTCATTTAAGATTTAAATAAAAATGGTGTTGCGATGATTTTTCGATATGTAAAAGAAGGGAAATTTCCAACGAGTGATAAGTGATATAAAAATTAATGGGGATATTTTTACCGGTTTTCTCATTCGTATACTTCAAAAAATCAGTTCTATCAAAGGATTCTTAAATTATGTTAATGGAAGATTTTTAAACTCTTGTTGCCAATTTTTGTGGTCCGATAAAAGTGAAAATTTACGAAGATCTTATATGCTACCGGGATTAAAGGAATGGGATAATACAACATGCAATTAAAGATTCAATATCTGTATTCGGTTTTCTGCTTACTTGCTACTGACCTCCAAGTTGCATTCTGCATTTGATTGCTGCATGCCTCTTCTGGTTATTAATCCAAAGTCAGCTATTAAGGATTCTTCCGATGACTTTCTAGTGAAAGATATGAGAAGACCTCTTCATAACTTGGAATATCAGAAAACCTTTTGTTGCTGACGGTATTTTCATCCGCACATTGTGCTCAAAACAGGTGCTTCAAATGTAACACTCATCCTTAGCATTTCATATTTATTATATTTCATACTCGCTAACATCTGCTGTATTGCAGGAAAGTAAGCCTACTTTTAGTTCATCCCATGAAAAGGAGATTACAATCAGCCATCAAATTATTGTGCCATTGTCTTGTCTAACCTCAGTTTTCACTAAAATAATGGAGAACAGCTAACAGCTCATCAACAGTTAATCTCATCAGCGGAACACCCGTTAATTAGATAGCGATTATCAATATGAATTCTGCTACTGTCATTACACAGCAGAAGTTCTAACCAACATCACCCACTTTTGGACAAAAGGTACAACATATGTAGGGCATTTGACCTGTGAAATATACTGCAGTGAATTCGAAGGCTATTGTTCGCGCCAGGCCTTCAAACACCATTTTCTCCAAGGACTACAAGTGACAGACGTCGAAGAAACACAATAATATATTTCTTTCTTCTCTTCAACTAATAGTTCAGTTTCCTTTTGCTTTTGCAACTTTTTATAGAGACGTGTTTTTAAACATCACTTCCAAGTACAAAAGGTTGCAGAAGCTTTAACACAATAGTGCGCCTAAAACTGAAATGGTTATAGCATGGGAAGGCAATGTGGAATATCGGCATTCTTTGATTGGCGTCCTTCGCACGAGAACCAATTTCCAAATTTGATTACAGCAAGGCAAATTCCCGTTTCTTTTCAGAAATGTTTACAACTGCTAAGAAGGAAACATAAAGCTGCAAGTTCTGAAGAAAATTTAGTTACTCTGGCTACGGATGGCATCTATTGAACTTATAATGATATTAGCAAATTTAATCGAATATTTTATAATAATATTTATTAAAATTACTAAATGTATTTCTCTTTAAAAGACAATTCTAATATCGTTGTAGTGACATTTAAACATTTTTCTATTTCAACCTCGTAGGCTGTGCTTTAGCGAGGCCGTTTTTAAACACATTCTCGGATAAAATGAAACTACTAAATAAGTTTATAAAAATTTGGATTTTTTTAATAAAACCACAATTAGAAAATTTTCTTCGTTGATCAAGCTAAAGGATTTGCAACCTATCAAATGAAACACAAAACTGTTGTTTTATCTTTTCACCCTGGACCATTGTAGAGCTGTTAAAAACCTGTGTTTTCCAGCGATTCATCTTTACAAAGATAAATTAGAAATTAATGATATGGAAATTAAAAGATTCCTTTTCAAAATAAATCAGAAGAATAATGGGATTGTTTTTTTTGTTTCTCTACAACACCGAAGTTGTGAAGCTTAGATTAAAATGAGAATGCGATTACAAAGAAAATTAAGAAAATACAACTGATTCCTGTTGTTTGTATTCTTGACAGTATTTTTTTTAGTGAAGATATTGAAGAAAACAAGAATCAGAGAATTACATTACCGAATAGGTTAGATTTTGTCAGACAATTGCTGGGTTGCCATTTTTAAATTGTAAGAAATAATCTGACCCATCTCTTTCTCTCTCTCTCTCAACTTTTTCATTATTGTCAGAGCACCCATTCAGTGGTGTTTATGAAGTTTTCTATTAAGTAAGAAATTTTAATGATTTCTCTTTCTCTCTCATTTCCTTACTTTTCTCATTACAGCAATTTAGAAAATTAAATTCAGGAGAGACAAGAAAAGAGAAAAAAATTGCTACTAACTGTCTCATTATATATAAATGCTGAATAATAAAGATAATTAGAAAATGTCTATTTAGGCATTTCCTTAACTTCTTGCAAGCAAAAACAAATATTAATAGCTCAGTAAAGTGTCTGCTAAAAGGAATAAAACTACTTGGGAAACAAATTATGATATTCGGACAGACTGAACGTAAACATAACGACTGGTATTAATTGAAGTTGGATTTGATGACTGAATGAATGCATTTATAATAAAAATTGTTCTTGTCGAGAAGCCTATCTTTCTAGATGATCATGCCATAGTTCAGTTCGTGAGATATTTGTGGTTTCTGAAGCAAACGTTCGAATTTAGTTATCTTTCCCAGTCTTCTTAATTGCCCATTTCATTTCTATAGTTCATTGTCAGGAGTCAGAGAACTCCATATTCTCAATGTTTTTCGGTTGAATATGGTGAGCTAGTACACTCCTAAGTAATTTTGTGTTTGGTTTCATTCTACTCTTTAGTGTCTGTATGATGTTTGTTTTAATTGCTCACGTTTATATGAATGTATTTAAAAATGACAATATATTGTCGTTTTTTTTATGGCACATGAATACATCTGCGAGAGTGTACAATTTTCACGTCAGTTTAGCAGCTGAATGCTACCAATATTCCAGATATTTCTGTTGAAATGAAAACGAAAAAAAATGCAGAGAGAACTTTTAAGATCACTTTTGACATTTCATTAGATATTCCAGTTTGGTTCGTTTATCGAACCTTCTTTAGTTGAAAGAAAGGCTTCTAAATAATAACGTTCGTAAGGAGAGATTTATTCTATAGCTAAAATACGGTGATACTTCCCAAAATTTATTTCACTTTTTTTGCGGAGTTTTCCATCTCACGCTATATTTCTTAGGCCTAATCCATTCGTTCCCTCTATTGGATTGTTTATTCAATATCCGCTGATTCAATCTATTTCTCTATAAGTTCCATGTATTTCTAGCAGGAATATATATATATTTTTTTTCTCTCAAAGTACTTCGATACCATCTATTCGATTCATGCAGAACAGGTTCAAGTTTGCCTATCGTTGATTGCCTGGCACGGCTGACGCGAGCGAAGAGAAATGCCTCGCATGCCTTTCTCTATTCCTTAGACTTTCTCTTTTAGACTCGGCTAAGGCGTCGGTAATAATTTCTCTTCGTTCTCCCCTGTTTCGCTTCCACATCATGTGCGTCTTGAAAACAATCGTTCTTCTTTCTTCCAAGTGAGATGACAATGGGGGGGTAGCTTGCATAATCTCGGCTAAGTAATCGGAGAGCTTTCCGTTTTCTGATTGGTCAGCACAAAAAATGAATAGTTGTCATTGGTCAGAGGTGTTGACTTCAATGCAGTTGCACTTAAATTAGAGTGGAAGTTGATGCAGTCTGCGTGAAGTTTAATCAGACATCTGCTTAAATATGAATGCTTTTTTCACGTATGGAAAGTACTGGAGGGGGGGGGGGAATGGAAATGGCAAACTTCGCGGGTAAAAAAAATGGGCAAAATCGAAGTAAGAAAGAATCTCACTAGCAACAGTAAAGATAAAATTATTCGATAAAGAATTTTTAGTTAAAAGATTTCGGTTTAGTCATCACAGAACGAATGCCATAAAGTGAAAATATGTTGCCTTTAGTTTTGTTGCACCTCAATTACTAGAATTATTAATAGATCTATTTTATTGGATGATCCTTAAGGATAATTATCATGTGTCTGTTTGAGGATCCTTAAGGATCAGCATCGTGTGTATGTTTGGTCCTTAAGATTAGTACTTTATATGCTAGGTATTTATAGAATCCTTAAGGACCACCTTGTATCGAGAATCCTAAGGATTACTATATATATATATTATCAACCTACAAAAATCAATCGGATGCCGCCATGTTTTTTAGGGAGACAATGCTTTTAATCATTACGAATGGCATACTACATGCACCCACTTTCAGGACATTGTTCATGAATTAAGGATGAGGCAAAGAATTGCCGAGGCCATCTCTACCTGCGTTGATACGGATGGGGAATTTATACATAAAAAGTCCCTTATAATGAGCATGCATTAAGCTAAAATCACGTTAGTGGCTGCATCCTTATCAGAACCTCGAATATTCTCCTATGTACAGATTTCATACGAATGCTTGTTTCAGCAATTACAAGTGGGGTGCATCACGTTTATGATATACGCACTATTGACATTGTAGGATAACTATTTCTTCTTTTTTATAAAGCAGGGTGAAAGTTTAATACATATCTATGTGATTTCATGTCATCTTCTTCCAGAAGATGGCAGTACAATCTACTTTTAGTCACAATTGTCATTTTTATTACAATGATGATTATAAAACAAAGGTAGTGTGTTTTCTCTTTTCCCTAAGTCCTGAATGCAACTGAAGATGAAGTAAATTTATCTCTTTGGATGAATTGTTATAGATTCCAATCAGTGGTCACTTAAAAATTCGTAAAGAACGAGAATAGATATTTTAAAATCATTATAAGAGATAAACGTTTCACTTTATGTGCATTAAATTTTATTTGAAGCAGTTTTCTTTTCAGAAACGTTGATCGTCAAAGAGCTGGTAGGATCTCTAAGATGATCTTAGTTGTACGGTGCAGTTCTCGCTAAAACTTCAAACCCCTCTTCCCAATTAGTAATAGATTCTTCTCTTAAGACTTAAGCGATTACTTTAGAACACGCAATCAGATCGTGACGCACTTCCGGTATTTTAGTTTTGTTGCATTCTCTTGATAATGTTCCTGTATTCAACATGGCAGTTTGGGAAATTTCATCGGCGCATATGTTAAGAGTTTTGTCACCAAACAACTCCAAAATGCTCTTCCGAGTGTCAATTGATAACCACACGTCTTCGCTTAGGAACAAAATTTTGCGTGTGGTACGGGAAATATCTCATAAACGGCATCCTCCGATACCGCAGCGTATGTCAACAGATTAAATTGCTTTCTCTAAAGTATCAGTTATTCAATAAATAAATAGATGCCGCTGGATATAACTAAACATCGTGATCTCGTTTCCTGTATGTTGGTAGAATCAAGATTTGTAGAGAATTTTTATTTATTTATTTTCTTTTGTTTTAGTGGATGTTTACACGAAGAACTACCGTTTGATTAAATAACTTGAAGGCAGCTACTTCAAAGATATAATTTCTCCACTGTAGCAGTATGGTCTGAAACTCATAATTAATTTATTTAGAATACATGAATAGTAATGCATTTAACCCATTGTTTATAATAAATTATATTTTAATTTTAATTCTTATTATATTTATTAAATCAAAACTAAGTTTTGTGCTAAAATTCAGAAGTTATTCAGAATATAATTATACACCATTACTTTTTTTGTATAGAAATATTAAAATAAAAGATCATCAACTGAGTGTAGCCAATAAAGTTTTAACTGTGGCTCGGCTATTGCCGTTTCCCAGCCATGATATGATATATATATATATATATATGTATATATATATATATATATATATATATATATATATATATATATATATATAAAAGCCTAAAAGGAATTTTTATATATATATATATATATATATATATATATATATATATATATATATATATATATTCCGGCGATATCAAACTTTTTATATATATATATATATATATATATATTCCGGCGATATCAAACTTTTTATATATATATATATATATATATTATATATTATATATATATATATCAAACTTTTTATTTATAAGCCTAAAAGGAATTTTATATATATATCAAACTTTTTATTTATAAGCCTAAAAGGAATTTTATATATATATATTCCGGCGATATCAAACTTTTTATATAGGCATAGGGCATTGATATGTATCAAACTGTGCTAATAAGAACTTAATCGGTTGATATGGAAATTTTAAAAAAAATAAATATATATAATAAGCCTAAAAGGAATTTTTTATATATATATATATATATATATATATATATATATATAATAAGCCTAAAAGGAATTTTATATATAAGCCTAAAATATATGTATATATATAGAAATATTAAAATAAAAGATCATCAACTCTATATGTATGTATATGTATATATATATATTATAAGCCTAAAAGGAATTTTATATATATATATAAGGAATAAGCCTAAAAGGAATTATAGAAGTGACCAGAGCTATTCTGAGAATATAAATTACTTTCGACTGAGAGTTGCCTTTGTATTACACTCCTAAAAGACAACGAACATTAACCAAAAACATTTTATTAGTGCTGATGATTAAGATTTCACTGGGTAACAGACTTCGCACAAACCTTAATTCTCATACAAGATGTCATAGTGTAGGATGTGTAGGAAATTCTGATAACGAAGGTTATATTTTTATAAGCACTTTACTTCAATTAAAAAATCTTTAAATTCTAAAATACTATTTAGTTTTAAAAGAGCATATATATAATATCTTTTCAATGATTAGTAGAATATCACCCGTATTTTAACAAAGCTAAGCAAAATAAAAGTTTACACAAGGAATGAAACTTGTATTTTGTAAATGTGTGTTGTGAAGTTCCTACTTCATAAATAACCGCTTATAAATTTAAATTTATTCACTATAATTTATTTTTTACCTAAGCTTTGTTAAATATAATGATGCATACATTATTCTGCTGAAGCCGATTACTTGATCTTTTGAGTTGCATTGCTTTTTCAAAGTGTAAGGATTATACTTTCAAAGAACACCATTTTGAAATGAATATTTTTTTTTTTTTAAATACATGTCAACAATCCCAATACCCTTGGAGGGTAATGGATGGCAATGCTGTAGCCAATGAAGTTCTAACTGAGGCTCGGCTATTGCTGTTACCCTCCTGCCATGATCAGAGCTTTAATTGCTCAAGAACACATTATCCCTACACTGTCCTCTACAGATAACGGGGAATATGAAAAGCATTCTTGCTTCGCCCCTTTAAGCCAGTCCTTATAAGGACTATAAGTTAACTGTCCAAATGAGATCAATCGACCGTGAGATTGGTTCATTAATGCCCTTGGGGGTAATGGATGGCAACAATGCAATGCTGTACCAATGAAGTTTAACTGAGGTTCGGCTGTTGCTGTTACCCCCTTGGGCGATGAGCTTTTGAGTTCGCTCTTTTGGGGTTTTTGCCTTAAGGGAGCACTTTGAGTCTTCGGAGAAGGTGTTCTCCGGCACGGCCTGCTGAGGGGCTTTGTCGGTGAATTATTTTCCTCGGAATTTGAGCGGTTCTGCTCAGTGGTCGGGGAGTCCGTCACTGAATGGAACCAACGCTGAGATTAGGACGGTCTTTCGCCCACTATGGAGTGGCCTAGAGATCGTCCGTATTTTTGAGATGTCACCTTTACTTACATAGTCGGTGATTGATTTTATATGAGATGCCCATATTAGGGTAACGGATGGCAATGCTGAACCAATGAAGTTTAACTGAGGTTCGGCTGTTGCTGTTATCCTGGGTTAATGAGTTCGCTCTCTTAGGTTTTGCCCTAAGGGAGCAATTGATTCACCGGGGCAAGTGTTCTCCGGCACGGCCCGCTGAGGGGTACTTGCCGGTGAATTATTTTCTTCGGAATGAGCGGTTCTGCTCGGTGGTCGAGTTTCACTGAGTAGAACCAACGCGGAGATTTGGACGGTCTTTCGCCCACGAATGAGTGGCCTAGAGATCGTCCGATATTTTTGAGATATCACCTTTACTTAAACATTCGGTGATTGATTCATTCAATCCAATACCCTTGGAGGGTAATGGATGTCAATGCTGTAGCCAATGAAGTTCTAACTGAGGTTCGGCTATTGCTGTTACCCTCCTGCCATGATCAGAGCTTTAATAGCTGGATAACACCTTATCCCTACACTGTTCTCTACAGATAACGGGGAAGATGAAAAGCATTCTTGCTTCGCCCCTTTAAGCCAGTAAAAGAGAAAGAGTTAACTGTCCAGCAAATAATAGTTATCTAAAAGTAACTTTCCCGTAAGCTGGTGTTGTTATTCATATTATCATTTATAATGTGTCATCTGTGAGGTCCGAATTTTAGCTTGTATGCAAATCAGTTATCAACAGTAGCAAATACTTCTTGATAAGAACCAGTGTATCGTGAATTATATCGGACAAAAGATAAATACGGAGCAGGGAGATATTCAGCAGACTGGTTCCTAGTCTGCTGAATATCTCCAGATTGATCAGCAGTATTCACAGTGGTGAATACTGCTGTTTCATAGATTGCTAATCCATATATTCTAACTCACTGACATTCCAGAATTAGAACACTTCTCGTCTAAATCTATTCAAACCAGTGGATGTGTTATTACTGTTGGATACTGAAGGAAGGGAACAAACACAGATTTTATAAATATATAAATAACACTGTCCAACACAATTTTTGCTGACTTTTATATGAGACTTGTTTTTTACTAATTTAGGTGCGCTGATTTCAAATATCAAACCCATTTTTCTCTATCACGTCAGGTTTTTCCTCTATGGCATTTTCTTTTTGCTAATTTGTAAGTTTTGGATAGTTTTAAGGAGGCAGTACTATTGAGAGGATCAAAAAAATCGATTTTTTAATATTATTTTCTGAAAGTATATACTTTTAAAAATCTGTTCCTAATTTTTTATCAAATATCATACCGAAGATATAGCCTATTATTCAAAGCAGTGCGCAGATCAGAATCGGAGAATCGGCATATCCCAATCATGCTCGTTCTCAAGGAAAGGAAGTCCTTTATAAATTGGCACGGCTATTTCATTGGAATGAGCAACTGGCCGAATTGCTGAGTCGCGATTTGGATACACAATTTTTTTCTTATTCTTCTTATTATAACCAGAAGTCTGAACTAAACAAAAATAGCAATCATCTACGTGATTTTTAGGTTCACGCCAAATCATTGGAATGCCAAAAGCTAATTTTTGGCGTTTTCCCTTGCTCCACTGTCGTAAATTTTCTACACATGACTTACACACTTTATCTGGAGCCCATGACTTGCCCTGATCTGCAATTTTTACGTCAAAGTATGCAAAGTACACTTTCTTAACGAAATCAGTGATATTTGTCCTTTGACTGGGAATAGTAAAGCTTCCACAAATGTAGCAGAAGGAATCTACACTATTGACACAATTTCGTGTAGTAGACATGATGTATTTTCTTCACTGCCGACTAACATGCAATTAACAAGACAAAAAAAAAAGAGACTTTATTGAAACGTTATAAGTGCTCATCATACTTTCACGATCGATTAACGATGGACTGATTTCGATCGTTCTTTGTCCGCTATGACGCATATAGCATTCATTTGTTTTAGGCAATTGTCATCGCCTACTTTTCATCACCTAAATGTATTAGGTCGGTTGTTGGCCTCTCTCGCATTCAAAGCGCCAGTACGTACCGTTGCAGGTTCCTACGCATTTATTCGTTTACTAACAAGCGAGAGCGGTGAGCGCTCCGATTCTGATCTGCGCACCGCTTTGAATAATAGGTTATATCTTTGGGAATTTTTCGAATTTCTTGATAAAAAGTTAGGAACAGATTTTTAAAAGTACATACTTTCAGAAAATAATATTAAAAATCGATTTTTTTTGATCCTCTAAATAGTACTGCCTTCTTAAAACTATCAAAAACTTACAAATTAGCAAAAAGAAAATGCCATAGAGGAAAAACCTGACGTGATAGAGAAAAATGGGTTTGATATTTGAAATCAGCGCACCGAAATTAGTAAAAAACAAGTGTCAGATCATAATCAGCAGAAAATTTTTTTTTTTTGTTTGTTGGCCAGTGTAATCAAAATGAATATGCACAGTCCAGTAGAGGAACTGTTTTAGTAGGTTTTCTGCCGAAAGAAATTCGAATTTTTAATTTTGAAAATTATAAAAGTACCTCAAAACACACGCGTTACATACATATAATATTAGTTAAGATTAGGAACTTGAGTTGGTCGTAGTTTGATATTTACTCATCGAGTTTCGCCTGGAGCGGTAGACAACGTACTCAACTGCCACTGCGTAAAAGATACGACGCTTACTCGTTTGGGGAATGAAGAATGCATTACAAGATTATTTATTTGTTTATTTATATGTACAGACTCAAAATCTTCATGATACAAATAACAATAGAAGAAAACATATATTGGAATGTCGAGTTTTTATAGTTGTCCTAATTATGACTGACGAAATAAAAAAATAATTTGCAAAATAACAATAAAAACAGATTTACTATTTTGCATTATTATTATGTTGTTCGTCTAGGTCGCATACGCCTTGCTTAGAATTATTCCAACTGTGGATTATTTGTAATCCTTATCTAGATGCAGAGACATACACAATAACCTGCATCTGTCGCCATGGCGCCATCATTTATTTAATTACATTCTCATTTGAATGTTTCATAGTTCTAGGATGATCCTAGAAGTGACCACGTAATGGTCTTGATACGGGTACTTCTAAAAATAAATTAACTGTTCAATATTTTTGGACAACCAGTGTACTTATCATGCATTCTCCCAGTTGCTATTTATGAAAAGTCCTGGCAAACAGGACTGTTTTTTTTACGTGTTTTAAGAATGCAATGAAGACATTAAACATTGTGTAAAACTGCTTTATTTAGCAAGTCACTATGTACATGTACATAAAGGTACTGAACAAAACACACAGAGGAAGAAGATAATGTCACCATAGTAACAGATGGCTTGACTGCCTCCGAGCCAGCTCATCTCGGTAACAAGCGGAAGACGTAATCGTGAAGTTGTTCGCGTACATAGTGAAATGTAAAAATACAACTTTCAGTCCTCCGAGAATAACAGAAGACCTTTAAAATCAGAGAACTCTACGTTGGAAACCAAGATAAAATAGGTTACCATTCTAGTGCACCGGCCTGCTTTAGCTCACGAACTCTTCCCTTTTAAAATACAGCGGTTTGTGTGGAATGCGGTTTTGTTTACTTTTCACTATTTTTGCTTATATTAAAGCCAAGTAATTTCGTACCCATCGTCGCTTAGAATTTGCATTAATATGCATATGCAAATTTATCGAAGATGTAAACATTAGAGTTATGATAGCGAAATGTGAGTTAATTATTTATGAGGCAATATTGGGATGGCTATATTATCAAGTAATACCGCCGATTTTTAAAATAAAATTACATCCACTTTTATGAGCTTACTATAGGGAAATAATGAGTTGTTTTATTGTTATTTTTTCAATAATGGAATAATTAATAATGAAAAAGTATTGTAAGCAAATCAACTTCATTGTATTGTTTACCAGTTGAATTGTTTTCATTATTAGTAATGTTGCTTCTCTCCACTTATTCTCCATTAGTGAGTGACAAATACTGACCAATCACACTCGTTCGAGTTAGGAAAGGTTATATGCTCAAATGAGTGAAAACTTATTCGAGTATAGGTTTTCACTATTCTGATGCATTTTTGTTATATATATATATATATTAGAAATATGACTGTTTTATATATACATATGACTGATTTATATGAGACGTTGCATTTAGATACAGTACTTTTTTATAGACAGCTTATTCTAATATTCTTAACATTTTTATTTCTATACTTTGTTATAATTACTTTATTTTATTTAAGGAATAAAATTAAGTAATATAATAATATGAATAAAATATTTTTCACTGCAGTAAGTACTGATAAAAATCCTGATTTCACAATAAACCCTTTTTTATATTAAATCTCAAAATTCCTTATTCTGTCATTTATGTATTTATATTTATATTTATAATATTTATAATAGTGTGAATATTAGCAACGCAAACAGACGAGTTTTGGGAACATAATACTTGTATAGTGCAAACAACATGCAATTTGACGCTCTTTATTTTATATTATAATATAATACTGTATAATATAATGTAATGTAATATAATTTATTTGTAATGCAGTTAGCTATTAAAAATTAATTTTTAAAATTTTCAACTTTTAAAAATAACTAACTTTTAAAATTAACAGCCTTGTTATAAAAAATTAAATTATAAAAATTTTTCATTATGAAATATTTTAGTTCGGTATATATCTTTGGTTTGCATTCCTTTATAACCAAAGCTTTTAAATTTGAAATTTCTATTGTATTATTAAAGGAAATCTAACGTAAAACTTCGGTTAGGATTCTTAATATTTCAAAGTTGAATTTCTTCCAAGGATTCTTCCAAAAGAATTGCACCCACGTTCAATTCAGTTAACGCTGCACATGCTGAAGAATTTAACTCTTTTTTTTTTCTTCGTCATCAATCATATTAACAATTGCATTTTTTTTTTATTTGCAAGTTTTCATATAATACAGGGATATTGTACGATCACTACTATCTTATCAATAATACATTTTCATTTGACTCGGTATTTTTACTATAAGTGATCGATTTTACAGTTAATCGACTATGTTTTTTTTTTCTTTATGTATTTTCTAATCTAAATGACCAGGTTTTTGGCACTTAAAATTTGTTCGATTCACAACCAGTATCAAAGCAAGAAAGTAGTGCGTATCTTATGCCATGTTGGAGTCTTGTGATTGGTATTTCAATATACAATCAGTTATTGCTCACTTTGATAATAGCGATAAAGGTCCATATAGATATCTATAAGTCATTGCAATGAGAGTTGTCTCGATTCAGGATATATTGCCCTGCAGATGCGGATTAAAGATGTTGCTTCGTGATGTGTTTGAATTTTATACTTGACTTAAATTTGAAGTCACAGTGCTTGTCTTTTTCATTTTTGGGCATGTTTGTGTGTTTCGGTTATCAGTCTCTGTAGAAGGCATATTTTAAAATTCTATCCAATCAGAAATTGATTCCATACTTCGTTATCTTCTCTTGTTTTTCTTCGCAAAGGGTTAAAGGAGTTAGAGTAATAATCGCCTTGATTTAAACTAACCAGTTATCTCTTAAAAAGGCAGGGAAAGGGATGTTCTAGAACTGTACGAATAACCCTGTATCAATATTTAAAGGCACTGTACAGTAAATTACACACACACACACACACACACGCACGCCACAGATTGTTTAAAACAACAGTAAACCGATGGCACGGGAAACTTGACGATTGAGCTTACGAAAGACAGTAACGCATGATTACAATGCTGGCATCTTTTCCCTGCCCATAAGAGGAACGCTAGATTGACAGAATTATTAATGACGCGGCAAGAAGGCACCCTTGGCCAGAAACAGCCTCGTGAGTTTAAAATGGATGCCAGCTTTTTTGGCAGTGATTCGGAAATCACGAATCCTAAAGAGGTGGGGGAAAGGAGTGGCTATGGTAATACGGCGCAGTATATCTTGCGTAAGGGGGGGCGGGAAGCCAAGTGCCGTCTTGTGTAGGGGGTTGAGTTACACGACGTATTATTTTGCAGATAATCAAGGAGCAAGTTTCACTAGGAGACTTGCATTCGATGCTAAAGGCAAACAAGCTCTGTTTTCGTCTCTCTCTCATATAATACATATGCTAACACCTCAAGAGTTCTGACACTAGCAAGCACTTCTTACTGACTCATACTTTCTGATGACCTACGGGTATTTTGTCCATTAATTTTTTTTTAGTACGCAGCGATATTTATTTCTTAATGTCAGTCAGTATTGAAGATACCCTTTATTTGGAAAGACACCTGATTAAGTTCCATCTGGAAAGCACGGAACATTTATAAGGGCTTTCTTGAGAGATTGTGGTATTTCGACCCTCTGCATCCGATGAACACATCCATTGGCAACACAATAGACTACGGCGATATGATTAACCCTCTTATCATGGCATAAATTACTTTTGCGAACACCCGCGACACTTGGTTGTAAAATGCATTTGGTTCTAATGGGTGAAGCAAGAAGAGATGAAGATGTCGGTAATACAAGAACCAACATATCAGTTCCGAATGGTGCCATACACAAAGCACCCAGTGTCTGTTTTCTTTAAACAGTTTAGTTAATAATAATAATATAATTTAACTGTGGATTAAGTATAATAATTTTAAATCATTATAAATATAAAACAAAACGTTGAAATAATAAATTTTATCGAATATTCATGTTGTGAACATTAATAAATATTTATTAATGTTCATAATCTTCATCCTGGAGCCTGTGTAGCTCAGTGGATGTCTTGGTTTCGAGTCTAGTCGGCGACTAGAGGAAATTTTTCTAAGCCTTTTTTCGACCGGTTCCCGAGTTAGTCGATCTCTGGCACGGGCAAGCAGGTTTTTCCTCCCGGAAACTCGGGTTTTTCGTCCTGTAAACTCAAGAAAATCGACCGTAGAACCCACATTATTTCAGACATTAAATATATTGTGTTAGGGTTAGAGACCACGAGATGGCGGCACATTTGAGCCGTCTCTCTTCACTGCGTACCGCTTAATTAGTGATAGCCTTGGGCCATCTGTCTCTGATTGGGTACCAGTGGAGATTGAACTGCCCACTCAGTCTCCAAAAGTTAGATAGGGCTAAATGGCCTCGCCTACTCCCGTATATACGGGAATAAAAAAAAAAAAAAAAAAAAAAAAAAAAAAAAAAAAAAAAGGCGTTAGCTGATTCTGCTGATCTTCATCCTGACATTTTTTTTTACTATCTTCGGGATGGACTTGAGGATGTTAACTGAAGTTATATATATATAAAAAAAAAAAAGCGGTTCCTCTGACGAACCAAATAGATACGTCTACATGTTATCTGTTGGTAAACCCTTCATCGGATTCTGTGACATTTTCAAATATGTCTCTTCCTAGGATTTTGTTCGCCATTCTTTAACCAGTTGAACATTGTTGACAATGTCAAGTTTCGATTGGCCTCAGCGGAGTTAAAACCCTCTTCATAATTGATTATAATTTCGTGCCTCATATGAATCATTGTAAGGAGAAAAATTCCAATTCCTTGACGGCGTTTTTCATTAAAATTAAATGGTGTGAAAATTAAATGCGTTATTGATTCAAGCAGTAACTTTTCGTGACTTGGAGGGACCAGACAGGGACGATCTTCAAAGAGGATTTTCTTTATGGATACTTCATTAATTAATACAGCTTAAATTAGACTGCTTAAAGATGTCAACACCTATTAAGCAAAACTGTTTTATATTCTTAATAGTTTATTAAAACCGTGCAGATGATAGATAGATAGGCGAACCATGCGTAACAGAAGCGACATTAAGAATGTCAACATTGCAACAAAATGAAAGACGTTACCGAAGGCTTTACATTTAATGAACAGACTTTCATTATCTGAGTAAAAATTTAATCAGAGAATGAGAGAGAGAGAGAGAGAGAGAGAGAGAGAGATAGACTTATGACATGCAGAAAGAACAAAGTTATTTTATTCATATGTCCGTGTCCATATAAATTCAGCAACTGTGACCGAACAGATTGATTATAATAAAATTTTGCATGCATCGACCCAATAGAATGAAAGTAATATATGCAAACGCACAAATTATACTAAACTGTATGCAAACACCTCTTTAGCCTTAACAATAGCCGAGAAGATGCAATTGTTTCGATAATCTGTCATCATTGGGTAACAATACAGCGCGATACCATTGTTGCGTCATAATAGAAGCTTATCGGAAATTTTGAAACATTCCTAGCCAGGTTATAAATAGACACGAAACTCATTTATAATAACCAATCGACAGACCTTATGTTTACTTTAGTCGATATGTTACAAGCTTCTCTTAGCAGAAATGATAATTTGGAAACTATAGTGTTTCAGATTTAAAGATCCTTGGTGATTCGGTGATAAAAAATATTTGTTTGAGTTATTGAAATACAATCCTGTATTCTCTATTATCTGCGTGTTTCAACAAACAATGTTTCTTATTGTTAAAAAAGCACAAAAATAAAATATATTACAGCACGTGCTTAATTGTTGAGGTGAACAATACTGAAGAGTGCCCATATATTTTTATGCATTGCTTTTGCTTATGTAGGCAATATTTGGTTTTACGATCTCTTTCTGTAGGATCTAGTTATTCCTTATCCCTTAAGCACTAGAACGGAAAACTTTCATCGAATTTTTGTTTCTATGAAGTTGCAGAAGTAATGCCTTGAGGCACGAAAATACTTGTGAGAAAATATACTGTAGGCTTTTACCTCGTGGGAGATATACTTCTCTTTGCCGGCTGCTAATAATGTTTGGTTTAATCAGGTGGATGAACAAAAGTCATGTTTAAACAAGATTCTCTGTTTCAAGCAAACTTAGTCAGCTTTCTAAACTCCCCCAAGCCTTCCCACATTTATCGGGATGACAGTATCATAATATTTACGTTTAGTCTGCCTTCAGAACATCTCTACAGAACTTTCAATTTCTGGGTGAGCGAATCAAGCTTTCTGAACTCATCTGCAATGGTGAGCCTTGGGAAACTTCTGAAAGTTTTTTTTTTTGGGGGGGGGGGGTGAGGGGAGAAGGAGGAGTTGCATGTGCGTTTGACTGTGTGTGTGTATGCTGGGGAGGTGGATTTCTATTTTATTCGGGGTAAGAATAAATTGAAAGTTTTACAACTACAAAATCAGACGAAAGAAGTAGGAAAGTTCGATATCTGTATAAAAAAAAAAAAATCCTGCCGTATTTACAATAATTTGTATACTTTAGAAAATTTTTCGAATTCTTCCTAAATCAAATTTTTAGGCAGAATTATTTCTAAAACAAATTTTAGGGAGCATTCCTAAACTATTCCATTCTGCCTACTTTTCCGAAAACTTTATATAAAAAAAGGACTAATATTTATTTACATCGGACTTACATAACGAATTCCAGCGTAAATAGAGAACTATAAGTTAACAAAATCTTATTATGAAGAATTCAACGCAATGTTTGAATAATTATCTCTTTTTTTTAACAGCCTTACAGCCTTTTTTCATGGCACGTTTTATTCAGTCCAAGTCATAGAAATGTTGATATTTATTCTAAAGATTCTTCGTGTCATTCAATGTAAGTTTTAGAGTCGACAAGAATACCCGATCACGCAGCCCTTTCTACGCTCCAATCTCCTCCTTTCCACACGCATACGTTCCCGTTATGTGTATTAGATTTTTCTCTGTACGTAGTTACAAGTCGGTAGATGCGAATTCATGCGCGTGACACATAAGAAAGAGAGAGAGAGAGAGAAAAAAAAAAAGAGGTGTTTATCTTTCTCTCATATCTCCGAATATATTTCCACAAGCTGTTCATCTTTGTACCGCTTCTGCAGGTGACATTTCCTGTAAAGGTTTAGATATTAAAACTGAGCTATGAAACTGTCTAAGCATGAATGCGACTTCTTTTTATTCTTCCTTTTCTTGGACTTAATAAATGTACTCTGTATCTTCTCACTGAAGAAACAAGTCAGAAATTCGACTTGGAAGAAGTGTAGAGCTTATGATAGACTACTTCGAACATGCGTTTTTTTTGGGGGGAGGGGGGGTTTCGGAGGAGTTTCAGCAACACATGGACTATAGTCTCCGTAATATTGTTGAAAGGATGATAGACAGTGAAGAGATACAATCACTCATGGATGGCAAAGAAAAGATGACATAAGAAATGTCCCAGCTGTTTCTTCCTCGGTGTACACATTGCACATCGTTCTTTACTCTCTCTCTCTCTCTCTCTCTCTCTCTCTCTCTTCTTTCCTTACTCGTTCTATCTTTCTGTCAGTACCTAAATTCGTATTGTAAGAATAGGAAAGGAGGAAGGGTATGGAAAATCCCAAGATGCTACAGATCCACCCAGTCTTGTACACTGTCCTGCATTTGTGCTACTTTGGAGAGTTTTACATCGATAGGCTTATCTGTTTCGTACAATGATGGAGCTTGAAGGAAGATGCCTGCTGTTCCAACAACACACGCAAAGGTAAAGATATACAGGAACAATCGGTCCAGTACCATGGCAACGTATTTCCAGTCTTCTTTAATCTGATAGGGAAAAAAAGAAGAAATAAAATCATAGAATATTCCCAATGTAAGAGAACACACAAAAGTAAGTAAACGAATGCTTTACAGTGTCTTGCCAACAGTATTGGAAGATAATAAATTTGGCATTTAATTATGAAGAAGGTCGTTCATTAATAATTAACAGGTGTAATGGCAAACAACAACGAAATTATCTAGATGAGTTCTTCTTCTAGTAAATATTAAACAAACTCTTTTTCGAGATCAATTCTCGGTCTTTTTAAAAACATATTCCGCAAATATTTCGGTTATTGACGCTTCATTGTTTTTGCTAATGGATCGGCTTTCAAGAAGCTGTCTATGCATTAATATGACATTTCTGTAAAATTGTTATAACGCACACAGATGCGTCTACCAATGTCTTTGTTTCAGTGATTCCTAAATTTAGTTTTTTTATACAATGAAAGCTGTGGAGCATTCATGACTAAACATACACACGTAACATAAGTAAATATTTCGTCCTAAGTATCTTAGGACATCGTCAGTACAGTTGGTTCAAACAATACTAGGAATCACATACAGTTTGGGCGCATGATTACAATGGAATCCCTCTATAACACGCTACTGCACACATAGAGGGATTCCATTGTAAGCATGCACCCAAATCGTATGTGATTCCTAGTATTGTTTGAACCAACTGTACTGATATCCTAAGATACTCAGGACGAAATATTTACTTACAAAAAATCTTATTACTGTGGTTACGTGTGTATGTTTAGTCATAAATTTTAGTTTGATATTTTGTTACCGTTCCATACCATGTGCTTCTTGCATACGCGAATGTAACTGCCTAAAATACAACCATACTCGGTGTCATCATCTCTATTGGGCAATCATCTCAAATATACAGTATACAATATACGTATACTTTTGGCAAGATAGTGTAAAGGTCTAGTTTTCACATGAGCATAGTATTAAATATTTTACATATTTAAGAATTGGAAAAAAAAACCACACACACAAACACTTTTCTTCAGAAAGCGAAGATTTTTCTATTCATGATTTTTTCCCCCCCAAATTTCAGAGATATGTTTCAAACGTTTTCAATTACTTTTAAGTTTTTCCATTTCGTTAACCCCCATACAAAATTGCTGGTCAAAAACTCGAACAGTTTTGACTAAATCATCTGTCCAATCCAATATGGCCCTTTTTTTTATTTTTTTATTTTTATTTTGTTCATTGCTGACTATTGAAGAAACACGTGGAAAAACGTGAACGGAAATTGTAATCCACTATTCCACGCATGCGTACAAATGTTCACGCTATTCTATTCGCAAATTTAGTCGAAGTGGATTCGTTTTCTGCAGGGCCATCTAACATTTCGTGTTCAGGATGTGGAAAAGGCGGAGAATGACCGTTATTTAAAAACACACACACACACACACACATCGTCAGGTCTCAACGGTAGGGTAAAACATGCGAATCAGCGGAAACGGATTCTTTGCCGAAATGAAATCACCAGTTATCAATTGTTTTACAAAAAAGGACAATTTTTTTTTAGGAAACAATTTACTTTTCAAGGAACGTCTCTCTCTCTCTCTCTCTCTCTCTCTTTCTCTTTAAGAGTAGAGCTAAGACGACGACGGCGGAGTCGCCAATACTCTCTTTCGTCGTGTGTGTCTTTCTTTTATCGACGCACAGCACAAGACACGAAATCTCCCCACGTCTCTCTCTCTCTGCCTTCATGAATAATTCAATTGGTTAGACGAAAGCCAATGACTGTTACGCATTTCTGTCATCTTCCGTCTTTGGTAGCCTCTTCTAGTTCGGCAGCCCCCGCCGGGGTCATCCGTCGTTTGGGTGAAAGTTTTTCGGGACGGCTTCGATTGCCTCCAATCTCCAGCGGTAAAACGTGACTTCATTTACGGGAAATGTCCGCTCAGACAGCATAAGTTATTCAGTGACAATATCGGTGACATAAGAAAGGATGTGTCTTAGATATTCAGACGCAATGCACTTCCTCTCTCTCTCTCTCTATCCCATTCTGCTGTACCTTTCGTCACAGAGATACGAAGAATTTCGTTGGTCATCATCGAACCAGTTCTTTTGCCGGCAAGAAAATTTCGACGAACCACGTACACACTCACAGTAATTCCTTTCGCTAGAGGAATTCGGTGGTCGCGTATGTGCCCGTTTGTCGTTAAATAGAGCATAAAAGCGGCAGTTGGCCATTGAATAGACTGCCAAAAAATGCGGTTAGCGAAAGAACGTAGTCTATAGTCTAAAGAGTTTCGAAAATTGTCCGACGGTTGTAGCTAAAAATAGAAGAAAAAAATAAACCGAGATCATTGAAGAAAGATTTTGATTCTAAGATTAAAACTACAGAAGGAATTTAAACAAATATTACATGGAAATAAATCCAATATTGAGGATATGTTAATGTTACAGTTTTTGAAAATTATCTCTGAGTACTCTGGATACGAATTTGAAATTTATCTTTGTGTACGAACATTGTTAAATAGACTGGCGTTTCCCAGCACTAAATGAATTCAATTCATTTAAAATTAATGTAGGTGGCACCCTATAAGAGGGATTGTATAAATGATTAATCCTTTGTGTATCATTTCCATGTAACAAGGAATTCCATCTTATTTAATAGCTCTGTAGGATTTCCGATGTTTATGAATTCAAGCTAATTATCTTCTCGAAAAAACCATAATGTTATGTAAATTCAGATTATTTATTCAAAATGACAATGTTGAGAGAGAGAGAGAGAGAGTACCACATGGTCACAAAGATGTTTTTTTATTTTGAAAATTTTTCGTTATAGGTAAATAATAAAGGTATGTAATTGTATACGATTCTGCATGTAAAGTTTTATAATTAAGCCATTTTCGTTATTTTGGGACAAAAATTCTATTCTGCTAACTGTATAATAATTTTAATATTTTGACCTACGGAATTTATAGGATGGAACTTTGCTTTCAATTCTAATGAAAACTTACCAAGAAGATCAAAAAAAAAAGGTACTTCATTTTGAACTAATTTTTGAAGTTTCTTCTTCCTCTAAGAAAACGTTATTAAAATAGGCTTAGTTAAAAAAGTTCCGAACTTCTCTAGTTAAGCCTATCTCTTCAGCAGCCAAATAATTTGCCACATAACAGATAATTATTCAATAGATGAGAACCGGATATGGTAACTGGTAATCGTTCCTTTCACTTGCGATTCCAAACCACCAGGTCTATCTCTAATTTACTAAGAACAACTCCATTTCTACTGTCACCTAATACGCTTCTTGAGATCTCGCTTTAAATCTCATTATTTTTAATGAAGTCCGCACTTGTCCCTGGAAATTTCTGATACCGTAGAGAATGTCTGGGAGCTCATTATCGAGTCTGATTAGCTAGCTTGGAGATGTATTTAAAACTTCGTCCGTTCTCTGATACCTTCTAAGAAGTTTTCCTTCATCTTTAATACATTGTGTGAGCTATAGAAACAGCGGCATGCAGGAGAAAAAAACTGCATAAGAGAAAGAAAGAATTTCGGTATATAATGAATAAATCTAGATCCTAAATAAGAGGACTATAGAATAGGCAAAGAGGAAAAGGATTAGTTGGCGAACAATTCGCATGAACTATGCAGTAATTACAAAGAATACTATTTCCCTATTGAAATGTATCCGAGTCTTAAGAGATGTAACAGTTTCTAATTGGTTGAAGAAATTCATGCGATGTTTAACAATAAATTCACTAGTCAAACAAGATAACTACGTTACTCATCCCATCTTGCTGTTAATTTGCTTAAACTACTGATTAGTGTTTTTTGCTCCTCGCTAAACGTGCTTTGAAAGCACGTCCAGTACTTTTTATGGTTAATTTTATGCCCCCCCCCCCTTCGTTTTTCGTAATGTTATTGGAAGAGCACTTCGAAGCAGAACAGTTGTAAGAATACCGTGAGTATTTCGTGGGAATGAGGGGAAAATTAGCGATTTACATACTCCAAGAACGTGTGTTGGTCCGTGCACATCTAAATGCCGTTTTAGCAAGGATAATTTTAAAAGGGGTGCTATACAAAGGTAGCACACCTTTAAAATTAGAGTGTTATTAGAGTCTTTCAAGAAATAAGATAAAATATTTACTAAAAGAGAATGACGTTGTTGAAACGAAGATGACAAAATCAGAATGCAGCCGTAAAAAATTAAAAAAAAAAAACAGTAGAATTCTAATCCAAGATAAACGACAGAGGAGTTGACCTAACATTAAAATATAATAACACAACTCAGCACTCTCACGAGGACACGAGAATGTGCTGCGGCATGAGGAAAGTTAGATTAATTTGAATTGTCAGAAGGTCACGTGGCGTCCAACTATTCATACTTTTCGCTCTTCACTTCAGAGATCACGGACTTCACTAAACTTCATGAATCTTGCAGCATCAAGCGCTGATGAGAGAAAGGAGCTGATCACAAAATAAATTTAGTAAACTTAGTCAAAGTTTACTTACACTTTCGAAGTCGTCCTGGTTGTCTATGTGCTGAGCAATGAACATGGCGTTGTGGATGGCTCGTTCGATCTCCCGAGGTATCCTGCGTTCCATAATGCCCGGACTTGATTCCAGTTCGTGAATGATAATATCATCGGACGCCGCCCGGCGGAACTGCGACGAGTTATCGCGACCGGAATTCTTCTCGGTGCTGTTCCCCATGGAATCCTTGACGAACGACTCCCGACCGTTGTTCTTGGAGCCGTTGTTGCTGTCTTCGCTGTCGCTTTCGATCTTGTACTGCGGCGGTCTCATCAAGAGGAGTCTCGGCAAGGTGCGGATGAACACCCGTCTCACCCACGGAGCCATCCTGTGGGTCGACGGAGATCTAAAGTGGACGTTGAGCACAACAATGGTAACGATGACGGACAAGGTCACCAGGATCATGGTGAACACCAGGTACTTTCCCAGGAGCGGCATCGCCAGCGAAGTCGACGGAATGATCTCCGCTAACACTAAGAAGAAAAAAGTAAGCGACAGGAGAATCGAGACGCATAGAGACACTTTCTCCCCGCTGTCGGAGGGAAGATAAAACACCAATACGGACAAACAGGATATGCCGACACAAGGGATGATGAGATTAACGGTGTAGAATAAAGTCTTTCGCCGCAGCGTGATGTTAAAGGTTATGTCGGGATACGGCTCAACACAACAACTGTAAAACTTCTCGCGACGTTTGGCGGGAACGGCCATGATGTCCCATTCTACGCTCAAGTAGAATTCACTGAGGTCAATCCCCTCGGGAACAACGTCTTCGTCGGTAGGATTATTTCTCAGATGTTTGAGATCCACCTGAAATAAACAAACGATGGTAATCAGAAACATTGAATGATTTTACAGTTTAAAAAATATATATAATTAAATAAGTAGGAAATAATGTCTGTTGTCGCAAAGCCATTGCGACATTTTTGCCCTTCGGCTGGTAAGACGAGTTCAAATCTCATGTAGAACCTGAAGAACTTTGTAGGCCTAACTTACCTTCAGATGGAAGTGAGTTAGCCTCGCCTCATACCCTTAATTGTTTCGGCAGAATCTTCAGCCATCAACCTGAATCTCCTTTGCACATTTACAATCACGTTTGTCGATCCAAGAAATTTCACTAATTTTATATTTCCCATCCTCAGAAGTGCAGCTCAGAACTAAGAGTAAAGATGGAGGCAGAAAGGCCCATTACAGTTCAACCTCAAAGGCAAACCCTTCATTTACACTTTGTTCTCATGAGAGCGATTGCATTGTGGGTAACTTTAGACTGAAATAGCGAGAGGGGAAACCACGTTAATTAGTATCTTTTAAAAGATTCGATGGCAGATGAAAACAATTAGCTTCAAATAAATTTTTATCATTACTTTTTTTCTCCCTAGCAAACTTAGCTACTCAATTTTTTTTTTTTTTTTTAAATGTAAAAGCGTACTTACAATTTATCTTGGGTTTTCTCATTTTTATCCAAAAAACATTAACGGCATTTGTTATGTCATGTCTTCAATCAAAATCGCCAATAATTTTTCATTTTTTCTATTAATATGCCCGTTTTCTTGGAAGTGATCGTGAATTGCATTGACTGAGCTTTTTATTACTACATAATGAGAAATTTTGGTTTTAGAATAAATCTCATAGTCGAGTCATTCATTTCATGAACAGGCGCGATGGTTACTTTTTCATTTTGTTTAATAATTTCTACTTTTAGCCCCCATAATTATAATACACCTCTTCTTCTGTTTGTGAATGCTCATCACTTTTACGTTTCTCAGGCATATTTAAGGTTTATATTTTGCTTACAGTGAATATACTGAACCAAACAAAATGGCGATGACATTATCAACTTTCGTCAGCTTGCTAGGAAAGTTATCTATTATATTAAAATTGAAGATATTATGGATCCAGCCATATTTTATAGTCAGATCTAGAGAGAAATTTAAAGTTTTGAAATTTTACCGCAAAGCTTATGGAAATATAACGTTGGAGTTACCTTTTAAGTAGCGCAATCCAAGGTAACTGCAATGTCGAAGGTTAAATTTTTGAAAAACTTTTTAGTTTCTTTTTACATTTGGCTATAAAATATATGGTTAAATTCATAATATGTTACCTATTTCAGACAAACTTTTAGCTCTATGGTTGTGCCCTCTATTATGCTCACAAATAACTTATAGTCCTTATAAGGACTGGCTTAAAAGGGGAGAAGCAAGAATGCTTTTCACCTTCCCCGTTATCTGTAGAGGACAGTGTAGGGATAAGGTGTGATTGAGCTATTAAAGCTCTGGTCATGGCAGGAGGGTAACCGCAATAGCCGAGCCTCAGTTAGAATTTCATTGGCTACAGCTTTGCCTTCCATTACTCTCCAAGTGTATTGGATTGAATGAATCAATCACCGACTATGTAAGTAAAGGTGACATCTCAAAAAATCGGACGATCTCTAGGCCACTCCATAGTGGGAGAAAGACCGTCCCTATCTCAGCGTTGGTTCCAGTCAGTGGCGGGCTCCCCCATCACCTAGCAGAATCGCTCAAATTCCGAAGAAAATCAATCACTGATAAAGTCCCTCAGCGGGCCGTGCCGGAGAACACTTTCCCCGGAGACTTAAAATTCTCCCTTAGGACAAAAACCCTAAGAGAGCGAACTCAAAAACTCTCGAAATCTCATCGCCCAAGGAGATAACAGCAACAGCCAAACCTCAGTTAAACTTCATTGGTTACAGCATTGCCATCCATTACCTTCCAAGGGTATTAATCACCGCATCTCACGGTCCAAGATGATGATAGTCCTTATCCTTATAAGGACTGGCTTAAAGGGGGAAGCAAGAATGCTTTTCACCTTCCCCGTTATCTCTAGAGGACAGTGTATGGATAAGGTGTTATTGAGCAATTAAAGCTCTGATCATGGCAGGAAGGCAACAGCAATAGCCGAGCCTCAGTTAGAACTTCATTGGCTATTGCCATCCATTACACTCCAAGGGTATTAATGAATCAATCACCGCATCTCACGGTCTATTGATTCCAATTAATCTATATCTCACAAATAACTTGAGACAAATATATCAATTTATAATAAATAATAATAATTAATATATGGTGTCAGATTCTATATGTAAAATTAAATAAAATATTTAAAATAAGTCTTCAATGATATATGTTTTTATTTATTAATATACTTACATTTATATATCATACAAAATATATTAATTTTAGTGTATTTAGTGAAAATTTCAGAAATATTTTGTCGATTGACACACCTGATAGCCATCGTAAGTCCATGATCCAAACTTCATAAAGCACTCCTGCTTATCGAAAGGAAAATACTGGACGTCAATCTGGCACGAACTTTTGTAGATGGCTGGAGGATTCCATACCACAGTCCCATCGTTATAGATGATCGCTTTTGTCATGATGGTTACTTCGTAGTTTCCATCAGCACTGAAAAATATACCAGAATTTGCATTGACTTATACATTATTCTTTAGAATACATTAAAAGTTACAATTCTGTGTGCAGAAGGTGGAATTTGAGATGCTTTGATCAATAGAGCTCTTAATAAAAATTCGGCCAACGGAATATTCATAAATGGAATTTTCTAAGCTTAGTTTGAAGTTTATTTTAGTTTGGTGAAAACAGCAGACTGACATAAGCAACTTAACACGTGCTATTAATCTAAAGTTCTATGTGAAATCTAATTGTTGATTTTGCATTGTTGAATCACGTGATATTTCCACAACTTTCTGTTGACTTTGTGTTCATTTCTACAAAGGTTTTCTCTTTCTTTTTTTTTTCCCCCTCTCTGTCTGTCTCTCTCTTTTAAAAGATCCTTTGTGATAGTGAGTAGGAAGTTGCAAGATATTTATTTCCATATAACGAAAGATGTGAACTTCACAAGATGGCACCATACGTTCAATGTCTTAAAACGCACGTCTTAAGGGGTACATCGAAGCTTGAAACGTGCGTTTTCTCATTCTTTCTCGCAGTTGCGTTTGCCTGCCTGTTACTTAGTCCCCCCCCCACGCGTATATCTCGTAGAAATTCCAGCGCGTTCGCTTAGTGCACGCAAGCGAATTATCACGGGTGGTAAAACGCTCCGTAGATTTGCAGACTCGCAGTGTCCAATGGCTGTCGACTTAACAATGTATTATCTGATAGAGTGCATTCGAGAGAATGCGGTCACGTCTCGACCGCAGCGAGGACCCTTCCGTAATAACAGCTTACGGCTGCTGATCGCTGCAAGTACGCGGCGAATGTCAGAACCTTCGTGTATGTGTGCGTGCGTGTGTGTGCTCGGTGGGTGCTAAGTTCTAACGTGTTGCGTTCCTGAAATAACCGTCACAGTTTTTTTTTTTTTTTTTTTTTTTTTTTTTCGTGCGGCGTGATGCAGCGGTTTGAAAAGGGCTGCACACGCTGCATACCTGAGTGATGTGGTAGCATCTCACCGTGTACGATTTCTTCTAAGGAACCGCACACTTTAAGGGGTGTGTCCTTCTTCACGATTCTAGTGAACTGGTCGAGAATGAAGAAATTTAAGATAACTTTTTTTTTTTTTGTTCGTACCGAAAGTTTGGGCATCCTCTTACTTGTCAAAAAAATCCTACTGCAGTCGATAACATATTTATTTATTTATTTTTTTTTTTAAAATGATTTTATATATACAAAAAAAAACCTTTGATTATCCTCCAAATGAAAGTGCGTTATGTTAACATAAAAATGTTCCCTTTGTTCAGCATAATTAGACCATCATAAGTTATGGCTTCCTATAAGCATAAATAAATGCCTTTATATACCGTAAGTTTTAGCAATAAAAATCCGATTATACCTGCCTTAAAAACAGGAAACTGTTCGTCTTGCTCAGGTGATACGTAGCATTTCCCAAATTAGATTTTTTTTTATATTCAATTGACAAATCTACATGTTTATTTTGTTTAGCTTACAACAATTAGTATCATGAGATTCTTTCATTTTCAATTGTTATCAATTTCCTCTTTGGAGAGTGAATTCTATCTATATTTTCCCTGTCTGCTGCTGCTGCTGGAGAATGTAATTGTTGACTTTCCATTGTTCGAGTTAACGCAACTCTTTTAATTTTTACAACAGTACTCTTTAAAACTACACTCACCAAAGCTTCGCAGACAAACTTGAGCTTTATATGTACAGTCGTGATATAATGCTGTTTTAGTTTGTAATAAAAGCAAAACTAATGAACTCTTATCTAAATAAAGAAGAGAAAAATATTTTAATCCGACCACCATATAATATAACCAGATATCCTTATAATAACAGGCGTAATAAATGAAGAGACTGAATTTAATTCTCAAATTTAAAACAAAATTGTATTTTATGTCTGGTTAACCGTCTGGTTTCTGTAGTAATGAGTCAGATTAACTTAGTCTGTCGAGTCCTCATGTTCGTACAACATCAGGTGTCTAATGGATGAAGCAAATGGATCAGTCTAGAGTCACTAATCACACGAATGTCACCATTTCATGCAAATATGCTAACAGCTGTAGTGAATTTTGTGCCACCATTTAAGACAGGTAACCGTGTTACAAGACCTCATAAACGGTATCTTAAAGAAAAACAGAACGGGTAACACATCTAAGGAGCAATTATAATCTTAGAGAGAGTGAACACGCAGATGGTTTTATTTTCTATCTTCTTAATGAGAAAGATATTAAATAGTCCGCCATTTTCTAAACTTTGCTAATAATTCTTCCTAGAAGACTTTCATGGGTTTATTGTAGGTTTTCTTAATAGGGTTAAGATTTAATCCGAGGTGTGTGTGTGTGTGTGTGTGTGTGTGTGTGTGTGTGTGTGTGTGTGTGTGTGTGTGTGTTGTACGTCCTCTCACGAAGCTCGGTTTAATTAGATTGTTTCACCGCCAAATCTGTGCAAACATCTCCACGGACTGACTCGTCGTTCTGTCCAGATAAGTGCAAGAGGAACGAGATCCTGAGAGACAAGTACTGGCACGTGTCCCCCCTCCCCCCATGTCCTTCCTCCCTATGTGACTACTTTGTGAAATAACTTTTCATGCTTTGAGTACTTTCGGAAACTAAATAGTCCCAACGTTTGTTAATTGGGGTTAATTAGAGAGGGTTTACAGATTTCTCGTTGTTGAACGAGAAGCAAGAAGAAATGGCTTTAGTCACGATTTGCTGGTTTTAATGTAATCGGTTCTAATTAAACACTTGGAGAAAAATACACCACAGCGTAGAGTGATTGATAGTGGTGTTTGTTTCTTTCTGTTGCTTTTCCCTCGTTTGGATTTATTTCGTTGCTTTTCTCATCCCTTCCGATGTTAAGGATAAGCAAAAAGTTGCGATGCGAAAGCTGCCGATTCCAAATTTATTTATTTAAGATTTTAGAAAAAATATTTTAAACGATTCAACAACGTTGAATTATAGTATGAATGATTATATTCGTCTCAAATTATCGAACAAAGCTTTTTATAGATTACCTGATGCTAACAATATATCAGAACACAGTTAGGTCTTATGTCTTGTAAGAAAAAGAAGAAGATGTCGCTTCACGCTGATTTACACCTTTCGTCTTTCCTGGCCTAAACACGTCACAATCAACGCCTAATCAGTCTCGAAAAAGCTGTCGTTATCAAGACATTATTTCTCACTTGTTAGAGCCTCCGTAGCTCAGTCGGAAAGACCTGGGTTCGATTCCCGTCAGTGACGTGAAGAACCTTTATATGGTCTCTTGACGAAAGGCGAGTTATCCGGTCTCATACGGAGGTAAAGGATTTATTTTTGTTTCCCAGGACAGGACCGGCTCCGTGAACACACGCATCTACAGACATAGGACACACCGGGAGGCATAGGACTAACCACCTTATCCACGAGTTACGGTTGCGAAGTCCAAGAATACTTGGAAAGCTCGTGAGCACTTAAGTGCCTGTTAGGACCATTGATAGGATAGGATTTCTCACTTGTAAAAACTACTGAACACTTTTTAAACTTCATCCCCACTTCGTCTCAGAATACTGTTCTCACACTGGAGTTGTTACGATCTACACTTACCTACAAAACGTTTGATTCTATTTAGAAGAAGGTCATCCGCTCAATACGATCCTCCATGTCACGGTCATTTCCTCATAGACATTCTGTTTCTGCCAAATGCCATTTCTGTAGGTATTTTCACGGACAACATTCTGCTCATTTCTGCATTTTCTGTTAAGTCTGTAAACAGCACGATCAGCTGTTTCTTGTTTCATTTGGTTACTAACCTACACACATACACATGACACTGTTGTCTTATAGAGTTTACTTTCTTTATTATCAAAGTATTTTCTGGCAAATTTTGCTTTGTACGTTTCGTAAGTGCAATGACAATATTTAGGATGTTGCTATTCGTGAATGTCATGTTTTCCGAAGATTGTCGCAAAAGTATGACATACCTAAGAAATTCTGCTAGGATTACAGTGAGGCTCACGAGTCACTGAGTTTAAATAACTTTATCACGGACAGTTTTAGATAAGTACTGAGTTAGTAAGGCAGTAAAAATTCTAAAAGACAACACGGGGTTTTCTTAAACAACATTAGAAAAGGGTAATAATTAATTTTTAAATTTATCGAATGCAAACATTTAGATTAAAATTTTAAATCTAAATTTAGATAACTGTTCAACAATTTATTAAGGAGAAAAGCGAAAAATATCTCGCATCTTATGTATATTAGTTGATTTGGAATATTTTGTTTTGAGTGGAAAAAAAAAAACGGATCAGTAAATTCGTGACATCGACAGCTGACCTCTGCGCTGTCCTCAATGACCTTTTATAAATAGATAGGGGAAGGGGTAAAAGACCATGGTCATCTCGCTAATGTTTCCTCTTTCTCATTATTTCCCCGTAGTGCTCTGTTTTTGTCATGTACCAATTTAGTTAATAGCCTAATAAACACGCCACCCCTTTGAAACATCTACTTGGACAACGTAGAATATTAATATCACATGAGCCTTTATTTTTATCTCAACATTTGCCTTAAAATTAATTGTTCAATTAATTCTCACATTCCTTCACTCTTTAGCAAAAGTGTTCTCCCGTATAATGCATGACCTGATTTTCAACAAAGAACACCATCCACGTGCTCTTGTCGCCAAGGCAACAATAAGAAGTTACAGCGATACCTGTTTTTATTGTTTTGATACTTTTTAAACTTTTTCCAGCTTGCCGCTAATTTCCCGAGGCTTGTACTTAATAATATAAAAAAAACTCTTAAAAACCAAAGTAATTAGCTTTTACTTAAATAAAGATTGCAAAAAATTTTCCTTGGAGGTTTTGGAGAGAATTTTTCGCCGGTACTTAGAAAGATACCCATTTAATTAGAGAACACTTAAGTCTTGGGGTACATAATGAACAGCGATGCTACTTTCTTTCTACAGAATTTCGGGTTTACGTTGAATAAAAACACGGAGATGGTCAGGATGTTTGGGATATATTTACTATGGATATCAAGAAACTGGATAATAGTCGCCTTTTATGACTGACTGTCATTTTATTAGTGCTTGTATCGAGAATAGTTCATGTCTTTTATGTAAATAGCAGGACAACTCGTGTCGAAGGTTTGTATTTTAATTGAAGTTAATCTCTTGATCAACTTCAATTCTTTTGTGATTGCAAAGGAGAACAATTTGCTTATTTCTTTCTTAGCAAATATGTATTAGTAATGTGGATAAGCTAAGAAACGTTTCCTAATTTTTCTAATTTTTTATTTATTTTTACATAGAGACTTTTTCGATCCACTTCAGGTCTTTCAATAAGCTGAATGATGAGGTCACACCAGGCGACGAAAATCATCTCCCACTCTGTCCAGGTCGAGATTCGAACCCGTAACTTGTTTGCTTGGAGTGCAGATACGCTACTCGATCAACCAGGAGAATAAATTTAGATAAAAAAAACATAATTAATTTAATCTTTCCAATCGAACTGTTTTCGACTGTGTAAGTTCAAAGTTGAATCTGCAATCCAATCAACTGCAGAAAGTAATGTAGTTAACAAAAATAAACTTAAAATCGAAGCATTCTCTTGGTAATTAAGATGAAATATTTTAAAAAAGAGATCATTTCGAAGGTCATATCCAGCTTTCCGATGTTCTCTGAGTTTGTGAAAGAAGTCGTTTCCATGGATGACCGAACGCTGGACATTTGTCAGTGACGTTTCACGTTCGAGTTTTCCGCCACAGTAAAGATACCATCAAAAGCTAAAACAGTTTATCGGTACAAAGGATTAGCTCATCGAAGCTGAAATTTTTGCAACAGTTAACTGGAAAGCTAAAATAAACAAGTGCAGAAGCTTCCAGACGGGTGTCATCGATCTCCATAAATACACTCACTGCCTTCTGGAATGGATTCAAGCGAACACACACACACACACACACGCGCGCGCTTAATCGGTGAAAATTGGGTTCACACTGGGCATCTAAGAACGTTTAAACAGCTGCAAGGAAGTCGAAAATACTTGAATCGTTAATAATAAACGAGTGGAATGAGGGTGAGAAGATAATCCCGGTTGGATTATCTTCTCACTCTCATATATGGTTCAGTTATTTAGGTAAAAAATTATATACAGAGTGCTCGTTTATGCCTGACTTATCATTTTTTTTTTTTTTTGAAAATTGACGTCTTTTAAGTTGACATTGAATTTACCCTTTCTTTGTCAATCCTTAATACTAGACTGAAGTCCTCTTTTGCAATTACAAGCCGTCAACTCGAACAAGAAATATATTCGAGAAATATAAACAAGAATGGTATCCAAGAATATCTTCTTGGATATCATTCTTGTCATCTTCTAATCGAAAGAGAATAATCTAAAGTTGAGCACTGACGAAACTCAATCTATCATTTCTTCTAAAAAATGAAAAAAAAAACTTCTTTTGCATATCCTCTGAAAATATCCATCTACATCTCCAGACAAGATCAGATTTCTCTTTTGGAGTGAAGTTTGCATTTCTTAAATACAGACGTTGGATGTGCAGCACCTCAAATATCAGTCTTAACGTATGCTTCGAAGCAATGTTTTTCTAAACAATTATAAACCTATCCATCCAAATGTACTGCACTTTGTTTATCATACTATGTTGACTCTTTCTCTCAGTCCCTGTTACATGATGAATATTTAGTTTCATCAACATGTATTTTCACCACCAATAATTCTGCCATTTTATTCAATAATTTTTACCTCTGCGAATCAACTTCCACATTCCAACTCTATAACCACATAAAATCCTTTGTACGTTTCATAATTTAGGATTATAAAAATGATACTATTTATGCAGAATATTTTTATTAAATAAATTACTCTTTTTAATGTAATTTCCTATCAGTGGTCCTAACAGGCACTTAAACGCCCACGACCTTTCCAAGTATTCTTGGACTTCGCAATCGCAACTCGGGGATAGGGTGGTTAGCCCTATGCTTCCTGGTGTGTCCTATGTCTGTAGATGCGTATTCACGGGACCGATTGGCCTGTTCTGGGAGACGAAAGATCCGAGTTTCTGGGTGAAAAAAAACCCTCTCTGTATGAGACCGACTAACTCACCTTTCGTCGAAAGAGACCAACAAAAGGTTCCTAACGTCACTGACGGGAATCGAACCCACATCTTTCTGACCAAAGGGCTTCGTCTGTACTGCTTGAGCTACGGAAGCTCTTTCAGTGTAATGAGGAAAGTCGTTATTCATAGCAGTTCGTTTTACATAACTTACAAAAAATTTCGTTTTTTGTAAGTAATTCTAATGAATCTGATCTGGGATTACCTGATGACTTTTTTTTCCCTGTTAACTGATCCTCTTATAACCTGCAAAAGAAAATCACGTGGTCATCGTACGCCATTTTATATTTCTATTATGTTTTTCTGCAAGTACAATATACGATAGGATTGTGGCAACAGGAGATGTTAAAATGTGCTAGAATACTGTCTTAGTTCACGGCGTGTTTAGTGTCTCCGTAAATTTTCTTGCGTCCCCTAAGCCAAAAGAAATAACTAACAGTTTCCTTTAAGTAGTTACGCCTAAACTACTTACTAATTATTTGTGTTCCTAAAAAAACTTAGTAACCATTTGGGAACCACTGCCTTAGACTTTTCTTGAACTAGTAATCTATTGCAGGTTCATCGTATATTCCAGGGTGTTCAACCCGTCGATCGCGGAGCGATTGGTCGATCTCTTGTGTATTCCTCCTTACTTACAAATTTAATTAAAACTGAAAACATAATATTTTATTTATCATTATTTTGTATTATTTTTAATTCGCTTTAAGTTTATTGCTATTGTTTATTTATTTTTCGTTAAAATTGTCAGATCAGTAATTTTCTTATAAGTCCGGGTAAACGAATTAATTTAGATCAGTGGAAGTCAAACAGAGAGCAGAGTGAATACGATTATAAGCAAAGTGTAAAAACTCGATTGTAGCTTAAATATTAAATGTTCCAAAGCACATTACATCGATTTTTTACTTAGGTTAAGTCCCATGTGAATATTGTAAAAAAATAAACTTTGTTTGTCTCGGTATAGTTTGTATTAGCTGTTTTTGTAAATAACTCTTTTGAAGCTAGCTGTATATACTGCTTTAATAAGAATATGTTAGGGTGTTAAAAACAAAGGCATTTCGGCAACAAAAACTCATGTTTTTGTTGCCGAAGCTGTACATGGGGGCATTAGAAAGATTGTTATTGAAACTTGTATGGATGAGAAAGGCTTGCAGGCTCTAAGTGTAAACATCTCCGAAGTCAGTCAGAAAGAGTTCAAACAACTTTCCGATGGCCGGCAACTTACAATCAAAAGAAAGCGGAGGAGAAAAAGGCATGCCGAACTTGAAACTTAAGATGAAAGAATCATACCGATTCTTTGGGGTTTCCAAACTTCATGTGAGGTCTCAGAGGAGGCCTATTAAAAAGGGACTGAAGCAAGCAGAAGGGATCCCGGTTCCAGAATTGCTGTCAGAGAGGAGGTCGCCCGGTCCAAAGTTGCCGTCAGAGAGACTGCCCGGATCCACGTTGCTTGAGAGAGGAGTTTCCTGCTTCCAGAAAGAAACTTCTCGGTTCGAGACGTCGCTAGAGAGAGACTACTCCTAGACCGCAGTGAAGTAGAACTTGAGATAATAAACATTCAGAATAGTTTACATTTAAAATCAATAAACAATGAAGTCATTTGGAAGCACATGAAAAATTCCCAATATTAACTGGTATTGCGTAGAAATTCTGTCGTGTTTCGGATCGACATACTTGTCAGAATCCGCTTTTTCAAATATGACCGTCATTACAAATGATCATTTGGATGATTGTCTGCGATTGGCCACTTCTTCATATCAACTTGACTATGAAAATATTGTGAGGTCCAAACAATGCCAAATTTCACTTTTTTACTTTTTTCTTTTTAATCAACCAGCATTTCCTGTAACTCGTGAGTTTGTAGTCAATCTGTTGTTTTTTCTAACTTTGGTTTTCCAAAATAGAGAAATAAATATTTTATTCCAATATATATATATATATATATATATATATATATATATATATTTTGGATTAAAATATTTGTTGTATTAAAATAATTAAAAGTGATAAATAAATTTTTAAATACACAAATAAAGTTTTTAGTTGTGTATTTTTTTAGTTGTTTATTTGTGCGTAATCAGATATCAGGTTGCGGGAACGTGATCTATATAAGAGAGTACATCGCCGAATAACTTTATTAGAAAAGTAGCTTGCGTAGTAAAAAAGGTTGAACACCACTGGTATATCCTAACATTCTTGACTGAATCATTTCACTATGTGTTCTTAGGCTAGTTTGTTTCCCGAATAACTTATAGTTTGAAAAATATAAGTTATTCGGGAAGAAAGTCCCTGACATCCCCCATTTGAGAGCAGTAGACTCATCTTCGGTTGAATAAAGTCTTTTTTTATTTACTTTTGAAAATTGTGGAATGATTGAAACGAGAAATAATTTTATTGATTTTTTCCACCTGAGTCTTCTGATTTTCCTCTCAAAAATATAAACCCAACCCCCAAACACTTTTTTCTTGACTAGGTATAGATTATTTTTTCCCATAGTGTTTTATTTTATTTCATTTATATTTGTCATGAATTAAATAAACTCTTCAACAGCTGCTGGAAACGATGTATACAACGATAAATATAAACTGAATAAGCATGACCAAAAGTAAACACTCATGTCTGGGAAGAGTGCAAATCAAAAGGGTATACACTTTACCGAAATGTTATCATTCGCGTTGTGAACATTTTCTCGAGTTATTCTTTTTATTGATTATTATTCAAGTTTTTCTTTCTCTCTATCCTTCCCTCTATGGTTTCGCAGTTTTCTGTTCAATCAAGGAAGACAGTATCGAAGCTGATACTGTCTTCCTTGTCTTTCTTTTTTTTTTTTATCTCAAGAAAGTTCTTGGATAAGAAAAACGTAAGAGATATCTGCACTGGGAAGGACCTGTCAAATGGTGATTGTGTTTTTCTTTTTCTTCTTTACTTTTTTTTTTTTTATTGTGGATGACGTTAATAAGATTTGACTCGCTGGTTAACTACTGATGAAGTTATCTGTATTCTGCTAATCAAACGAACGAATCCAAACGAAGAAACCTGGAATCGAAAAGTACTGTTTTTCTTTGTGTGTATGAGTGGTCGGGATGAAAGTTAATTTGGCATCCATTTTTTTTTTTTTTTTTGTGTTCTTGGTACTGCTAGAACACTCTTACGGTTAATTTGGAACGGACTAAGCGGCTAATCAAATTAGACTTTAGCTATAAAGCTGCTCACGCCACCTCACGGATGTTTTTGTTTTTTAAAAAAAAGATTATGTCTTAATTTGTAAAAAAAATACAGGAAAAGGAATTGCATGGGTTTTTATACCAGCATGAAATGTATTAAAAGAACAATTTAGTTGTATAAAGGCATTTCAGGATTAGGATTTCAACAAAGAATTCCAACTCATTTCAAAGTAATAGTTTATAAATAAATAAACAGAAAAAAAAAGTCTGTTTATTTCTTATAAAGCTTCATATCTCCTATTAATGTTTAATGATGCTGCCATCTAGTGCACTGCTGAATAATTAATAAATTGTCAAAATGTGGTATTATTTGCAACATATTAAGAATTATAACTGATTTATTGACGAAAATTAATTAGATGACTGAAAACTATTTGAAAAAAAAAAAGGAATTAGAGAACTAAATAGAGTTTCGAACTATGACTAAAAGAAATGAAATTATACAAACCATTTGCTTCGAAGACGTGCTTGTGAATGACGATACCTGACGAAGGACCAGCCAACCGCTGACGTCTTTATCTAGACCTACGTTCAGGGATTGGTTGGACCGTCTTCAGACATCGTAATGGCAATTGACTTCTTTCTAAGGACCACCAAGATGGACGCCCACGATCTTTTGCCCGAATCTAAATTTTGTTAGTTTTTATTTCGATATGAAAACAGACTAAACAGTACTTACCTAGAACGTATTCTGTTAATGTCGTGAACGAACCTACACGATCGTCGCTTTGATGAGGCCTCATCATGAGGCCAGGAGACCACACTTCAAATGTATGGAATGAATCCCAAAATACGCTAAAGGTATCTTGTAATTCAAACGTATTATTCAAATCTATTAATTAAAAATGTGTCTTCAGTAAACCTATTATGAGAAGATGTGTGGTTATTAATGTAAAGAATATTACCTTTATCTCCCTTGATTGAAATGGAATCGAGAAATCGATGTCACTCTTTTCAATCCAGAACTAAGGACATTTTTTGAATATGGTAGAGTGGTTAAGCATTAAGGCGACATTAATTAGATATTAAATATAGTATATTACACTGATGTATAATTTATCTGATGCAGTGCGTTTATTCATGTTAACCTGGTTTGATATCTAATATTATATGTTATTCTATTGATTTTAATTGCGTTTTTCTGTAGCTCTTCCAAGATTTATAGCTAATTTTTACAATTAAGTTTGTGATACTGGCGATATGATGAGCAAGTCTTTAATAATATTGCTTGTAGATCTCATTTTACGTATATTTTTTATTCAATATTAGTAAAGGCTGAATCTCCGTGTAACCCTGTGGCACCTTTTATAGTTCCCAGATGCTACACTACCAGAAGAACTACTGGCATCATCATTGGTTCGATGCTACTTGAAGACAAGACCAGAAGAACGTTTTTCGACGCCATTTTCAGCCACCACTGGAGCTAGTAGATTTTTGAGCAGGCAAGTCAAGTTTTCTTTCCGTTACTCAGGTTTTTAACCCCAAAACTCAGAAAAAAATCAGCCTAAGAACTCATACTATTTCAGGTAACAATATTAGAATTTAGGGTCAAGAGATAGTGTAGTTGTTTTCAGGAAGTAAATTTTTTCTCCATCTCTCAGGGCCGATCGGTGGATTACGTAAGATGGACATCAGGGTTTGAACGGACACTTGACTGCTAACTTGAATCAATGACCTTTAAATTTCCCCTAGATGAAAGATTTTGTATGTGTATATATAGTTATTCGCCCATAATTGGACAGAAACGTTCTGTTTAATTATTATAAGCAATTTTAATTATTGGAGGAGATTCCAAGATCGTTAGAATAGGTGAAAACCCCAGCAGGAGAACTTACAGAAGAGAACAGAACAAAATTTAGGAAACAGAACTAGCTGGTGTAGGAAGTCTGTTTAAAACGGCGAGTGGCCTTTAAATATGCTCGTATTTAAATATAATCAGTATTTTCTAATAAAAGAAAACACTGACTAGCTCATTCAAACATTTCATTGATATCCCCCCCCTTTTGCAATTTTTATTTTAATTTTTGTTATTTTGCGAATTAGACATGAAAATAAAAATATTTTGAATCATTCTTATATTACGAAAATTAAAAAAAAAATGTTACTAAATTTACAACAGAAGTTATTATTCTAGCTAGCTCCTATTCTCTGTATTAAAGGGGAAAAATACCACGACTAGATTATTTGAAAGCTGTGAAATAGACATGCGCAGAACATTGATTGATTGGCTATTGTAACCACTGAATAAATAAAAATAATACGTGAACATTATTTTTAATATATAAATTATTGCACATCAGTAAGCCATTGTTGTTGTTTGACATAAATTATTATCATTTTTACAATTGTGTAAGACGGCTACTGGAATTTATAGCGGAATCTTTGAATTCCATTTTTAATAGGATGTAATTTAATTTTTATCAAAATTTGATAGATACACTTGCGTATGATAAGCATTACTACTGTGTGTGTGTGTGTGTGTGTGTGTGTGTGTGTGTGTGTGTGTGTGTGTGTGTGTGTGGCATTAAATGTCTTGATTATTAATAAATTTTAAAAACTAGTAAACAACGTCTTCTAAGATTTCTGAAAAGTTTTTGCACCTTTACAAAATGGCAGTGGCCTCTACGTGTGTGCATTTTATGTTGCCCGAGGGCGGACAGGTTCAAGGTTGCGAAGAGAAATGCTGTAAGAAGATTTGGGTCATTATTAAGTCATATATTAAAAGGGATTTACTGGGAAACTTTGGAGAAGTTGGAACTTTTGCAGGAAATTCTTTTGTGTGATAAGATATAATGGTTCTCCAACACTAACATTTCTTTCTGAAGGCAACCTACTTTCTCTCCCTTGCGCAAGGCGAACTCCACTCTCTCTCTCTCTCTCTCTCTCTCTCTCTCTCTCTCTCTCTCTCTCACTGAACGCCATTCGGAAACATAAATATCTCTTCACCCTGCCTGCCAATGCAAATGATAAAAATGCAGCTCAACTTGAGGAGAGAGAGAAAGAGAGAGAGAGAGAGAGAAAGGATGCATGCATTCAAAACTTTAGTCTAAAGTTGAATTGCAGTGGAAAGAAAATCATCGGAATCGCGCTCCCAGCGGGGTTTGAGTTCGATGATAAAGTACTGAGTGACAGGACACTTGTGTGATTAATTTACTTCATTTCTTTGCCACAGGAACGCCTGTCACGCGCAAGCCCCAAACACTCCACGTTCGTGATACGAAGCTTGCTCAACTTCCGCTCCCATTATTCGGTGCGGGAGCGAAAAGCCAGGAAAGAATTAGAGACACGCTCCATTCACACGAACAGCGCAGTTGTTTAAAAATATTAGTGCCGATGTTCGATCAGAACACATAACGTACGAGGAGATGACTGTCTACACTCAGCCACTGCGCAAAACGCCTCTTGAGACCTTCACTTGCAGAAAAGATGAACAACGTCTTAGGAGAAAGTCATTTATCTGTTTATCTCTTAAGTTTTTTTCTTTATCACTCTTTCTCGATTACTTTGTTTTCATCGATATGTTTGTCTTTGTGGGACTGACTATCTATATCTGATTGTCTTTGTCTATATGTAATTCGCTTTGGCCAAATGGCGTTGTCTTTTTTCTATACTTCCTGTCTATATTTGATTGTCTTCTCTATACGTTTTGTCTATATGTGATTGTTTTTATTTTGTATGTTTGTCTATATGGATGTCTTTATTAGTGTTGGGTGCATGTGAATCCACAGGTATCATTATCTATGTAAGTATAGAAGGGATTATATTCATCTCTGTGTAATTTTCGTTGTCATTATTGTACTCATTTTATGTCTGTGGAATTTTTCCTCTGCTCCTATATCTTGTGCACAAAGTTAAGGGCATTTTCTTGGCAGGTCATCCAAAAATGGCTAAGTTGTCGACATTAAGAGATCCGTAAGATGTGAAAATTTGCTATTTCACGTAAGTTTCGTTTTAATATTGAATTATATCGTAAACTATAGAGTTAAAGTACCACTGGATTCATTTTCAACATCAGCTAAAAACGCATCGCGAATTTATCGACAAAGGCTTCTGAAGGTTAACGGAAATACTGAAACAAGACAAAGCTCTCTATCAAGATTTACTACTTGCAAATTTGCAATGTTTTTTTACAACTTGTTCTTAGATGAACGTTGATTCAGCACCAGTAAGAAGTCATTTTACCTTTTTGTTGATAAATGCCAATAGAGAAAACGGTACAGAAATAGTAAAGCGTGTGTGTTAAGGGACACGAATTACTAATGCCAGTAAGTTCGAACTGAATAAAGGAAAACTTAAGAGGCGATTTTGAAAGTAAATTTGGCCAGATTGCGACTACGAGGGTGGTCTGAAAAGTTCCATCAGCAGGAAAGGTCATGGCATCGGTGTTTTGGGATGCTAAAGGCATTTTGTTTATGAATTATCTTGAAAAGAGTAAAACAATAACCAAGGAATATTATTCTGATCTTTTAACCAGACTAGACGAAAAACTTCGTGAGAAAAGACCCGGTTTGCAGAAGAAAAAAATCATCTTTGATCAGGACAATCAACCTGCTTACGGAAGTGTTTTGGCAATGGGAAAATTAAGGGATCTGCACTATGAATTGTTGGAACATCCCCCCAGATTTGGCTCCCTCTGACTTCTATCTCTTCCCAACACTAAAACTCTTCCTCGCTGATCAGCGTTTTTCTTCGAATCAAGAACTGATTGCAACTGTAGAGGGGTATTTTGCAGATCTTACTGAGAACCACTAAAGGGACGGATTAATGGCGCTGGAGCATCACTGGAATAAATGTTATTAGTCTTATGAGAGATTATGTGAAAAAGAAAAATAATTTTGAAATTATAAATTCGTTTTTTTTTTCATTGTTAGACCGAGAACTTTTCAGACTACCCTCGTACAGTCGCAATCCCCTTATTTGCTGCATCAGAGACTATTCTTATCTCTTTCATTCTCTTCCATGTTATGTAACTTTATAAAAGCATGGAAAAATAAATAAATATTGGGAAAGATTTATGTGGTGATTGTAACACTTATATGACAGATTAAAAGACTCCTGAAGAAACAATAAAAAAAATTAAGAATGCAAAAATATCTCCTTAAATCTCTTGAAACAGTCTTTTCGTCTACGAAAATTCCAAGAAGAGTTTAAACATTTATGAAAAGATTTTTAAAGGTCTTTGCGACTCCATCCATTGCGACTTTTACACTAGGTTCAGAGTTATATTCTGCCTTAATGATAGGCGTTTGTTCGCTATAATGCAATGTGTTTCCTCACTGTTAAACATCATCTATTAAACAAACAGCACTATACATTAAAATATAAAATAATACACACACAAAGCACGTACCTAAAACTATAAACGAAGACAATAACTGATGCGCCATAACAAATTTCAAACTTACAAAGCTACTTTTAAGTTTACTCCTATTATAATAATTTTGTACATCGATTCGGTGGCTACGATTAACTCAAAGGTAACTCTGACCATAGCGAATATGTTACTGATGACTAGAGTTTCCTTTGAAAACTTGGAAAAAAATATAGACCTTAATTTAAGCTTCGACAAACGAATCATTTGACGAAAAATATCAAAGGAAAAATTCTTTTGGTCATCAAACTTATTGGACCTTTTCACTCGGCAAAATATAAGTTGTTACCGTTCATGTGGTGCTGTTAACTGGTAAATAAAAAAAAACGATTCCTAATTCAAAGGTAAATTTCCTTTTCCCCTGCAGAAGTCGCGTATAAAAAACAAAACAGCAAACTCCCGAGAAAATAACACCTGCACTCAACGATGCTCCTAACATCATGGGGAAAGGGGTTATTCTCACTCACTCACTCTCTAGTACGGCACCAAGGCCTGCCATTTTACTATCACAGCAGCCAACGTACCGCCAAATTATATTACGATACTTCCCTGGTAGCAGGAATGGTGCAAGTATTCCATCCGCACTTCATGGGCACAAATGATCTTGGAAACAAAAAAAAGGAATTGACGTCGGTATCCTATCACAGTAACTGCTGAGATTTCTCACCAGTTGCTCAAAGGAATTTTAACCCAGAGGCTTAGATACCGAAAGAATTCTCACTATCTCCGAAATTACCACCAAAACCAAAGTTCTCTTACGTTATCAGCTTGTGTGAGGAACTAGTATTTCGCCAATAACGAACCAGTAAACAGCTTACCGTTCGAAATAGATTTATTCGATATCACTTTTACTGTTTTGTCTTTTTTTTTTGTCTCTTGGTGACTCTTTTATTTATCCAGACTTGCTGTCAAATAGACACCAAGATCACCGGAAAGGAAAACAGGAAGAGGAACAACTGATACAAAGATGAGGAAATATAATAATAGGAAACAAACCCGCACAAACACGAGAATAAATATTAACTAATGAAAATACACCAGCTAATGATCAAATCAATGAAATGATTCAAGAACCAGTAATGCTTGCAGAAAAAAGAGCAGACGGTGAGTGTAATTAAGACATAATACTCATCCAGACATAATATTTTGCTATTTAAATAAACATCATGAAGTATGCGATAAAAATAAATAATCATAGAGACACATTTGTGAAGAAAGAATTCATTTAGCCCCATATAATAAACGGAAGAAACTAAACTTGCGTATAATAACCAAAAGAGGATTTATTGCATCATCTTCGATCAAGGTGGCGTAACACTACTCAGACATCTCATCTCTACTCAAGGTGGTATTTGGAACAATAATTATAGTAATATGGAGAAATAGAGCTTATTGATACCAAATGGTAGATGTATTATTACTTCATCTTTGATCAAGAGAGGTAACACTACTTGACAATCTCATTTCACTACTCATGTGGCATTTAGAATAATAACTCTAATTATAATAATAGTTATTATTATTCATAATAAGAGACTCCGTAGCTCAGTCAGTATAAACGAAGCCCTTTGGTCTTAAAGACTTCGGTTCGATTCCCGTCAGTGACGTGAGGAACCTTTATTGGCAAACCGGTCCCTTGAACACATGCCACTCCTGGAATAGGACTGACCGACCTATTCAGTGGGATTTCCGGTTTCGAATCGTAATAGGCCACGAAGCCTAATACATAAAGGAAGAAGAAGAAAAAGATTATTACTAATAACCGGAGAAAGAGAGTATTGCAACTAAATGTAGATGTTGTTACGTCATCTTTCAGTAAAATGATGTGATACTCAATCTCATCACCCATTTCAATGTGTGGTTTATTGCACTTTATTGTTGCTTTATGAAACGCATAACACGATGTTTTAAAGCGTTTGGAAAAAACTGAGTACTTCACGATATTTGTAATATTTATCCATAACGTCGTGAATCCCCCCCCCCCCTTGAGTACTTACACATGAAATAGTAATCCAGTTTACTTCACTGTCAGTATTGTAAACTGTATTACGTCAATCCAATTTACTATACTGACATTTAATGTTAGATAATTCTACGAATCCTACTACGAAGGACAATAACTGAACGTTTTCAAGCCACTTCAGATCTCCAAACAGAATGGGGTATCACACCGTGTATGGAAAATCGTTAACCGGTAATCCTGTTATTGTTTCCTCATGTATACTTACTTTCATCGATATCCATGCCGCATTAGAATTGGAACCTACAGCCTGAAAATCAGATTATATAAGCTGCATGACATAGTACCTTACGTGAAATGTAAATAAAATGTTAAAATTTAATATTTCTTTGAGATCCGCTAATGAAAGAGTAAAAAAAAGTACTTACTTGTTGTACAGCACAATATCTGGCAGCCATATTTGTTCGGCAGGCACATAGAGCTGTCGTACTCCACCATATTCATCCGGGTCCCACTGCAGCTTGTGGTCTGACCATTCCTAAGATAAAAGGAAAAAAGGAAGCGAATGAGAAACGTTTTGGGTCTTATCTTCAAGAAAGTACTCTTCATTTCCTTTTCTAAGCTTGGTCTACGGACCATCTTGACTGCCAGACACATAACGATCATTCTCGTTACTTACCTGAACAAGAGATACCGGATGAGTAATAGGGGTCGAACAGAAGCGTCCCAACTCGCAAGAGAGAGAAAGAAAGAAAGAAAGAAAGAGAGAGAGAGAGAGAGAGAGAGAGAGGAAGAAGAAGAAGCGACCACTCTTCACTAAAGGTTTCTGCTCTTTTTTTTTTTTTTTCACAAACTATGAAGCTAAGTTTAGTGTTCGATAAGAAGGTCTATAAGAAATAAGAAGCCCTAAAAGTCTATTTCTTATCTAGCGATAGTTGGAAGGTAAAACGCTTCCATGAATTCATCATTTTTCTTTCCGATCGTTCTTCCAGAGACAGAACGAACATCCTTCATGGCAGCCTGATTAAACTCCAGAGAAAACTGGAGAATATTGAAGAGAACGTCCCTATGGACCCAATTTCTCACATGATTATCAGATGCTCTGTAACGGAATGTAAAAAAAGAATCCAGTCTTCTTTCGCTTTTATAACCGTTTTCCCAATAGAAATGAGTAACTTTAATTCGTCGTCCAAATTAGAAATATTTGTTTTATACAGAGAAAAACTCATAATGCTTTGCATGACCAGTTGCGCCATCTACACGTTAAATAAGGCAATTATTTGTAATTGTAATTTCATATTTTAATTTCGTATTGTAATTTCAATGCTTTAGCTAATTAAGAGCATGATGGATACGTTCTTAATTATTTTATGTATACCTATATGGTATTGTTTAATTAAACATATTTGTTTATCATTTATATGTTTTGGCATGTTAAACCATTCCTATATTTATAAATGTTTTATCTCAAAGCAAAAAAAATCTTTATATGGAATATTGACTATTGAAGAAATAATCAGTCAGTAAGGTTTTGAACTGTTTTGGGAACTTATTTTAGAAGAAAAATAAAACAATATTTATAATTTCTTTTTAATTATAAAACACACGGAAATAAATTAGAGGTTTTTTTACAATTTTTATAAATCAATAATTTAATTAAAATATGACAATACTCCATTTTCTTTATTGTATGCAAAGTTTTAAGTTGCTTTCCTCACTTAATAATAATGACGCATGTGTTTCATTTTCGTGGAATAATTTAGAATCGTACCTCTTAGTTAAAGAATTTGTGAACCCCGAAATCTTGTACAACCCTACATTGATTGGAGCAAGAAAGTTGGGGAAAAAGAAGGAGATGCGAAGAAACAGAGTGACAAATAGATATACGTATCAAAAGGGATGCTGTAGATATCCGGCAAGGTAGCAAAAACCTCAGAGAATTAACTGGAGAGACGAATGCTTTGAGTTCTCGCAATTTCCTATCGTACAATTGTTTCCTCCACTCAGGCCAAGAACCTCCGCACTCGCTTCTTCTTCCCCCCACCCCCACTTTTTTTTTTCTTACCCGATTTACTACCACAGCCACTACTGGGAATAGTTTTACGTTTACTATTCCGAGTGTATTTCCTTAATGGGATAGCTGTACGGCTCGCGCGGCTGTCTCGCTGGAAACACTAACGCTGCCAACGGGTCTAATTTCAATAACATGTTTCTCCATTTAAAGCCGGATGTTGGGAAAGTGCGAGGCGAGATCCCATATCAGGTATGGATGTTGGGAATCATTTGTGTCAGAGATGGCCTGCAGCGGAGTGCGTGCTGGTGCGGTTGCTAAGCCAGACAGAACCTGGTTGTGCAGTACGCTGTTGATGTTAATGAGGAGGTGATATGCAGTCAGTTGCCGCCAGATTCGAAGTAATTAAACATGGAAAGACGAATTAACAGTAATTGGTATTACGTGTGGCGACGGCTGACTTGATGCTGGACTACTAGTTCGAGAGATTTCTGGTTTCTCTCTCTCTCTTATCATCTTTCTCCTTTTCTGCCCTACCGCAAAGAATTAGATTATCTGTAATTGATGCTTCTACATTTTAGTGGTTTGTTGTGCAGGATGGTGCGTTACTGCCTTTTATGAACCTTTTCCTGCTTTACTAACAGTTTTTTTTTAGTGTATGGGCATGGAAAAGTTTTCGAAAGAAGTTAGCATTCTGCAAACACTTACCTTCAAGCAGTTAATTTATCTGAAAATTCTTTTAGCTTTACTTATTGTTAAGTTTAAATGAACTCATTATCATTTTAAAGGAGGAATTATACATACATGCAACAAGACGTCCTTATAAGGACTGGCTTAAAGGGGCGAAGCAAGAATATTTTTCATCTTCCCCGTTATCTGTAGAGGACAGTGTAGGGATAAGGTGTTATTGAGCTATCAAAGCTCTGATCATGGCAGGAGGGTAACAGCAATAGCTGAGTCTCAGTTAGAACTTCATTGGCTACAGCATTGCCATTCCATACACACCAAGGGTATTAATCACCGCATCTTACAGTCGATCTTTCCAACTCAAATTTTCAAGATTGTTGGTTGACAATTGTATACGTATATGAAGCAAGATGATTTTCATATTCCCCGCTATCTGTTATGGTTACAGTGAGGATAAAATTTACGAGCAGTTTGCTCGCCCTGAATGGGCATGGAGAATCGTTATAGGAGGCTAATATAGCTTTTGGTCTTCTATATTTGAATATGTCCGTTGGGTCGTATGCTGCAGCTTGCTGAACCAAATCGTTGGGATGTGTGGACGTCTTTAGGAAAAACTTGGTTGCTAAGGACTGTAGAAAAGAGAAAATATAGGGAATATTTGTGTCTCTGTGGAGTTGATTGTTTCTAACTTACCACGGGGCGTTCAGAATCATTCTCAAGCACTTGTTCTGCACTCGCTATATTTTGATAATGTTAGCATTAGAAGTGTGGCTCCAGGCCGGAGAGGCATAGGTGATTATAGGATGAATCGTCATCTGGTAAAGATTGTTGGTTTCCTTATATAAGGACTGGCTTAAAGGGACGAAGCAAGAATGCTTTCCATCTTCCCCGTTATCTGTAGAGGATAGTGTAGGGATAAGGTGTTATTTAGCTATTAAAACGCTGATCATGGCAAGGGGGGTAGCAGCAATAGCCAAGCCTCAGTTAGAACTTCATTGGCTACAGCATTGCCATCCATTACCCTCCAAGGGTCTCCAACCAACATCAGATTGTTGGTTTCAGAATGATTGATATATTTAAATTTTTGTTATGGGTGTCTGTAGATTTTTATATATTTTTTGGGAATATTGAGAATACCGAATCTTTTCCTTGAAAATTAAGTAAAATATATATAACTATCTTTTAAAATATAACAGATAGTTATGTATATGTGATATTTTGGTTTCGAACTGATTGAAATATTAAAATATAAAAAAATACTTTAATCTATATATTATGGTCGGTAGTGTCGTTGTCAAGAGATAGAGGATTAAGTATTGCAGATGGTGGGTTATGTGGAATAAAGTGCCCTCCCACGATGAGCCTTTGGACTCCTTAGAGGGGCACATAACAATTATAATAATGTGGAACCTAATTAATATTACGATAGGGTGTTGAATTCTCTACCTATTCTGCTGAGTCTACCGGCGGGTTTGTCTGCTGTGAAGGAGAAACCCACGATTTTTCTAAGAAGAAATCGCTTTCTTTATCTTCGCATTACCAATTTTAAGACCCTTGACAAAATCAAAGTCATTTGTATTTTAACTAAAATATTTTATTATTTTGTTCTCCCACCAATCAAACTCTTTTTATTTAAAACGTATTAAGAAACAATAATATCATCATTAATTTTTTAAACCAACTTATATTATTAATTGGTTAATATATGTAGGTTAAATTATTACGGTTTATTTTATGTCTACATTTTGCACTCGTGATTTTTTTTTTCTCCATTTTAGTTCAGCCGCATTTCACTTCTTTATTTATTTTTTTTTATTTCTAAGGCGACCATGTGAAAAAAAAAAGAAAACGAGACAAATGACATGACACCAATAAGAAGGGAAATGAAGCAGAAAGAGATAACACTGGAACAGCATTCACCTTTAACTTTTCCAGCGACTATTTGGTCAGAAAGAAAGTAAACCCGTTCTCAGTATCTTCTAGGCCTCTCTTGGTAAGGAGTTTTCCTGAATTCACTGACAGAGAGAGATCTGGAGCAATATACAGACACAAGAAAAAAACATAATTGTACATTTCTACCTGTTCTGAAATATTGCTTAAATGTTGAGTAACATATTTCACAGATATCTCTGAAAATAAAAATAAAAATAGATTCATCTGATTATATACCTTTTTTCAATCCCTTCATGTTGCTTCAAACACCACCGAAACTTTTGTTTCTGAAATGATATTTTAGGAATAGAATTACTACCCCTGGACTTCATATTTCGCATTCCTCTTCTTGATTTAAGTCCATACAGGCTGACGTTGGATTAAGATAGTATCATTTAATTGCTGGATAGAAGATAAACGATTCAGTCCCAAAGTTTTCTTTAAAGTTTATGGTTCCTCTAAAATGACAACCGTTTCTTCCCCAACTACTTCTATCAAAAGCGGATGGCATCTTTAGAAGCGTTCTCAAAAGGCGTAGTGCCATTTAGATTCGAATGTCCAGTTTTACCGTACGCATGTTATTCCTCCCATATTGAGCTCTTCCGTGGTGCACTTGAACATAACGTGAGGAACTTCTCCGAAATAAAATTACTTTCTCAACTAAAGTTAGCCAATCTCATACGGTAACAGCAGGGTTTGCCCTCCTTGATAATCCAAAGCTCTATCCCTCAAACCCGCAGGTAAAATTCAGTCAAAAAAATTGGGGCAAGCACTAAGTCTAAGAGGCTTGAGCGTAGCGCTAGTTTTCGGATATTCAGAGACCGAAAGCTTGGATCCTTGAGGGAGACGTCAGACATCAAGTTTTGGATACCAAGAACGTATCGGATAACTTCTCTGTAGGATAAACAATATTGGGAACCTGGATTTAGCGACCATAAAATATCAAGATCTTCCATGGGAAGGAAGGTGACTGATACTGTGCATCAGGACTGGTGCACAGTATCAGCCACCAGGACTGGTGCACAGGCCTCCCCCCCTCCCATCTCTTGTATAACGACCAACTGTCCGATGTTCATGGATGGATATGATTTAAATCCGATTTTCTTTCTGTATATTGTATACCCATTAAAGGCTATTAGCTTACAGTACATTAGCAGGGCGGGTGGTCTGTGGGTTAGACAATTCAGAAACTCTCCCCCTGTGGAGACTAAACATGGAACTTTTTTTCAAGCAATTTAGTCTCCACAGAGGGAGAGTTTCTGAATTGTCTAACCCATCCACAGTGTGTTGGATGAACAGCGGATAGCTACCACTCAGCCAACCAAGCCAACAACTGCGGTGATAACGAATTATCAACTGTGATGGTAATAAAGATGTCACTACACAAAAATGCAATTGGATGATGCATCTTTCATACGATAGTCTGAAATCATTTCTAGAGTTGTTTATACCCTTTCCAGAGGGTAGCCTGGAGATCAATTTAGTCATCTTTTGCCTGACTTGAAATATTGTTCATTTTTGTTTATGAATTGCGCATTTAATAGCTGTAGGTAATCTTAAATATCTTGAATTTTCCTAGACTTCCTTTGAAATATTCAAAACAATTTAGTTTTCGATTTTTCTGTCTAGGCAGTGTGCAGGATCTACACACAAAGGCAGTTCACTAAAGTAGGTGTTACAATTCGCGCTAGATGGCGTTGTATGGATTCATACAACGAGACAACTGGTGTGTAATTAATCTTCATACGATTTAGTTCTTAGTGATCTCTCTCTCTCTCTCTCTCTCTCTCTTCCTTAATCGTGAGCCAGGTGACTCGAAAGCTTTCAGTTTTCTTGCATGCTTTGGCAATACCATGAACTTAATGCTAAAGTTCACAGTGCTAAAGGGATTAAACAGGCAAGTTTTGCTGAATTTATAGCCTCTAGCAGAAGCAAAGGGTGGTGAGTCTTACATGACAATACAGCTCAATCCCGGTGATAGTCGAACATAAAGACAGAGAAAGTTGATTGCTAGCTCTATCTTTATCATCCTTCCCTGCATCTTCCTTTTTCTTTCTACCGAACACCGCTATTCGATTATGGCCAGGAGGGAGTAATGCAAGCAGAAGTATTCTTGAATCGTTCCAACCACTATGGCTGTCCTGGGATTATTCTATCATCGGCGTGCCTCAAACAATCTGCAGGGATTTCGAAGACTTATGGCCACATCTTTGTTTACTATGCTTTTTTTTTCTTTTTTTGTGACATCGACGAGATATCTCCATAATGCTGGCGACAGCTTACAAAAAAAGTAGAAATTGGAGTATCCTAGCGATGCAAAATTTACTGTAAAATATATATTATATATAACTTTGTATACATTATGCGCCATGCAATGTGTTTTAGAAATAATTTAAAATTGTCTTAGAAATAATAATGTAAATGTAATGCTACGTATAATTTTTTTCAAAATTAATTTATTTCAATTTTTTCTATAAAATTTCCTATAAATTTATAATATACCTTTAAATATTTTATATATCTCTCTCTATAACATAATGTATCCTAGATATCTGTAACGATTAATCTTAATGTATCCTGGCTATGTAATTTTATTAATACAAATTTATTAAAAAAAACATCAAATCAACTTTTAATACCCTCCCCCCCTTTCTGTTATTGCAGTTTCTCAAATGCCGCTAGAAGGAGTCCTTTGAAAACCAGTTTCGATTCCTTCTCATATAATGGAGTAGGTTTCACTTTGCCATGGTGTGTGTAACACTTTTATGCCCTCGTCCGCGTCCGTCATCCCGTATTTTCCGCAGAGCTGCCGAGCTGATTTAAGGAAGGAAACGTTCGCCATAGGAAGTGTGCTCACTTCCAGACGAAACCACACCACACGAAACGGCGAACGTATTTCCCAAGAGATCTTCTGAGCCAGCTGTGGTAGACTCCGATGGTCCGTGCTACAGTGTTTTCCCTCAACAGGACATATTGACGTGACATGGATAAATCCGAAGCGGAGATACGGTTTGTAGACGGACACTTTCTTACTCCCTCTCTGTCTCACGCGCGTGCAAACACACACACACACACACACACACACACACACACACACACACACACACACACACACACACACACACACACACACACACACACACACACACACACACACGAAGACGGATTGCTTTGTGCTCGGAGTTTCATTAGTATGTAAATGTGACAGGGTTGAATCACGATGAGGGCTGTTGTGTCGAAATAGCTCGAACGTGTTTCAAATACCACCAGTCGAATGCCTGAAAAGACAACTACGGCAACAGAATCACATTGCGAGTCTCATTAGGCATTCTGTGAGGAGTTGAGGATTCAGAGAAGTGAAATAGAAATCTTAAAGCAGCAAATCTTTTCAATTCAATTAGCATCGGAAAGTTCCATTGCAGCTGTTGATAGCAATGGGAATAAATTAATGTCCTACTGTTAAGTAATTTGTTTCCAACGCACAACAAGATAATTTTATTCTTAAAATTAAAAAACAAATTGAGAGTTATATATAAAAAATTGTAATATAATTTTTAATTGAGAATTTTACAATCTTATGAAGAAAATATAAGTACTACACTTACACAATTTCTAGATTATATATAAAAAGTATTTATAAATTCGTACACCATACCCTTGGAGGGTAATGGATGGCAATGCTGTAGCCAATGAAGTTCTAACTGAGGTTCGGCTATTGCTGTTACCCTCCTGCCATGATCAGAGCTTTGATAGCTCAATAATGGGATTATTGAGCTATTAAAGCCTTATCCCTACACTGTCGTCTACAGATAACGGGGAAGATGAAAAGCATTCTTGCTTCACCCCTTTAAGCCAGTCCTTATAAGGACTATAAGATTAGGAGCTTATCATTTGAAAATGAAATAATAATTTGTACATTAGTCGGGATTCGAAGCAATGTCTTTTCAGCTGAAAGATATGGCATTACCCCCTGAATCCGGATGCTCTGTATGAGAGTGACATAAGAGTAATATTTGCCTTATACCGTAATGAACTTCACAGATGAAAGACATTAGCTTGAAAGAACAGCCAATAATAGGATTCGCCTCCTATCTGAGAACATAAGTGAACTATTTCCGTTCTTACTATCTACAGAAATGGCAAACGCATCTCACTGTCTTCCGAAATTCTTCGTTATACTTATCAGTGTAATGCTTGGTTGCTCTTATCTGTATGACTCGAGTCTCATGTCTTGCAACATAAGATATCCGCTATGTCTGTAGCAAACGAATTAAGACATTTAAAGACTGGTAAAGTTTTATGCCTTTACATGGATAGGAAATCCGAGATTCATTTATGTTATCTTCTACTGAGTGTTAATGGGAGTGGTTATCGTTAGAGATGAGCCAAGCTGGAAACGAGGTGCAAGATTTATAGACGGTGTTTAGAAAGAAATAGATGAGAGAATGAAAAACAAACAGTTTTACTGAGATGGTTCATCTACTGCGATGTATCATAGCACACTTCAAGCACATGTGTTGTTCGTTGAGACCATATTATTACCCAGTTCTTTGTTACAAATATGGCGTCGAAGTTGTTCTGTACTAATGATCGATAAAAGAGGAGTATTCCATTAAACCCCACACAATACTCTTGACTTGTGTCACTTATCAATCCCCCCAATTGTAGCGAATCTTGTCTATTTTCTACCCCAACAAAGCTCCACTTTTGTACAGAATTTCATCAATAAATTGACCAGCAGGCAGTTCCCATTGTTACTTTGTGTCATCAACGCTAGCGGAGTCTTCATTGTTGTTTTGTTGTGTTCTGTGAAACATTAGACGATTTGTTATTGTTTCCTCAATAAAGGAAATTCCATTTTGCTACAATCTACCGTCTGCACAAGCTCTGACAATTTAATAAACACAACCGTGTAAAATAAAACTTTTTCGATCCAAACGAACGAAACAGATTCTGCTTGTTTGAATCGATGAGTATTTGTATTTATTTTGTTTGTTGTCAAGTAGAGCGATTGTATATCGTATAATGACTACATATTCTTCACGAATTTCCACCATTTTTAGCATGATTACCTACATGGTTAAGATAAAATAAGAGTGGAATGCAATAAGTATAGGGAAGATGCAGTTGACGACATTTTAAATAGTCAACTAGCAAATAGGTACGGATGTATATTATATGCATTAGACCCAACAAGATATTTAGCTCATGATTATCGATATACACTCATGAGCCAAAGCATTATGACCACCCATCCTGTTTGCGGTCAACCAGACTGCACTGATGGTCGGAAACAGGCGATGGTGACAATAATCTGGTAAGGAAATTGTTTTCGTGGACATCACTAGGTCTTCTTATCCCCATTGAACACACACAGAGCTAATCCTTACCTGGAGATTGTTTTGGACAAGGTATTGGGACATCGTATGGAATGCGATGTCCGCCAATCGACTCTAGTACCTTGCTCTGTCGTTGGCCTTTTGATGTTATTCTGCATGTTTGTTCCAGTATACCCCGAAACACCTTCAGTGGTCTAGTAGAGTCAATGCTAAGACGGGTGTGTATTACGAGGGCTATTTCAAATATTCTACACATTGCACATGCGTGGTCAATGGAATAATGTAGTTTGTCAGTTGCAAGCGCTAATCCGAGTACGAAATAATACTTCCAAATAGAGAAAGAGCCTGATGCAGATTGGATCGCACATTTTTCATAACTGTAATCCTACACGAACCTTCCAAACCAAACCATGTTCTGTTCTGTTCCCTCAGTTGAAACAGCAACTCGTGGGATAGAGAGAAAGAGAGAGAAGACGGCTAATAAATAACCCGAATGAATAGTTAACTAAATTTCACGTCGCTAAGTTAATGCGGTTAATGTCTTGCTGAGAAGGAGAAATCTTTTTTGCATGGGTCCTTTCTCTGCTCATGTATAACTGTAGACTTTTTCTTACCATCTATTATTCCTCCCCTCTTGTTTCTTAAGTCTCATTACGTTTACGTCCAGTCTGGATGGTTTCATTTCGAACTTTTCCAAACAGTCCATGTCAACTAACTATAAATGGAATTTTATTTTCTGCCCCTTCATTTTTTTTTCTCTCTCTGTCTAAAGGGTCGCGTCTTTGCTTCAACTGTTCCCAAGAGTTTTAACCTCAAATCAAGCGAGTCTAAAAATTGCCTTCAACCTGACCTCGCTTTCGTTACAAGCGAGCCCCGCAATCAATCATGCAATTTGCTGGAGAGTTTTTTTTTTTTTTTTTTTCATTTGGGAATCCTGTGTTCGCGGTAGCATTGGTAATTCATTTTTGTATTCCGTGTCTCCCGTACATGACCTCCGACTACAAGCAACGAATAATGAGAAACACTTAAAAACTATCTGGAGAAACTCAGATTAAATTGGGTTATTTGAATGGAAATAATTCTATTCGTTTCGAGAACTTCTGAAGTACAGCTTCATTGAAAATGACTTCGAAGACGTCATTACTTATGGCAATTACCAGCATCAAAAACATGCCCTTAGAAGCTTCATCTCCGGGTCATTAAAACCCATAAATAATCGTTTTCAAAGCACGAACCCAATGTAAATGTGTTGCTATTATTTTAGAGTTATTACGTTTTATTAGTCATATTTGTTATGAATGTCGTGCTAACAATGAGAAAAGGTCTCATTCATTATCACAGTTGCCAGCGGTATCCTAGCAACACTTGGTGGATTAACAACTTCTATTATTGTGTTGTTTTCAATCATCATGTTTTCTCCAGCAGCGCCCACTAGCTGTTTTTTTGTTTTTATTTCAAAATAAATTCTATACTTCGCTTATTATTTTCGGTTAAAATTTTAGACTGTGATTAGATAAAAATGAGATAATTAGATAATACTTGGGTAAAAATAAACAAAAGCAACAAATTTTTTAGAAATTATATTTCAGTTTCCAATAAATAATATAAAAGATTGTTATATTTTTAAAAAAAATATATTTTTAAGTGTTTAGTCTATTTTATCTGGATTTTGTTTTTTTAACCTAACAAGTATTTCAACAAAAAAAAAAGCGACATCTGCCTTCAAAATTCCGTACTGAAAAGTACAGATAATTGTACCGATAAAACTGAGACAAAAGAGATTCTACAAACTTTTTAGAAAAGGCTTGATAGACAAGAAATTCCCACTTTACTCTGATCCATCGTTAGAAAAGCTTTCGTTCCACCCATGGTCGACACTCCGAAAACTTTGATGCACTATTATTCTGTAGCCAGAGGGGGATTGTCGATATTTTTAAGCATGTTTCCATGGTAAATAAGACAATGTAGCCTACACACTATACGCTATCAAATGTTGAGGAGGAAGGGCATTATACTTTTTATCCCATGTTATGCTCCTCTCAGCCTACCTGGGCGCTACTCCTTTTTTATCGTTACCTTTGTGTGGTGGTTGGAGCGCCCGCATAATGGAATTCACAGAACCTTTTGACAGCCTTGCTGGTGGTGACATATGATTGCCCAGCCTTTCGGCATCAACTGTCACTACTTGCGCAAAGAGAGAGAGAGAGAGAGAGAGAGAGAGAGAGAGAAAATTCGCTTTCTTTAAAACCATTGTGTTGACCTTAAGTGCTCGGTCTCATGGAGATTGTAAAGAAAATTCTAGATGAAAAGACCTTGTCTATAGCGAAAACTTCACTTTCGTATGATATCGGTTCTTGGCAAGGCATACTATAAGGTGCTTCAGATCGATATTTTCGAGACTTAAAATTAAAGCTGATTACAGTTATATACGTAATATAAAACAGTTGTACAACTACATTAGTTTTCACGAAGAAGAAGACACACTTTAGAAGAATACCTCTGGATTGGTTGAATATGCTCACAACAGCATGGAAGATGATGATTCTTGCATTTAAGTCCAGCACTCAAATATTGTAGAACTAATCCTATTAATCGAAATATGGGAACATTTCCCGATAGTTACAGGGAAGCTCCAGAAATGCATCTTTCACACTTTACTAATAGCAGCTTGTCCGCAGTAATCCATACCGATAGTTTTCAGTATATCCAGAGCAGGATTCAGTAAAATTTACACCAAATGTATTCCATGGTACTTGCAAGCCTCAGAAGAATCCCACGATATTTTCAAATCGACCTTCATAAGGCGGTTAGTCTTATTAGTTAGTTATTCACATGTGACGTCATTTTAGCGCCGTACGATCACTCTCGTACTTCATTGGGTTTTGGGAGTGAGGCCTTCTGATCGAAGAGGTACGGTCGCAGATGCCCATGAAGAGTAAGTAGGACAATAAACATCGACGTGTCCCCTGGCGGATTCGAACCCGCATCCTCTTGGCTAGAGAGCGCTAGCCACTCGACCAACCAGGTCAGCGTCAGTCTTATGCCTAAATATACATATATATAGTTTAAATTAAGTGTGTTCTCCCTATCGACTTAAGGAATAAAATAACTCTACTACCACCGCATGAGACCGGATAACTCAGCATGCTTTGAAAAGTTCTAATAAATCATTAAGAGTTACTGACCAAGCTTTTTGATTGGCAAAAAAAAAAGCTGGGTTTCAACCTCGGTCATCCAAACAAAAAACTTCGGCTAAACCGATTGAGCTCTGAGGCTTCAGATATTTACATTTACAAATAAGTATCATCTATAGAGGAGAGCATCCGCGCGGTGTTAGCCTAGTAGCTGTGCGCTTCGCGACCATAGGTTTGGGGAAGGAGTATCCTAGGTTCGATTCCCGTTGGAGACGTGAGGAGATGAAAGAATTTCCTCTGCCATTGCCAAGTTAGCTGGTCTTGGGCGTGGAGAGTAGGGTTTTTCTCCCATTTTATCCTGAAGTTTTTCATCCCGCAAAGCAGGCAAATAGATCCCTAAACAAACGCTTCGATAGACATAGGAATAAGGAGCACCCAACCTATTCCTCCGGATTATTGGTTACGGCTGCGCCAAAGCGTAACATACGATGACGAGAGAAGCGTAATTTTTATTATACATAATGTATTATTGCATGCTATATAGTATAATAGTAGCTTTAATATCTGAAATTGTGGATCTCTCTGTACTGGACAGAGTCTCTTCTTCTTGTGTTGTTATTATTATTATTATTATTATTATTATTATTATTTTGAATCGCAAAGGAATACATCTATTTTTGGACGTATATTTTATTTTTATGATTTTTTTCTCTCGCCAGAATACATTTACTTTCGACCCATGGCTTCCATTAAGAAATAGTTAAAAGTGAAAGCCATTTTTCTTGTGTTATATTTACAGGCATCTTTATGGATAAGAAACAAAAAAAAGTAAAATAGTCACCAAACACATTCGTCATTTCTAAGAAAAAGAAACAGAAAAATGCGAGTAGCATAATAGGTACATATTGTTTGGAGTTTATGATTCTCTGTTTCATTTGTCTGATGACTGTTTCGTAGTTTCTTTGTTATTATTCCAGAACAAAAACGAATCGATATTTTCCAACAACGTATCTTGAAGATAGTTTTACGACACAAAACTTCTCCTGGAAGGAGTTAGATGTTGAGCAAAACGACGGGGGGAAGACTCTTTATAAAACCATTAGTCAAACTTCAAAAAAGGGTTCAGGGTTGGTTGTTATCTAAAAACAGACGCTGAAAGTAAAGGAAAAATTAAATTCATTTTCATCTTAATGTTTTTAAGCACTTTTTTTAGACCTCATCTAACGATCTTTTTTGCCTCCAGTAATAAAGTATCCTCCCAGGCTTCATTTGTAGTAACGATCAACGAAAAAAAAATACATTCAAGCCAAAGAAATAATGGAAAAGATTATTAAAAGGATGAATGCTAATTTACGTTTAGATAAAGATGCATTTACTGCTTACCAGGAAGGAGAATTTTTTTTTTTTAGCAAAATAGCGAATTCGCACATCGTAAGATCATCATTATCATCAACTTCACTTAAATAACTATTTCAAGATGCTTTCTGTCTGTCGTCAGCAATGCTTTAGGACATTATCATAACCTATTGAATCTGATAAAGGCGAATCTCTAGACTTACATGTCGCTTACAATTAGATTTAAGCTAGTTTGGAGTTTTGCACTTATGGCTAACTACGATGTTATTCCTTAATTTGGATTACACTGAATATTAGCAAAGCGTCCAATCCATTCTGTAGTTGTTTCTGAGGACGATGACATCGTAAAGACAGAATTACAGCAATTGCTTCATCGTGCTGTCTTATGCAGACAAGTTGTAACGACTTCTTAAAACTAACGAGAATATGGCAGAAACTAACGAATGAAATCCCTGGAGGTGTTTACAGAAGCCTATAGGTTCAATACTAGCTAATAAGGATGATTTATTTATTTCTCCAGTAATATTTGTACTGCTTGAATACTGCAATGGCGTTTTATTTTGTTATAATTCCGATTTTATTGACAAATTATTTGAAATTATAATTTTTATCGTGCTTAGTTAATTTAATAAAATTTGGTATTTAGGATCTCCGCCCATCGTAAATGCTACAACCATCATAATTGGCGATGACACATATATCCATTTGGTAAATAAAAAAGGTACTATTTGATAGCTACAACGGTCTTGTTTTTATTTCAAGGTGTTGAAATTTAACCGGACATCTTGGTATATTTCTAGTAAAAGCTTTATTTAACTCCTTTTACATCCTACGAAGTTGCATTAACAGATACGATGATTCTTTCTTTTCATAACAAGCTATGGCATTAAAAATTGGATTTTCAAGGATCTGGAAGAATATCGCAGAAAGCAATAACTTCAACAATTATTTTCTTGAACGTATAATATGCGAAAAAAAATTGGTGTTTAAATATCGTACATCTTATTTTGGTATTTAAAGAATTCATCTTGAAATAATTTTAATACAAAAAACCATCATTAAATATGTTATATGTTTTTATTAAAAGAAAAATTTGAAATGATCTTATCCACTTCCTCACTCTCTCATTTCACAAACAAATCAAAATTACTAACTTGACTGATATCAAACAATAAAGATTAAGAAAATCTTTAAGAATTTTTAATCATCGCATTTATTAAGAATATTCATTGAAAATAAAAACGATTCTCCACTTTCTTAAATTTATATAAAATAACACGAATTCCATTACCAATCGAGTTTTATGTTAAAATTATCTTCCTTCATTGACTTCATTATGTACTTCTTAACTAGTTTTTTTTTCTAACATAATAAGAAAACAACTATAATTTTGTTATTAAAATGGAGTGTATTATAGATCCATCCATGTTGTATAGCCAAATATAGAAAGAAACTTGAAAATTTTGAAATTTACCAGAGAGAGAGAGAGTTGATGAAAATATAACCTTTGAATAGTTGATATTAATGAACAGTTGTGTGCAAACGTATGTAGAACTAAAACAATCACTAATATGAAACACTTGACTATAATTGACGGTTGTCGAAATTTAAATAGGTGCGCTTCTTATCTCTTTAGTGGTTTGTCTTAGTTAAATAGATGTCTTTAAACTAATTTTTCTAGTTTCACTTGGGTGCAAATTTTATGAAAGAAAAAGATAATCAAATAAGTGAAAACAATAATCCAATAATGCGCAATTTAAAAAAGAAAGAAAGAAAGAAAGACAAAATAACACTCCTTCTCTCACTTCCAGGACAATCTCGTTCCCAGTGTCGTCCATTGCTTTTTTTTTATTGATTGAAATTGCTATCGGATTATTATTACTAAAACTGTATCTTAACCTCAGTGGATAGAAAACATTAAATAACATTTGGAAGTTGTTTAACAAGGTCTCAGTAGCTCAATCACAATCTGAAACGTCCGATCTCGTCGTAAGTCCGATAACATTGCTTTATCATCTAACAAGAGAATTAAAGTTTTGATTTGTAGGACAGAATTCTCGAACTATTCGTTGCTTTGACGTTTTATATTTTGAAGAGAAGGATAGCCAAAAAAAAGGATAAAAAAAAAGTGACACCTACATCTACGCTAGGAGATTTTTTCTTTGCAGTAGCGCAGCAAGAAAAGAGTGCTATTAAGAAGACCGGATATCTAAAGTTACAATACAAAGCCGACACTGAGCTACACAATATGAGAAGAGGCGGTGTCGTCAGCTTAGACCTAGAAATGTGCAACTCATTAATCATCTTAGATCTGGCCCAGTCAAACGGTTCCTCCAAGGCAAAAGAATCTTGGCCGATGATGTCAAGATCACGTGAATATCTAGAGCTTCAGACGATTTGAAGGCGCCATCTCTTGTGGAATAGCTCGCGCAAAAAGTGCAAAGACAGCATTGAAAAAAAAAAGAGAGGGGAAGAATAAAAAAACGCCAATGGCTAGAAAAGATCTACGGACATGGCTTAGTTCGTTCTTCGCTTTTAGAGGGGAAGAAAAACTAATGGTTTTACAGTACGTGTCGAGAATCTTCACAAATATAAATATCATGAATATTCGAATTGCTTGGTAGAAAACTTTACATTGAAGGGTAGGAAATATATCTCGTTAACACAATTAAAATGTGATGTAAATCCATTTAGTTTTATATCCTGACAGATTCACCAGTTTCTCTTTCTCGATCTTCCACCTTTTTTATTTCTTTTTACTGAAACATCATTAACACCATTCATTTCGTGAGTCCACAGTATTTTTTTTTCGTGTGGCCAATTGCTTCTGTAAAATTTCATCACCATATGCGTGTACAATTCTTGAATCTGCACAGTTCCGTCACCTTTTTTTTTTTTTTTTGCAGTGTTGCGTTGTCCCTGATTTTGTAAAATTATCATAATATTACTGTCATTATTGTTTGGACCTTTCATCAGTAGATATTAGTCCCCTTTGGTAATAACAAAAATGCTTATTATATGAAATAAGCTAAACTTTGAGCTACTGCAAAAATGTGTTCCGTATCTTTTTTAAGTTTTAAGGAGGAAACCATTATCTAAACTCTCCTGCCTGCAATGATTAACCCTTGGATAGTTCCTTCCAGTCTGATAACACTTGTTAACTGTGGGATATATCGAGGGCTATTAATAGATCCATCATCTTGAGGATAACTTGAACGAAAAGAATAGAAATATCATGGACGTCTTTTGAAGGAGACGGAAAATGATGATGATGATAGATATTTATTATTATATTTTCTACTCGATGAGTGTTGTGTCCAATAAAAATGTGAATTTAATGAAGTGTAATATTTCTTATAATACGACGTCGTGAAGTGACATGGAATCACGATGGATTAATATTTTGATAGTACCTGCTTTTTAACTACAGTGATGCGACTTCACATTAGTGTTTGTTCTGTACTGGTTTTCTTACTTTTTTTTATAGAAAACTGATGACTACTGACTTCTGGATCCTCTTTATCTAATGGATAAAGTTAGCTTTATGTAGGAAGCTCGTAAATCTATTAAACGGGAACGTCTAAGTGAGAAAACTTGCAAGAGACCATAAGTGATCATTATTTGTTGTGAAATAAGACATTTAAAGTCTATGAAACCTACCGGATTTATTTGCATACTGGCAAAGATGATCTTATAAATCACTTACAGAATTTATTAGCTTTTCATTAACTAATGCATCACTTCTGCTACTTATAAACTATCAGAAGTCTTGCCTCTACGACTATGTGATAATAAATCTTGAATAGTAACTGTTGAGTAAAAGAGATAATCGGCTCACTCCCTTATTGATACTATTATTAACATATCTTTTCTTCTTCTAACAGAAGAACTCCCCCCCCCCCTTTCTCCATTTTAGCTAAAGGTTGCGATTTTGCAGTTGCATCAAAGTATGCATTATCTATTTTTTGTATAGTATCAACAGATGTTTACGTAACATTGTGTATAATTCTTCCAGTCGATTGAGATTTGCAGTCGCACACATTTTGTATAAAGCAAGACTGCCTTCTTCTGACACATCACAGCATGAATTTAGATATATATTCTCGATTCAAAGAAATCACAGACTACTTATAACTCTTGCAGACAAAGATAACAAATAAGCCTATATAATCAGAGATTAAAAAACGATGAAGGGAATTTAGAACACTGAGTAGAAAGACTGTGTGCATTATATCGACTTCCCAGAGTGTCTGGCTTACCAAAAATTAATAAAATTTTTTCACTTAGACCAGTGTTGCTTGTATAGGTAATCCGACTTATTAAATTGGATCATAAACTCTTTCATTTTTCATAGGCAGTTCTTCCTATCCCATCAAACATTCGGATTATTTTTAAACAATATTTTAAAGGCATATCTCAATTCGATATTTTAATTATTTTTAAAATAGCTTCTCTTTTTTACAAACATGTTCTTGTTTGCTATTCTAAAATCACCAAAGAAACAGGTTACTTCTGATATCACGAAACTGTTTTAATGTTTGATTATTTCAGAATATTTTAAGAGGAACGATAAGCTTTTTAAGCACTTGGAGAATATGTTAAGTCCTCTGATCTCAGTTTCATCACCAATTATTTTATGCAAAATTTTGAACAACATATCCCTAATACCATTACAGCCTACCTGAACCTCGATTCATATTAGTAATACAATATCCTAAATCGCATATCGGACCATATTCTTAGTATTATATATTGATAACAAGGCTTTCCTGAAGGACACAGCTTGACTGATTTTGAATATAGACGATGCGGGTGTCGTCTCTCTCTCTCTCTCTCTCTCTCTCTCTCTTTTAACAAAGATCTCATCTGTTAAATACAAGAATAAACGGGCAACGGATTTATATACGCAGTCAATCGATAATAAGCTGATATGGATTTATTATTTTGCTCCACTCTAGAATATCTAAAGCGGGTGGCTCACTGAAAGAATACGAAACAATGTAAATGCAAGTTACCTTGCCCTCCTAGAATTATATTAGGCCTTAATGGATTCTTTGTTATTGTATCTACGTCTTGGGTCTTAGCTCCGAAAACGTTAAGAGAATCTTAATCATACAAAAACGTATTCTAAAAGTAATCTTAAAGAAAATTATCCTGAAATCCCTTCAACATCTGATGACAACTAATAACGTGATGAATATACACAAGCTATACAGGTACATTAAGGGAAACATACGTGTGTTGTAAAGCATAACCTAGTGGATCAAGTCTTCAGTTGAATCAGTATGTATTCGATAATAATTTTGTCTGTTGATGGCATTCAACTCTACCAAAGGATTTTATCTAATACTTGTATATCCACGTATCATTTATCCTTTCATCGAAAATGTTTGTTGACTTATATTCAACATTTGCGAATGGTACTTTCCAAATATTGTTTTGCTATACACACACTTTTTTTTAAATTTGTGTCCTTTATTCAATGTTTATTCATTTACACCTCTCACCATAAATATACTTATTGCGAAACTGTATACATTTATGCAACACAATTAACAAACACCTCTTACTTGACCGTTATATAGAATTTTAAACTCATTTAAACACACAAAACAAAAAATTGATATTCTTCACGAATTAATAAACAAATGAGGTATTTATGTAAATACTTTAATTAACTCTACAGCAGTATGATAAATATGTATATCTAACTTTGTTGAATAACTATGATAAAGGAAGAACAGCTATTAAAGAGAAGTAAGAAAAAACATGTAATAAATATTTATCCTCAAAACAGCATCAGCAACGTCCTATACGTTTGACGGTGGGCTAATCAAATCTACAGTTTGGAAATCGTATTGCAGATTGCTTAATAAAATTTCTGGCGTGAAAATCTTCAAAAATAGAATATGGAATCCTAAATCTCTTGAATATTCATCGCAAATGCTGATAAATAGAGAGTCTTTGTTGTCGTTGAAAAAGCACGTACCAAAACTAAAGCATGCATATGCAATAGCCTTTTCTCAAAAGCGGCTACCTCTCCGATTCATAAGTTGCTTTACCTTCTCTAGATACGATAAAACACCGCCTAAGATATTCACGGAAGTAACCCAAGGATATCCCTTGCAGTGACAAATTAGAAAAATAAAATGCAAAAAAAAACTCTTTTTCATGTGCAATATTTTAAAATTAGACCAAACAATTTTTATGCTACAGTATAAAAAATTAGTAGGAAGGCTCAACTAAAAACACATTTTCCGGATTCTGATTTGACACAAAGCATTTTTCCCCTTTTTTTTTGAAATATGTCATGTCTATCTACAAAAACACGGGTGGTAGCAAAAAAATAAATAATAAAAAAAAAACAGTGTTCTCGCAGATTTCTGTTTTAAATTTTACATTAATAAAATATTCTTCGAAATTGAAGGGCAAGCCATTCCTACCCTCGTTGTCAGTGATTAACGTATATCTGCTCTCTGAACTACAAATAGGTACACATCTTTAAAATTGTTGAATGTATTTAAGTTGTTGATTTTTGTCATTCTGCATGAGTTCAGTTGTAATCCACTAGTAATAATACACTGTAAATTTACAGCCTTCCTTTAGTGCGTGTAATTCGCTTAAAAAAAAAAATAACAAATCTAAATGCACACCACTCTTGATTGGCTGTTGCGACGCATGCGCGGTAAAGACATTCTACATACATGAGATTTGGAAATTCCATGTATTTACGTAAATAAATATCTTCCAATATATAACTAATTAAGAAACATCATAACATAATTATATTCTTGAAATTATCTACATTTTAAGCTATGACCTGATTCCAATGGTGAAAAAGAAAATGTACTATGAATTAAACTCGTGACGGAAAACAACAACGTTTACGAAACTGTTTAAAGAATGAATTTGATTAATGGGCTTAATTAACCTTCAGTGCCCTGTGAAAATATTGCGCATAAATGATGCCACACTTACCGTAAATAGCAAATTGTTAATTCTTAATAAAAAGATAAAAATGAATGCATTTTGTTCATAATAATGAACAACAGCAGAGCTTAAGTATATTAATGGAAATGACATAAATATATGTACAAAACAGTTTTAAGGGATTAATCTAATCCTTTGTTATAATTAGCATTAAATTACGTATATAATAACACTAATTAATTAATGATGTCGCAATTATGATGTTTTTTCTCCCTATTTCGAAGTTTTTGCAAACGAATATAGAAATAATTTTTCTTTACGCCTTAAAACTGCTCTGCTATAAATCACTCATTCCATGAGTGTATTGCGTTTCTAAGACGAGGCGTATAAAATTTATATATATATAATATTGATTAATATAATTTTTATATAAAAATGTTACAAAGAAAAAATTATTGGAGAATTTTTAAAATTTATTTAAAACTGTCTAAATGTTTTAATAGATTATATAAATACATCCAACACAAAATGTAATAATAAATAATATAGATACATTTCTTACTTTCGAGAAACCCTTGGAGGGTACGAGGGTATGGGAGAGATGAGTTACAGTCCTTTTTAGGACTCTAAAAAGTCCTAAAGTCCTTTTTAGGACTCTACTTCCATACCCTGGAAGTCCTAAAAGTAACAAATGGCAATGCTGTAGCCAATGAAGTTTTAACTGAGGCTCGGCTATTGCTGTTACCCAGCCATGACTAGAGCTTTTTAGCTCAATACTACCCTATCCACAGATGTTCTTCATTCAGATGACGGGATAAAGAGTCAAGGACTCAGTCCATCGCCCAGTTCTTTTAAGAACCCTTGGAGGGTAATGGATGGCAATGCTGTAGCCGATGAAGTTCTGAGGCTCGATTATTGCTGTTACCCTCCTGCCATGATCAGAGCTTTAATAGCTCAATAACAACTTATCTCTACAGATAACAGGGAAGATGAAAAGCATTCTTGCTTCGCCCCGTTAAGCCAGTCCTTATAAAGTGAAGTACGTCTTCCCATGATTGAACAATATCTTAGATCTTAGAGCTGCTTTAGGTTAATTTGGTTCTTGCTCTCTTCTCTCAAATGTCTGAGAAAGCATTTTGAGTTTCTGGGGTTAGTGTTTTTCGTGTGGGGCTTTGTTGGTGGATACTTTTCCCTGCAAAATGAGCGGTTCTGCTCGGTGGTAGGATGAGCCTGTCACCGAGTGGAACCACCACTGAGGTAGACGGTCACTCGAGTGGTCCTTTACTTAAACAGTGATTTCTGTTCATTTGGTTTTCTAATCAATTCGTCATTAGATTAAATCTTCGTGATCATTTTTTCTCTTTTTTTATTTATTTATTTTGGATAATTTAAGTACAGTTTTCATTTTTTTTAGACAGGTATGATGTCTTACCTTTTACCCACATAACTAAATTGGTCGACCGAAGCCTCTTTATAGCCTCCTACTATCATACTCTACCTTTGGATCTCCTCTCACTACTTGCCGACCCTCAGCACTCTTTTATACTATAAAGACTGATGATGAGGGACATGAACTCCCAAAATATATATTATGTTATATCTGATTATTAAAACAATGTTAACGCAAACTTGGTATTAACTAGGTCTACCTACTCACTGATGAGACCTCAAAAAAGGTCGAAACCGGTCTGGGCAGTGACCTTCTCTCATAATGTTGAACAATAATACAGCTTCTAGGAGTTAAGTTCACATTATAGGTAAATATCAAGAATAGTGATCGGAGCTTGCTCCACCCTTTCTATGAGTTGCCTCAGCTTGCACTACCTTCAAGGGTCAGTTGCTGCTCTATCCAAGTATTTGCTTACGCTTGGAATCGCCGAACTTTATATAGTTTCTATATTCGGCATGAAACTCTTTGAGTTTCTTATTCGGCTAAGAAACAATATGGGATATAATATCCTTTAACTTAAACAATGTTAATGGTTTTTATTTATCTTGTGAGTTTGAATTTTTTTTGTTTAAATCAAAACTTTACACTTTACACTTTACACTAACATTGATTTGACTTCAATGATAATAAGATTGTAAATTACGCACTTCACTTTGATGTAACGAGATTTCCAACGTCATTAGTGGGATTATGCTACAAGAAACTACAAGAAACGACTCGGAGGATAATTGCGATATTGAAAAACATTGACATGTGAGGATAAGGACATCGTTTTGCCTTTTTACAAGATTTAGATACCCCCTCACGTGGATCACTGTGCTCGGATTTGGCCTCCTGAATTCGGAGGAGATAAAAGAAGCTGTGAAAAGGTGCAAAGAAGAGCAAAAAAGATGATGTTGAGATTATGGAATGTAGATTACAACAGATTGGTAGTATATGAACACTGATAGACAGGAGAAAGAGGGGCGATATGGTCTATAAACGTTTGAGAGGGCGTTGTAGAATATCGGTCGATAAAATGTTTCATTATATGGAAGGTGTGGGAGAGGACAAGGGGGCGTCTGTGGAAGTTGTTTGTCTGCGGTTAAGAAAGAGGTGACAGTGAGTTGTTTCTCTCATAGAACTGTAAGTGAATGAAACAGTGAGTACACCTAGTGTGAATGAGTTTAAGAGAAGGTATGACAGCTGGTGTGGATGACCTCAATGTGTTGACTCCCTGGAGCTTTCTAATAATAATAATAATAAACGATAATAAATGAAAAAAGTGAAGGAATAGCAATCTTTATTTTTTTTTATGCGACCCGGCCAAAGGGAAGGTTTTTTTTTTTTAAAAAAAAAAAAAAAAACTATAATACACACCCAGGATGGGCTAAGGATTTCTTTTTATTAATTTTCCATATTTCTTTTTATTTTTTACATAGTCTGGAAACGCTGTTCTAGCAACCAGACATGAAATTCTTTTCGGAATCTTATTATATCAAACATGAAAGGTGAGAGAGGGGGATCCACTAACCAATCACCACACCAGGCGCTATAGTGTTTTATATTTCCTTTACAAAAAAAATATCTTTCTGTTCTCGATACGGTTCGAAATTTTTTTTTTCCATTGAAATATTCGTTTAATGAACTTATATACAGAAAACACGAAAGGCGACACTGTTACATATTCATTTTATTCTGAAGGTTACTAATTACAAGTGCGCCATCTATTGACAGTAAGCGGACACGTATGCAAGGAGAACAAAAATATCAACACGATGCAGTTAATGGGAACATTAAAATGAAATATGGTAATCAGATATGAACGAATTCCAAATTAATCCTCCAACCATTCAAACCGTGTACCATATAAGAACCCACGACTAGTAGTTTAAATCCACTATTTCACGCTGTGGCATTTTCTCTTCCTCCATCTGTACATTATCATAACGGATTACATATTTGTGAGGCAAAACAAAATACACTTATCGCTCACGGTCTCCAGTTCCACCCACATATGCAAGAAACAACCCGACACCTTGTAATTAGCATTCTGTAATGCTACTTAAACGTTACGAAGGGGGGAAACATCTCCTCTTCCATCCTCTTTTAATTTGCCAGTGTAATCGCCATTTTATTGCCTCGAGGCAGGCGATAATCACCTGGTTACATGTGATCCTTACGTAAATTAAGCAGAAAACAAAGAACACGCTGAAATCTAATGGCAACGTGTAAACTCCCTAAGTGTTTCTTAAAATTATTGCCTACCTAGTTCAGTAGAGTCGTTGTTTGCTGCATCTATACATTTATTATTAATTTTTTATTTTCTCTTTGATTATATGTATTTCTAATTTTTAGTTCAATTTTATTAACGTATTTTTTACTAAATAGCTTCCACACCTTTTATCTTATAATATCACTATGTTTAAAAGTAACTTTCAATGCACATTTTTGTTGTGATATTCAGTCTATTTCCATCTCAAAGTCTATTTCCATTTCAAATTCGGTTAATGGTCTAATAATAAGCTCAATTATCAGATAAAATATACCACATCCAGAAGTTTTTTGTGGAATGATGGCGATGTTCGAGATAGGAATTCTGTTTATAATCGAGCGCAGAACAAAGACAATCAGCAAAATTTAAAATTCTTATAGTAATATGCCTAAATTTCATACATAGCATCAGAGAGAATATTTTTTTATATTATTATTTGCTTAACTGTTACAGCATTACATGCTACAGGCGTAATGTTTTTAAGCTACCATAGTGGCACAAAATAGATGAAACAGTCTTAAATTCATTTTAGTTAACAGATCAGTTCTATGTTTCATATTTTTTTTCTTTGCTACCGTATGATAATAAAAATGAACACTTATTCTTTTTATGTTTTCTATATAAAGAATAATAGAGTTCATTTTTATTAGAATATAATGATGTAGCATTATATTCTAAATAAGTAACTTTCAATTTGAAACATTTATGAAAAATGTACTGAATTAAGTAATGCTATCGCAGTTCAGAAAATCCTCATTCTTTGTTCATTAACAGTTACATCAGTGACTGTTAGTGAACAAAAATCAGGAAAAACTAAAACAAAATTTAAATAAAAACTAAGATAAAAACTCAACATGATTTGCTGAAAAGTTTATTACAAGAATCGCATCATTTTCACTGATTTTCAATATGCGTTTGGAATATAGTTGGTTCTATAAATTCAGGCTTTTTTTTTGTAAAATAAATTTGATATAAATATTAAAAACGTAATTTAAGATTGTTTAAAAGCATAGAAGTCGTCTATGCAGTTCTACATAACAACAAGGCTGTTCTTAGCTGTCAAAGTACTTACAGAGAATTATTCTACAGATTGTCATCTATTTATTTAAACAAGGAAGCTCCCAGGTATTCAACATAACAGGCTTTGTGATCGCAGTAATTAAAAATAGGAACTAAAATTTGATAAAGTTGTTACAGCATACGCAGTTATATACGCGAATTCCAACCATTAAGAGCTGTAAGATTACAGTACATTGATAAAGGTTAGATATGGAAACCCTGTTCTAAAACAAGCATGGAAAATTTTCAAGTCCCACAGGCCTCCAGTAAGCACGGTGGTCGCCTAAAACATGAAATAAAATTCATTTACCACCTAAACACATCCACAAATATGCCCACGGTGGAAATTCGAAAACCAACAGCCTACAGGTTACAGATCGGATACGCTATCCTCTTGGTCAAGATAGCCACTTGGTGATGCACATTTACGTATAACAAGAACTGCAATGTTTACTAAGAACGCTTAAAAGAATCATAGGGGAATCTGCTTAAAAATATTTCATTATTAATACAAAACGTTTGTTTCCAAAATTCGTTCTCAAACATGTATCATAAGAAATTATGAACATCGTCAACGATCATATATATTCCTACTAACTGGTAGTATAATAATAGTAGATAAACTGTCTACATAACAGTAAGGATATGTAGATAGTTTATCGAACGATACCATCCACAACTTATCCGCCCAACTAAAACCCAAAACAACAATAACCACTGCGAAATACTATTAGTTTCCTAATATAACTAGCATTTTTAGCCTTCCTACTCACCATGCTTTTACTGTAAATACATAATAAGAATCATTTATAAGCTCTACTCTACTTACAAAGAGTAGTCTGTTTAGCAGACAGAGAGTTTCGCGTTCTAATAAAAATAATACAATTATCTGTCTAGACACACACACACACACACACACACACACACACACACACACACACACACACACACACACACACACACACACACACACACACACACACACACACACACACACACACACACACACACACACAATCACAATGGATTTTATCACAAACATTTATTGCGACAAAATCTCTACCATCTAACATCTCGTTCCATCTTCCCTCATCTCTTGCTTCCTCTAACTTTTATTTTATCTATCCATCCACCTACTCTATATCTGTCTGTTCGTGCTCCCATTCTGTAAGCATCGCATCTTCATGCGTCTCCCGCTTTATCTTTCCTCCCATTCCTTGTGCAATCGACGAGTGCATGCGGTTCTCAGCCTACAGGAAAATGGTTCTAATTGATCATAGCACTCTCGGATTTTGCGAGGAGCTTACACTGGTGCCCATTGCCGTTCCCAAATCTCGGATAACACTTGGGAAGTAGCGTCTTTTTTAGCGCAAACTGAAGCTAAGATGATATCAGCCCTTACCATCAGATAGCCCCAGTCTCTGTTGCCAATGTGAGATGAATCGATACAAGTCCAGCTGCAAGCTGGCCCGACGACTCATTAATTTCATCCCGTTTTCCCCCGGTCTCAAATATTGACAAACTCGGCGGCAATGGGTGCATGCTTCATGCGGAGATACTACCAAACTGGGAAATGGAAACAGCTGGAATAAGGAGGGAACAACAAATGACAATTAGCTTGCCTCTCACGAACACACACACGCTGTGTTAGCTCGGAATTATGGGGAAGATAAAGATATCGTTACGACTATAAACAAGGGATTCACTTTATCCTTAGACAGATAGATTTTTATATTAAAAATCATTGCCTTATGTATAGTCTTATATATAAGAATCATTAGACGATATTTTTAAGAAAGAGATCTCTATGAAAACATCACACACAAATACGCAATTTCATAATCAAACAATATTTTATTAATATCAGAGAAAAATGAAAAAAGAAGTGTATAAATCGGAATTTTTTTAAGAAAAAATTCCGATTTAGTGTGTGTGCGTGTGTTAGCAGAATCTGACGTTAATTTTGCATCCTTCAGTTAGGCTCATTCTGCATCTCTTCCCTGAAACAAAGCCTCGAGTAAAAAGTTAAAACCCACTAATTCACATAAAGAAATTTGACCGAAAAAATTATATTTTAATCCCGTAGATGGACTGAATGAGTGATGATTGAAGGAATTGATAAGCCAGAATTCGTTTTCTTAGGCCTCAGTAAACAGAGTGTTGATCTTCCACTGAGCAACGAAAATCATTTGCCACCTAAAGGCATTGAAACACATCCATCTCACGAGCAGCAGATTGTTGAGTCCAAATTTAAGATTTTTATAAATGAACTTAATGACAACAGATAGTGTGGTTTTAGTTTTGAAACTTTTCATTATGAATCGATGCACATTTCTGTGCCAAAAGCGATCATGTACAATGATGGAGCCTTATATAACTGAAGATATCTTTTTGTTTAACATGAAAGTGGTATTCTCATGGAATGCAGGGAGTCAGAACATTTCTTATAGTTCTATCTTAAAGATGTATTTTTTAAACTTTTATAAAAACTTTTCCTTTTTTGTTGGGATCATTGGATACTGTTGTAGGTTTTTACACGTTTCAGTAGTAATGTGTGGAAAGATTTCTATTAGATAACGATGTATTCATTATTTACTTTTATGTCAGCTTGATTAACAGATTTGGTTAGAGTTTTGAATCTTAGGGATTAGAGAATGCAAATTAAGTATTTTTTTAAATTTTTATTTTGATATAGAATTTTTGGTCGGTTAAGGTATGCCTTGAATTAACCAGAACGATTTGTCGTTGAATCTTCCAAGCAAAGATATGCACGACTCTATTTGGGTTCCAGAATAGGTACTTTGCTGAGCTCTTAGGCTTGAATAATGGCAACATAACGCGGTTTCGAATTCTGTAATAGATGTATTTTGTATATCGGAATTCGGTTTGGTCATTACTTAAATACGCTTGATCCAAATGAAAACGTCAGCTATTATGATGGAACTTTCTAAGAACTATTCTTGCTGTAATAACTGTGAAGTGAAGAAATTGGTCGTTCACAGTGGAGAAGATGAAGTTTAAAATTTTAAATTTTCTAAAGTTTTTACTTTACTCCATATAAACAGGGTGAGGCTCACTTGAGTATACGTTGAGACATAACACATCTCTGTCGTGAAGAACATTTTGAATCCATTAACAATGTTATTAATTGATGATTGATAATTTAAAATTAATTAATTACACCTATCTTTACTTAATATGCGAGCCTCCGTGGCTCAGTCAACTTCGTCGATGCCTTTTGGTTGGAATCCTATCTAAGGAGGCGAAGAACCTTTATCGGAGATTTTCTACTGAAGGTGATGTTACCTGTCTCATACGGAAGCGGCAGAGTTTTCGCCTCCCCAAACTCAGGTTTCTCATCCCAAAACTGGCAAATTGGCCAGAAGAATACACACGGTATACATTCATAGGAGACCACGGGAATAAGGTTAAAGATTACCGTCAGATCTGGGTTTGGAAGGTCTGTATGCTACAGTGCAGAAGATCCACGCCTAAGAATAGAACTAACTAACTAACTAAGACTTAAGTAAGTGACGAAATATCAGATTTTACTCTACGTTGACTGGATATCATATGTCGTGATCCAGCATCACGACGAACAAAAGTTGGCCGTGTTTAATACCTCTTCAGAACTTGAAAGACGTTACAACAGTCTGACAGATAATTAAATAAAATGATTTGTAATTCATGAATAAGTTAATTACCTTATTTCTCAAGCATTTATTTTATTGTAAACAATGTACTGCCACAATTGAATTCTTAGAATTGTTAAATGGGTTAAAACTGATGCGACTAAACCGCAGATTTTGTCTAGAGGTTACCATCCTGATTGGTAATATTTAATAACTCTATCATGCTCTTGAGTAGTGATATACTCGGTATTGAAAATAAGAATGATGACATCATTAATATAGATAACATGGGTATTGTCAGGGTAACGAGGAAATATAATGAAATTACATTTTCATATGAAATGCTTCCCACTATATTAGAACTGGTATATTATTCATTTCTAATAAGAAAAGCATTTTGGAAGGGTTCCCTTAATTTTTTCCTCCATAAATGTTTCTCACAATTTTTTTTTCGGAGACTTCCTTTCATTTTGGTTTCCACTCAGAGGAGAGTGGATACTTTCTTATATCCCGTATCGCTGTTAAAGTAACAAGAACAACGATTTTCACAGAATGTCTTGTTCGGTTTTAATCTAACATGTCTAATGTCAACTTTGTCCCCTGAATATATGGGTAATGATGGATGCTTTCCAATTGATGCGATCGATGTATATTTTACTGGTTCAAAAAAAGCTAAACTACATACACCATAATTTCATCCAATGAAATCAACAAACCAAGTAATGATCATGCAGTTAACAGACAACTAAAACCTCTCGATTATAATTGATTCGATGTCAGCTTCCCCTCCCTACATAGCGAAGAAGGTGGAACATTTGTCCTTTGGTTGGAAATATCTATGTTCCAATTCTTTAGGATACGCGTACCTTTTATAAGAACTTCCATATAAAGGTGAGTCAGTGGTGGTACACGGCTGGAATTCCTTCCTGTTATCTTCGGATTTTTCATCCATCAGAACAAATCGGTCGGATAACACATGCAGTTAATGTACAGTATGCTAGCCTCATTGTCTTCGTTTCAGCCATAATTCCAATAAACTAAACTTCTGATTATGAAGCGCAATCCCACTGAGTTTCATTAGTCACTAAATTTGTGTGACTGATTCCTTTTATGTCAGCACTCTGGGAAAACTATTTGAATATTTATTGGCTCCCTCCGTTCATCAAGTAGAAAATTACGTATTTTCTTATTTGAATGTATGAAAGAGTTAGAATGACAGATAGTTGAAAATTAATACCCAGTTTAATCCTTAAAGAGTTTCGCCAGCAGATAGGAAGAGATAATTCTTAATAAATCTCCATATGAAATATAGTTTCTCTTTCCGATTTCGTTGAGAAATGTTTCGAACCAAGAATCTTGCTATAGAGTTTCTTCGTATACAAACCCCATCCTATTCATCTTAATTTTCAGTCACACTTTTGGAACTATGGAGTCCTTATCACGTTCTCAACAGGTTCTTTATTCTATAGAAGGCATTTATCATTCCTTTTTTTTATTCTGGAATGATGAATAGTGGATAATAATCCATCTTTGTCTTTCCTCACTGGAAGAAAATGAATGGTGTTTGGCTAGTGATTGAACATACCAAGGCATCATTCTTAGTCCTTTTGACAGCTTTTAGACCGTACCTCATATTTTTCACCTTTCAATGCTACCATTCTCTTCGCTTTTATTTTAAAATCAGCATTTTCTTTCACGCGTAAATATTCACTGATGAAGTTCATATTTCTGGAGTAATAAAGACATTCGAATATTTGCAAAAATTTATGTCGAAATTAACGAACTACTATAACAAACTAGAATGTAATATTTCTTAGGCTATTAATATATTACAGGCGTTGTCGTGGTGATATATGGATACTGAAACCGACATCGTTAAATGAGAAAGTAAAGTTCAATAACAATCATTTCAGCATATTGGCTGATGGGAAAAGCTTTATTCAGCTAAAAATTAAGGACAACAACATTATAAATAGCACAGGATATAGCTAAGATTCCAACAAAGTTGACGGTGAGGATGATCATAATACACTACGATTAAGGTCATTATTGTATACGATGCTCCCTCTAGTGAGCTTTCTACAACATAGTTACGAAGATGTTGCATGGAAAATGGCCTGACGCTCCAAATAGGAGCGAGTTAGGGTAATTTGTGAAAACTACATGTGCGCGCCTATTTTTCCTCATCTATGGCATGTGACTTTTATGGCCAAGAGGAATCTGTAATAAAAGTCTTAGTACGGGATTTTTAGCCTCTGTCTATCACGGGTGGCTCTATTAAGAGACTCATTTCTTAAAAAAACGGTATACAAAACTAGGAACATTTTTCTTTGGCTTTTTGGACGTATATTTATTATGACATTCTTTGACTTTGTATTAGTTCATCATTGGACTGAACGTAATAGCATAAACTGATTACCTAAAGATATATTATATCGTGATAGGCTTGTTTCTGTAACCATCAAAATAAAAATAATTATATAATGAGCAAAATAGTTTCTTAACTAGTATGAGAAACATTCTTTTCATTTAAAAAAAAATGTAAATCTTTTACATACATGTCAGCATACGTTTAACTGTGTAAGTAATTATTTTGAATTTAATTATGTTTTAGATTTTTTTTGCCGTTAAAAACTTGAATTGAGTTGTTTTTGTAAGAAATTTAAAATTTTCATCACATAATGATTTGAGAAAATAAAAAAAAGGAGTGCAGGTCATGAATAAATTCTTATATCTCAATAATTTTATTTTGTTTCCAGCACCATTCTTGCTTTCATTTTAATATTTTACATCTTGGCAACACTAAGCAAAGTTATTTCTAATACATGATATGTACGTTATATTGGAAAATGATAAAATAAATGTACTAACCTGATTAACCCAAACATTCGTTGTCATGATCTGGTTTTTGAGGTTCTGAAAAGATAACAAAAAACGAATTATTGTAATCAATGTTCATTTTATTTTGCTTGAATTTCAGCAAGTATACATTTTAATTGCAACAAATTAGCCAAACCAGTTCTATTTAAACTAAAATTATGTGGCGATAAATAATCAATATAACTGATTTGAAGTAATCAACACTTGTGGTGTTTATCTGAATGATGAAAAATTGTAGTTTATAACCCTCCACTGCTTTTTGCATAATCCAGTAAAAAAATGTTGGAACAGTCCAGCAGTGATTTTCAGCTCTACAGTATAACGACCTTTACAGGGGAAAATGTTTTTTTTTTTCCCCCCCATATATCTGAAATATGGATATTTTATTCGTTTGGAATACAAATATAAGCATATTTAAATAGCGTATAAATCATAAAAGGGGACAAATAAACAAACAGAAACGCTTAAAGAATTCAACAAAAAGTGTGTGTATTACAAAAATGAGGAAAATATCAGAAGAATCGATGCACTTCAAGCATCTATCCCTAGTGAACTTATCATAGTAGATATTCAAAACTTCTATATTAAGCAGATCTACGAGGTTTATGGGATATGAAACAGTTTAGCTGTCAATTAGTATTTGAGGAATGTTGAGCAAGAAAATTAGAACAGTTTTTCTCTGTCACATAAGATATACAAATTAATAATAATTATTATTATTTCTTTCTAAACAATGAAAAACTTAAAAGCCATAGCATATTATTGAACACGAAAGAGCTGGAACCAGTTACTACTTGTAGAAGAGATGACCGATACAACAAAAGAAGCTAAATCAGACAGTCTTAGTTAGAAGAAGAAAAAGTGGTAGGTAGTAGTCCAAACAAAGGCAAAATTAGACAAATGGTGAATACTGGGCTTCTTTTGATTGATTCTACAAGACTGATGCAACAAAATAAAATTCTGTCATATATACACCTGTCAGATGCATGATAAGAGACGTGATGTGAATTTTTGTGAGGGAGGGAAAGGGGGGGCGCTGTAAGAATTTGACATTGATGTGAAATTTTTAGTGAGTACTGATGGCATTTGGGTCCGAAAACTCTGACTGGGCTGGCTATCTTGATCCCCGTTCACATAGATCGTTAATAGTCATAATTAGGTGTTGGAAAATTCAAGCATCCCAGCTGCAGATTTGTTTGCAACCTCTGTTGGAATCCGGAAGGTAACTCGCGGCTTGCTTCCGAAGGATGAATATTCTGACATTCTGGAGAATTAAGTTCTTACCTTTACATCTAATTTACAATCCGAATTTGAGGACTAATTAGTGAACTATTATGGCTGTCAAGAAAATCTTTGTTCCAGCATTCAGATCATAAGCTAGAGAAAGATGCTGATGAATGCCAATTGAAATAATTGTTTCTATAAAAATACCTAATAAGTAGAAAAGGGGAAAAGGTGTTCATATAAAGATGGAAATATAGCAATTATGTGTACGCATTCTAAGGACAGGGCTATTCGTACCATCAGCAAAGATGCGTTCCTTAAAAGAATAATGCAACTTCAAGGAACGTTATTTTACCATTAGGTTCCATTTTATAAAGAAAGGAAGGTTATTGTAGACTAACTAGAAAACTACTAATTTCGTTTGTGTTGCAATTTATCAAAAGAGAATTTTTGCCAATGTATTAAAATATTGAATATTAAATATTTAATCTTCCTTTCAAATCAGAGTAAAGCTCCTAGTCCGTATGAATCCATGATGACGCATGTTTTTTTTTTTCAATGATGTTCAACCTACAATATTCTGTTCATTATTTTCTAACCTAATTACCTCATTTGAGGTTTATTATAAGTTTCACATTTTTCAGCATTTTAGATAATTTTTAAAATTTTGTTCTTTTGCTTCATATAAATGAAAATAGTTGAACAATTCATGCATAATCATCCAACTACATCGAGAGTTTTCCCTCTCCTAATTCTTTTAATTATTTCTAATTTAAATTCATGGTTTTGATGCTTTATGAGCGCATTTTTCACTACTACATTCACTTGCATCAATTTTAATTTTTGGAGTCATGATATGTACAAACAGTTCAAAGAGAGTTAAAAATAAACAAATACTCAGCTTATATTGATTAAAATGCTACCTAATATAAAACTAACGCTTTGGCTACCTCATGTGATCACATGATTTACGTAACATTATTTCGCTCAGGCTCATAAACACAGAACAAACCGTGCGAATCAGTAGTCGGCTTTATAAATTTAACTATTGAAGCGTTACGTTTGTTGATTAAATAGTCGAATTTCTGGGTCTTCCTTATGATTTCAATTAGCATTACCAGTAACAAATCTTCCCTATGACTGATATTCATAATAGTGATAATACTAAAAACCTATTTCTGTGTTTAATACGCATGCGTGTAAGCGCCTTATTTAGATTGCAACTAAATTTGATTGCAACTATTCCTAGAGTTTGCTTTTTTCTGAGTGTCAAGTAGCTATCATTAAGTATCCTTTTGACTGAAATGTTTGTAAGAAAAAGATTCTGGAAATGAATACAGTTGGATAGCGATGTTAAGACTAAAGAATGCGAGATTAGCGAACAACAATTCTCCCCCTATATTAACCAATACGAAAGGATACGACAATCCACTTTTTTAAATATCAACTTATGACGTATCTGTTTTCAGCTTCATCTAGTGTTTCATGACAAAAAACACAATTCTTTCTCAGTTGTAAGCTAAGTTTCCCCTCTAAGAAAAAAAAAAGGACTCAAGCGAGTCGATAAAATGAGCAATTAAATGGAAAAACAGCTGCATGGAGATTTGATCATGAAGAGGAAGTCCCAATAGAATTCCCACTGTTCTAGTCTATTCAGAGAGCGACTCTTTTATTGCTGTTTTGTGAAGAGAGTTTGTCGTAACTCAATTGTTGATGGTGTCCATTAAATCAAACTCTCTATCCTTCGTAGTCCCTCTCCAACCTCAACGTTACCCGGAAAGATCCGCTTCCTTGTGTATTTCTTCGACTACAGCCTGCGGCCCCGTCACACAGAGGTGAGTCAGGAGATCCGACATTTCATTCGCAACAGGGACTTCGTGTCAGCAGATCCCATCGGGAGAAACAAATGCACGGCAAAAGATGTCTCTCTAAGATCGATAGACTGTCTTTTGGTGTTGCTAGTTCGATTGGTGAGTGGCGTATTTTCCACTTTACCAAACCCCGCTACTTACCCCTGACATTGACTATGAAAACAACAGAGAATTTGTTAATGCCACGAGGTTATATGGTGTAACACTAGAGGGCGCAACGAACCATGTCAGGTGTAAATATCCGAGGTAAAATTAGAAATATAGTTTAACTGGAACTTTGATGGTATGCATTCTATTAATGCAGATTATTATTGACTATTATATGTTATTGAAGACTTCCGGTTTTTAATTATCCCTTTGACAATATATATATATATTATGAGTGTCCGAAAATAAAACAAAATGCGAAATATTATATTATATTTACGCAATTCAATATAGTTACCATATCAACTCTATTTTAATTTTATCTTTATGAAAATTTTTATTCTAAAATAAAATTTTATTTCAACTGTAATGTGCTAAAAATTAACCAAAAAATTTTTGAAAAGCTCTTTAAAATTTAGAGTGAAGTTGAATATAACTATACACCAATCAAATAAAATCAATTATTATTCTTTTATACTAATATATAGTGAAACAATTTTGGAGTAATCTTGGAAAGGCCTTCATCCAGCGGTGGATCGACAATGGCTGAGAATGATGATGATATATATAAATCAAATTTAAGATAATCCAACGTAGGATAACCAATTATTATTTTTCTGAAAATAAAATACGAGTATTAATATTAATATTCTGAAAAAATAAGATAATTACGTTTAATTCGAAGTAGTGTTATCTGCGCGCAAAAGCTTACCAGAGCTAAATTCTGAAACGTATATTAAGCGAGATGAACGTGATTTCTCCTTCTTATCAGTGGAAAAAAAATAACATGTTAAAAATGAAATTATCAAGTTTAGAATTTAGCATTTTATTAAGCTATTTCACGGAGTTTGTTTCACAGCGCCCTCTTGCGATAAATCCTCTAATCTAGTGTTAATAAATTCTCTAACATAACTGAAACATCTCAACTGATATTGAGAAGAAGCTTAGAAAATTCTACTACAATATATTTACATATATAATAGTTTTAAAAACTATTTGAAAGTAATCTGAAGAAATTTATTAGTTCTAGTAAACATCAGGTTGAAAACACTGAGCCTAATGTGCAGAGGTATTTGAACGTCAAAGAAATTAGCTTTTAAATCACTCGAAAATACCAGACTGTTGAACAGATTAAAATCTTACACGATACAAAAGATTTTAAGGATTGATTCCCCAGAATAACTCACAAAAATATCGTAGCATAACTTAATTCTATGAAATTGACTTGGCAGTTTTCCTACTCAGGTTGTTATTCGAAGGAAAAAAGAACAGGATGGAAATAGATTGGGAGTTTAAATTGTCTAAAGATTGAACGCTTACATCCTTCTGTGCTGTTCGGAAACGCAATCTGTTCATGCAAAAAATAGTAAACAAAACACAACACAACACATATCTATATACTGGCAAGTCTCCAGTTCATTTTCCCCCATATCTTGCAGGGAGCTTCCTGCATACTAGGCCACGTTGTTCTCAATCAATAAGCACTCTTATTTTCGCTAAGATGTTCCATCTAACATGAAGGAGAAACGATAACTCTTTAATCTTTTATATACAAACCTTAGATTATTTGGGAGGGGGAGAAAGAGGATGAGTTGGATGCGGGAGATGCCATTTGCTTCCTGCATAATTTCGAATGCCTAATCAGACATTAAGATAAAGAATTATGGGAATAACAAATATCACTCCCTTCTGTCGGCAGGAAGAGTAAACAGCTCGCTGTGGATTTGCATAATTTAAGACAAGAAATCCTTACTGCTGGGGATGTAATAAAATCTTTTGCCCTTTTAAAAAAAACAGCCAAAGAATCTTCATCGTTATCCATGCATTTCATTATAAATGTTTCTAACAGGATGTGTTTTTTTTTTATCTCAATCTTTATTTCGTTATGTCAGAAGCTTAATTGTTTCGTCTGCTTTAGAATTTAGAAGCGCACAGCTAAACCTTTCCCGTTTCCTTGCTCAGTAAACGAATCTTTTAAGGATCATTCGTTATCTTAGAGTTGAGTAGGAGTAACCCGAGGAAGAAAATGGGTTTTAAGAATTTGTGACACGAAGTAAATGAGATTAGCCAAGGTGCCCTGCAATGTAGATTATATTTATATCTGAAAATAATTAAATCCTAATGGTAAAATTATGTATGAAGGGGGCTATTTGACGGAAAAGGTAGGCAGGCTTCATTTATGTACAAGGGCGGATCTACGTAATGATTACAAATAGCTTAATCGCTGTTTAAAGACATGCAGATCATTTTCACGAACACAAGCCAATGTTCATTTCGTAGAAATTGTATGCATGTTGGTAAATGGTTTACTTAATCAATGGTGTCATAGAAAAGCAGTTGCTTTAATTATTGTAATTTGAATTAATTTATTTTCGAGTTTTTATGCCATACCACTTCATAGTTATCTGACTTCTACCTATTCGAACAAGTCTGATACTACAAGGTATTATAGTTTAAGGTAGCTTTCTTCTAGTCTGAACATTAAGTTTCTTATCTGCTTGATAGGCTGAAATCAAATGTGTTTAGTATTGAAAACGGCTATTCTAAATTTAAACTTTTGAACTCCAAGTTTTGACAAGGATAATCAAAGAATTAGCCTTAGTGCCCAAAGATAACTAGAGAATTAGATGTAGTTTTTGAGGTTAATTAAAAAAGAATAATGAAAAATCCTAAGGCAAATTGGAAAATTAATTACCATTAGATATCTGAGAGTTTGATTAACGATAATTAGAGGATTTGCCTTAGTGTCCAAGGATAATTAAAGAATTAGCCGCAGATTTTTAAGGATAACTAGAGAATTAGCTGTAGATTTTAAAGATAATCCTAAGGCAAATTGGAAAATTAATTACTCTTGGATATCTGAGAGTAATCAGACTTGTTAAAGTGGCAAATTTCAAGCACAAAGAGACGACTACTTGATCCTTGAAAATTATAAGTAGAGAAAGAATCTTGAAAATGAATTCTTGAAATACTAAGCATTTTTCACCTCATGAAAAGAGGTACTTCAGATTCTTCAATTATTTATTATAACTACTTCAGAACCAGAAATATTTGTCGACACATCTGGTGCAAGTGGCAAATGAAAATTAAATGACACATCCCTTGAACAAAAAATAGAAAATGACCTATAATGATTTCATTTCTTATAGTTCTTGCAACTGTATTGTATAAATTCCATTTCCTATGCGATAGGTTACAATTATATAGGTATTGGCTGTTGTTATTTAGGATTAAGAACGAAAAAACGAATGCTAGGTATCCAGTGTGTGTGTGTGTGTGTGTTATATTTATGTTAGGCTTGTTTTATACTACATATAAATATTTCTTGATAGAGATCAAGAAATATTTATTTTAGTGATTTTGGAAAGATTCTAAGATATCTAATGATAATAAAGATAATTGGAGAATTAAACTTGAAAGATACGCACCTTTCAGCAGTTTTCTAAGTTTAATTTGACAGAAGGAAGAATTAAACTTTGAATGAATATTTTACTTGCCAACGTGAAGACATAGCCTTGAAGAAACGGAAGAGCTAGATTTTAAATTGCAATATATTCCCCCCCCCCGTAAAACCTTTATTTCCTGCGAGATTTAATTTAGGTGACTTGAGTATGTTTACGGGGTGGGAGTAAGGGAGATACTTATCCTTTTTTAACGAGACATCCTGCACTACGAGAACAGTAAGAGGGGGTCGATAATGTGGTGTGAGCAGTAGTGACGACAGTACGTGCAAATAAAGTGAAAACGCCCGTTGTTCCATAGCGGAATAGCCACGAATGCGAGATTAGATTTGTCCTGCACTACACCACAGAAAAGTCTCTTCGGCAAATACTTTATAAACATGAAAGCACTCGGTAATGTAATCTCGCTGAGAGGTGTTCATCCTCATTTGCATAAAGTAAACACTTCGATTGTGCACTCTGGTTTGTATTGTTTTTACCTGCTTTGCCATACACGCCTCTCGATTCTCTAATTCTAACGTTATTACAAAGGAACGTGTTATTAGTACTATTTTTACACACGAATTGCAATCGTCTGTGATGCATATTTTCTGTTAAATATGAGTAGAAAGTATAGAGACATTGCCGATTAAAAATGTAGTTTTTACAGTTTACATAACAGGTCAATGTATATTCTTCATATTCAAATATTAATTATGAGCATTCAGAATTATCCAATTTAGTTTTAAAGTTTCAAGCTTAATTCATATATATATATATACTGTATATATATATATGATTTTTATTACAGAAATTTATTACTGGGTTTGAAAAAAAAAACTGATAGCAATTATAACTGAATTGCATGATATATCTCAATATCGATGCAAAAAACATTTTATTGTTACAAAGATTAATTCATTATATATCTACCTTATCTCTTAATTTGCGCTACAAGATTAATCTAACGGTAAGGAAAAATGCAAGCCTTATCCTTATAAGGACTGGCTTAAAGGGGCGAAGCAAGAATGCTTTTCATCTTCCCCGTTATCTGTAGAGGACAGTGTGTGGATAAGGTGTTATTGAGCAATTAAAGCTCTGATCATGGCAGGAGGGTAACAGCAATAGCCGAGCCTCAATTAGAACTTCATTGGCTATGGCATTGCCATTCATTACCCTCCAAGGGGTATTGGATTGAATGAATCAATCACCACATAATTCCGAAAAATGCAAGCAGTTAAATTTATATTAGAAATAGTCTTTATCTACTAATTTTTTAAAGGTGTTGGAATGAATTTTAAAATAATTAATTAATATTAAACTTTTAATAAATATTTGCATATAACTTTAAAATTTATATTATTTATATATATATTTTATACATGATTTTAATAATTTTTATATAATTATGCACCGGAAAAAATAAAATCAGAACGCAATAATCTGTATTATGGTACTATTGCCCTGGATTAAGAACTATTTTTCGACTATTGGTACATTTTCTGAAGTTATTCCTTATATCTTAAAAATCTATTTTATTTAAATAGAGATTTAGTTATAATGTAAACCTTGAAATGCGTAATGAAAATAGAAAAGATATCGTATATACTGCGATTCATAATGTATAATATTTGTGCCTCTGGTAAATACCATCATGCTAATAATTATAATGCATCAAAATAAAAATGTGGAGATTTCTAAATGGAAATTTAAATTGAATTAGATTTCTAAATGGAAATTTAAATTGAATTAGATTTCTAAATGGAAATTTTCTAAAACGAACTAATGGAAATATGATTTCCATTAGTTCGTTTTCTTTTATTGTATATATATTTATTGTATACTTAATTATGCCATAGTATACAATAATATACAGTAAAAATACGATGTTAAAGCTGCACGCATACACACATATCAACAATATGCACTTTGTTGTGAAGCTAATGAGCTTCCTTTACATTAATACAAAATGACACTTTTACTAATTCTGTTTTACTTAGAGAAAAGCATTTTTCATATGCATTTCGAACCTAAAAAAGTTTCCTCTAAACACACCCTTTTTTTAACATTCCAACTATTGGCATTTCATTAAAATCTTAATCATAAGTCTTTGCTGAAAAGAGCATTAGCGTAATCAGAAAAGAAAAGGGAAAAAAATTCTAAATGCGTTCAAGTCATCAAGACCACAACCGCAGTCTATATCTGTCTATTATTATTTATTCCGAAGACAAGAACTATCTAACTTACACACCAAAAGAATATTTCGGTTGCACCAGTCCCAGCGGAATAATACATCACTCTTGGATGTGAAAAAAGCCAAATGCTTACGCTCCCTGTTGAATCAGATATGTAACTTCGTGTTAAGTTGTTTGATATCTCAACCCGGACGACAAGTATGCCCTCTAGCGGATAACTTTAGCTTAAAAACATTATGCCTCAAGAAAATAACTTTTTATTTATTTATTTATTTCCTAAAACGAAAAAAAATCTAGGTGTATATAAACCATGAATTTATTGTATTTTGAAGCTACAGGAATTCGGGCATTTATTTATTCCGAGAAGCAAAAGAATGGAAGCAGCAGTTGACTCTATCCATAGTGGTGATTACCTTTGCCTACAAGCTCTGTTGACTTTACCAGTTTCCCCCTGAGTAGAATTTCGGGCGCTGTGCTGGACTTACATACTTTATAACCAACGTTTCTATATTGGAAGAAAAATGGAATTTTATTTTGACTGAGATAGGAATTTTTTGTATAAATAAAATCAAAGACTTCGCATTGTCGTCACTTTTGATTTGTTCTTCCTTGGATAGAAGTAGCGATGAGTTTTTGAATGCGATTTTCTCTCCTAAAAAGTAGCCTCTTCTGTTTATTGATTTTATTTTTACTTTATATTTTCTCCCTAAACGAAGCATGCGCATTTACTAAATGACGACACCGATCTAAATCAAGAACTACAATAAATAGTAGAAATTAATCATACTACAAAGTGTGGCAGTTTGAAATAAAATTTGTTATTTTAATGATAAAAATAATAAAAATACAGTTATAATATATATGCATATAAACAAAATGAACGTTAATTTTTACTCTTAGTTTACTCTTAGTTATTTAAGAAAAGGGATATTACATCCCGTATTGTTTCATAGCTGAATAAGAAATAATATATGTTATTATTATAAGATGTAATATTACATTATTATAATATTATATTATATTATTATTATTAATATTATTAATAATATTATAGGATATTATAAGATTACTATTATAAGATGTAATATCCCTTTACTTAAATAATTTCACGTTTAGTTATTTTAAACGATATTCTAACACCATCTAAATATTTATAATCGAAATAAACCCTACAGGAGATACATTAGTGATTTTTTCATAGTTGCAATGAAGTAATGTTTTGGTCTAATATGTCTAGTTTTTCATTGTTGCATAAGACTCAAGCGGTTATTGCCAATGAAGCGAATTAAATGTTTGTTTTCCTGTTCAATGTTCAATTTAGGTATGCATATTTAAGTGGAACAGAGTGGAAAGGTCGTATGGAAAATCTCACAGTTTCGAGGCCGCACCGCAATAAACACTTGATGTTTGCCGGAAGTGTAGGGATATCGGTTCGTTAGGCTGAAGTAAGGGTAATTTTATTAGGTGCTTCTCTTATCGTTAAGCGCATGTAATCTCGCCTCACTCATTACACTAGATTACGGCAAGTTAAGGGTTGGTAGCTGTGAAGATGGGTACCACCACTAATTTCGTGCTGCAGCGCGAGACACCATTATGGTGGACACAATGAAACGTCTTCACTTGTCACATTAACCGCTTTACTCGCTCTGTTGCGGATGGTGATGGGCATGTCCCATCATCCTGGTAGTACACGTTGCATTTATTATAGATGACTCTTTTAGTAATCCTAAACACCAGGAAAGTTCCCATTAAACCAATACTCGTTCGTTCCATTCGAAATCGACAATTATTGATTTTTAGACGATTTGCTTTGTAAATCAACATTGTAGCATAACTGGAAGCTTAGTTGATTAGTATTACGATCAAAGCAACTCCGACTGTAAGGCCATTATATTCTGTCTGTTAAATATGTGTTTAACTCAGTTCTTTCCAAACGAAGGGCAAGTGTCGCTTTGCTATGGTGCTTTCGTATGATCGGAATATCGATAAACACGTGATCGAAAAGACTTGGATTCGAATTCAGCAGTTTGAAAGTACATTTTTAAGCTTCTTTCAATTGAAGATAATCTATTTTTCAATTGATTAAGGGCGGGGGATAGCAAGGTTCCCCAGGAATTTCAAGTCTCTCAAACAGCAGCCACACAAACTCATCATTCGGAGAACACGCACAACTCACATCGTGTTAACTGCCTCTGCATATGATTATCAGAAAAAACGCCTATGATTCTTGAAATATTTTCAATACGATTATTAATTTAGTGTTACAGGTTTATTACTTAACAGGTATTTTCTCCCTAAACGAAACATGCACATTTACTGACACCGATCTAAATCACGAACTACAATAAATAGTACAAATAAATTATGTTACAAAATGTGGCAGTTTGAAATAAAATTTCTTATTTTAATTATAAAAATAATAATATATAGTTATAATATATATGTCTATAAACAAAATGAATGTTAATTTTAAAGTGCTCTTAGTTATTTATAAACGATATTCTAATACCATCTAAATATCTAAATGAGTATTCTTAAAGAATACCCATTGCTTGTGAGAATGTGCGGGGATGAATCAATCGGCCGTGAGATGCTTGATTGATGATTGATTCATTCAATCCAATACCCTTGGAGGGTAATGGATGGCAATGCTGTAGCCAATGAAGTTCTAACTGAGGCTCGGCTATTGCTGTTACCCTCCTGCCATGATCAGAGCTTCAATAGCTCAATAACACCTTATCCCTACACTGTCCTCTACAGATAACGGGGAAGATGAAAAGCATTCTTGCTTCGCCCCTTTAAGGACTTATAAGGTTCTTATAAGGTTCTTATAAGGACTTATAAGGTTCTTATATAGTCCTTATAAGGACTATATAAGAATGTGCGGGGGCTGTCCACCCTGTGAGGGTAATGGATGGCAATGCTGTAGCTAATGAAGTTCTAACTGAGGCTCGGCTATTGCTGTTACCCTCCTGCCATGATCAGAGCTTTAACAGCTCAATAACACCTTATCCCTACACTGTCATCTACAGATAACGGGGAAGATGAAAAGCATTCTTGCTTCGTCCCTTTAAGCCAGTCCTTATAAGGACTTATAAGAATGTGCGGGGAATAGGGAATTGAAATAAAGTCCTTTTTCGGACTTCCAGGGTAACAAATGGCAATGCTGTAGCCAATGAAGTTTTAAATGAGGCTCGGCTATTGCCGTTACCCAGCCATGACTAGAACTTTTTAGCTCAATAATACTCCATCCACACAGATTTACTTCATTCAGATGACGGGATAAAGAGTCAAGGACTCAGTCCATCGCCCAGTTCTTATAAGAACTATAATAAGAATGTGCGGGGGCTGTATGATATGATGTAGGTTGCCGGGCTAGTTGGCCCTTTGGATAGCATCGCGCCTATATGTACTGCTGCAGTTGAGCAGCAGTACTATATGTATTGCTGCTCAACATCCCCTACACAGTGGAGGCAATGGATTAATACCCTTGGAGGGTAATGGATGGCAATGCTGTAGCCAATGAAGTTCTAACTGAGGCTCGGCTATTGCTGTTACCCTCATACCATGATCAGAGCTTTAATAGCTCAATAATACCTTATCCCTACACTGTCCTCTACAGATAACGGGGAAAATAAAAAGCATTATTGCTTCTCCCCTTTAAGCCAGTCCTTATAAGGACCTACACAGTGCACCTTGAAACCCGCAGAACAAGTTTCTTCTCCTCCTCCTGCAAACCGCTATACTATGGAACAGTCTTCCCCTTGATGTGTTCCCTAAGAATACAATCTACAGTCATTCAAATCTAATGTGAACAAGTACCTTCTTTCCCAACCCATACACGGTACTAATGTACTATAGGTTGATCTACCAACCTCTTATGTATGGGCTCAACATAAAAAAACAATTCGCACCAGGTGACGAAATTCATCTACCCGAGAAATTATTCACGGTCATCCATGCCTGTATATACACATATTCTCTATTCTCTCTAATATGCACTGTGAAGCAAGAGAAACAAAACACACAACATGTTTTGATATAAAATCAACTTTATTGTCATCAGAGATTTGGATTCTTACGTTGCTTCACACCTTCAACATCTGTGATATCTCCAAGATTGAGATGAGGTCTTGTAGTTTCAATATTTTCCTAAAGCCGCTCTCTATAATTTCTTTATTATTATTCATGTGTTGGAAACGTAAATGGGATACTTGTAGAGACATAACACATTAGCAGTGCTGTTAAAAATAGACCAATCTAGAAGAATGCATCTTGAGATCCCAGTATTCGTGGTCATTTACTGTACTTAATGGGCATAAGCCAAATTTCTCGAAAGAGATATTAGTACCATGGCAGTTGAGAGTAATAGTCCAGAAATCCCTGTGTACTACAGTTCAAACTTAGAATTTTTTTTTCAAGCTGCTTCAGGCGTCTAGTAAGCAGGAGGATAATCTTAAACCGATTGATGAAATTCACTTACCACTTTCACAAAGCTTCCATGTCCATGTGAGATTCGAACCAACAAAGCTATCATGTGGATAGGCGCGATGCTATCCAAAGGGTCAACTAGCCCGGCAACCCACACCATACAGCGCCCACCCCCCCACGACCGTCTCCTCACAAGCCATTTGAATAGGATGGTCCGTTTGTTTTTCTCAGAGGCTTGCATATCCAAAAACACAAATAGCACTCACCCACACACGTGCGCGCGTGCAGAAACATTCATGCCTGTGTAAATAACTTATATTTCAACATTCTACTCCAACATTCAAGATTTTCTCTTTTTTTTTTTTTTTTTTTGTTACTTCCCTAAAATATCGGCATTCTAATAAAAATGCAAATAGGTATCTTTATACGCATTTTTCATAAATCTCTTCGAAACCCATTTATTAAATAACCCGAAACAAAACAGCAGTGTACAGCAATGTCTGTCGCCTTTCCATGCTTGAAATAAAACGGTCTTTAGTTTAATGTTTCGTTTCGCTGTGATCAAATGTAAACCAGATCGACACATTAACCGTCGCTAATATTCGTTGCATGTGTTTCCATAGTAACCACTTGGCATTTTCTTTCCTTCTACCTTCCTCCTACATCCACCTACGCATTGTTGTAGCCGAGCATCAAAAGTGAGCGTCACAGCAAGCAACAGGTAAGACGCAGTCTCTGAGTAGCTTTGCTTCAAACTAGTTTAGGCTTAGCATGGGGAAACTCGGGTTGTGTTTGAAACCAAATCTTAGAATTATTCACTGAGATTATCTTAAGTACTGCATATAGGATAAAATAGATTGATGTTGCGCGTGATAGAAAAGAGTATAAAAATAAAACCATTAAAGAAAGATTTCTTAAAATTTTTTTATAAGATTCTTAGAAATGAAAATTAATAAACACCCCTCAATTTAAGACAGATTTTTCTAACTGCATGAAAGTACAATTTTCAATCACGTATAGTAAACGGATCAAGAATTCGGAAATACTCGAAATTTGTCCTTATCCAAGAGAGCAGAAAGGCTAATCAGACAAGTATTACTTCTTGAAATATTTTTATAATGAAATCAACCTTGGCTAATATGAATAACTTCAGGTTATTATCCAAGTTTGAAGTCTACTGATCAGAAAGATATCATTTAAAAAACCCTGTAAATGATATCGACTAAGAACAAATACGGTTTGCTAGCTTCAGCAGAAAACTACATTTGTTCCATGACTTCAAGCGATCTACAGACCTCGCACGGTTCTCTAGAACACCCTTAGGTTATATTACTTCCGCCTTATACTCTATTGTCTCCAAAGAAAATTTTAACTTCGTTTTCAACAGTGTGCTGTAGATGGCATATTAGAGTGACTAGCGTAATTTTTTATTGAATAGCTACCAAGAGTCTCTATCGATTGTGCAACATGCGCAGAACCGTGTGCAATTGTTACATTATTAACTAGTCCTTTGTGGGTAGTAGACATAACAGAATGCGAACAAATATCTTCTCCCTCTTTCAGACTAAAGCGTTTCGGGATATCTCGTAGATGATTCTAATATCGCTAAGGATTGTGGGTAACCTTTTGCGGAAAGATGAAAGATTAAAGATATCCCTTCTGTTATTGAAAATTAATAGACAGAAGATAATCAAATTATCTCTAAATGGCAAGTGGGACAATTCTATTTAGCAATGGGACTGTTGCCATAGTTACCGTTGCGACGTAAATTAGAATTGTTAAGGGAAGTGGATTGTCGTTTTTCGACTCAAATTTGTTTGATGATCGCCTCTTGTGTTCCTTCAAGTGAGATCGTTGTTGTATTTTCTGTTTTTCATTCATTCTTTCACTCCTTCTGTCATTTCCTCGTCTCCTTCCGACTATTGGCAATATATTTGTTGTGTTATACTTTTTAGCCTGTTCCAGACTCGTCTTGTTGTGTTGGCAAGATGCCCTGCAAGATAAATGGCTGTTGTTAGTGCATCTAAGGGCATAGCCGAGTGGAACTTTAAAATATTCACTCTCTGTCCTTTGTGTGCCAGCGTTCTCAGCCTCTTCCTTTCTCGCTTTAAAATGTGCACCCCCATAGTGCAAGTTCCTCAGCGCCTCAACTAAGTGTTATGTACCATGATGGGAGCTGGCTGACACTTCTCTAACATTGCTTTTGTAACGTGAAAAACAGCTCAACAAAATCTATTTTATTATTATGTTGTTACGCTAATGCACCGGATTAGAAAGATGCGTTATTTTTCTTTGTCTACAGGAAATCAACGAAACACTCTCAGAAAATGAAATAAAGAATACAATAACGTTATTACATTTGAATTCACGAAAGCATTAAACACAGGAAATAATAGAGAAATAAAGAAAAAAAAGTATGTTTTTATTGTTGACATAATTCTAGTACACACATCCTTTAACGAATATATTTCTGTTTTACAATGGCATGATAATTGAGCGCCTCTAGTGGCAGAAGATGTAACTTGTGATTAGACCAATAATTATCATTGTTTACGGATATCAAACGACAGTAGTACAAAGAATATTTCATATATACATTTTAAACTAATGGATTGTATTTTATATTAGCAAGGAAAAAAACATTCAACTAAGAAATATTTTGTAATTGAAACTTGAGTAAAAAACTGAACAGAAAATGTAACTAATGAACAATGTTGACAAATTTAGGCACTGACTAAGTATATTCTACAGGGAATGAAGCATTTCTTTGATCAGAAATTAGAAATTGAAGTCACTGTTCTATACGGAAGGCTGCAAAACCTTGTATTTTTTTATAGGTGGCCAGTTGCATTCATATATTCTTGCAAAAAAGACATACTGCATTCAGTATTGATGTCGGAAGCTAAAAAGACAACGATCTCAGCCACGTCTATTTTTATGTTTTGCAACAATTTTTACATTGGTAATTTCCTAAATATTTACTCCACAGAAACTCTAGTCCAATTTTAGTTCCGCATTTTGCTACTAGAGGGCACTCTCTTCGTATCCACAAATATGCTCTGTTCACAGGATATTATATGAACCTGCTATGCATATTAACGTACATATGTTGGTGAAGATCAGAAATTTAGTTCGAGCTCCTCTGTTTTATTATATTTCCTACAAAATATCAACTTTTTGAGAATTTCTTCATAGAGAGCGCACATCTTCGCTTATTATTTGTGGATTAGGATCATATTTTTGTACATTTTTAGTTATTATGTACAATAAAATTATCTCTTCTGTTTGATGATCTTTTACTTTTAGAACGAAACATAAATTGCAGGATGTAGATATAAGATTAATCAACCCACAATGAGTTTGCAGTTTCTCTAGTGTATCAAGAAATTTATTTTGATTTTTTATCTTATACATCCTGCAATTTATGTTTCGTTCTAAAAGTAAAATATCATCTAACTCTTCTTTAGTAAGCTACTGAAGCAAAGATGAAATTCCCGTAATCTTCTAGAATGCTAAATATCTGTGATGTTCTCATTAATGACGGTAGATGGCGCTATTAGTAAGAACATATAGTTGGATAGAAATATCTACAGATTTCTTACCGATACTTAGATCGATAGGTAGACAGAATTAGTAGATGAAGAGTCTACATGAGGAGGAGAAATCAAAAATGTCGAGTCCACTGCACGAAGAATGCTTTTAAGTGAACAGCTTGACAGAAACTTTCTTACCTTCACAGTTTCTGCCAACTTTCTTGATGGTGTTGTTCATTTCGTCATGAGGTTCTGACGTGCACCAACTTTTCACAAGTTTGACTGATAGGTCCTTTCACCATTATTTCTTTCACAATTAACAACGTACCTAATTTCTTTGGGAGGCTTCGAGCGCATAAATGATGATGACATCTCTTTGTTCTTGGCAGCGTAAGGGATAAATGGTCCGACAGCCTTTCTAGCAGACATCGTTTGTATCCTTTAGAGAGCTGATAAGCGACGAATAAATCAAATTTTATGCATGAAAATTCGAATAAAGAAAGCTAAAAGGAGGACGTTTAATTTATGTATCGAATAAATATGTAACGAATCTCATTTTCATTAGATCTATAGTTCCATGTTGCGAGAAGCTATTTATTATTTATGTTTGCATTTGTCATTAACGAAACAATGTCAGCTTGCATTGCATTAATAATAAATGTATATTTTATTACTACGTGGTGTCTCTGATGGGATTCATGAATAGATTGGTTACAGTAACGAAAGCTCTTTCTTCTGTTTCAAAATCTAAGTAGAAGGAAAAAAGATGCATCTATATTTAGCTAGTGTTTCACATAAAAAATTAAAAAATAAGGAATTACAGAAGATTGAAATGTTTTCATATCTAATCTAATCCTGTGGCCTCCTCTTTAAAAGGGTTGCAGCTGATAAACAGTCCTCTTCCATGCCTCTCTATCTCTTGCTTCTGAAAGATTCTTGCCGTCCAATCTTTGATGTTGTCTTTCCATTGAAGTTGGGGTCTTCCTCTCTTTCCTTCCACCATCCCCTGCAATACTATTCTGGGAAGCTCTCCAGAAGAACCCCCTCACCAAATGTCCTGCAAACACTACTTTTCTTCTTTGGATACTAGCCATATAGTCTCTTTTCATTTTGAATCTTTTAAGAACCTCTTCATTGCTCACTCTTTCAGTCCAGCTGATACTATCCATTTTTCTCAAGCACCACATTTCAAATGCATTCAATCGGTCGCTCATCTCCTTATTGATCGTCCAAGACTCACATCCATACGTCCCCACACTCCAGATCAATCTTGAGGATTCTTACTTTTAACTGTTTGATCAGATTTCTGTTTCCTAATATGTGGTATATTTGGGAAAATGCTGATTTTACTTTTTTAATTCTGTTCTTAATTTCATAATTAGATCTACTGTCTTCTGTTATCCAACTCCCAAGATATTCAAAACTTTTTATATTTTCTATTCTTTGTCCGTTCAAAGTGATTTCCATCCCATCATTTCCTTTCCTTGAAATCTCCATTACTGTTGTCTTCTGAATGTTTATTTTCATTTTATATCTCTCATTTCCAACCCTGTTCAGTCTGTTCAAAATTCTTCGCAAGCCTTCCTCTGTTTCGCTCATAAGTACAATGTCATCTGCATATCTTATATTATTTATCAGGTGTCCGTTTATCCTTATTCCATCCTTCAGATCTTCCAAGGCCTCCCTTATCATCCATTCATTATAGACATTAAAAAGGAGTGGGGGACAACCCACACCCTTTCTTATGGGGATCCATTCAGTATCCTCTCCTTCAAATCTAACCCTGGCTTCTTGAGTTTTGTATATTCTGAACAACATTCTCATAATAATTTTTATCTATTCCTATTTTATGCAAAATATAAAATAAAACAGAGTGATTAACGTTATCGAAAGCTTTTTCATAGTCCACAAAGCATAGATATAAATCTTTATTGCACTCGATCATTCTTTCCCCCAATATCCGCAGTGTTGTGATAGCTTCCCTGGTCCTCCTGAAACCAAACTCTGTTCCATTCTTCTATATATTATCTTGATTAGGACTTTTGCAACGTGGCTAATCAAGCTGATAGTTCTGTGCTTGGTGCAATCTATTGTTACTGTAGTCTTGGGAATAGGAATAAAAATAGATCTGACGAAGTCTTTAGGTATTATGTCCTTCTCCAGACTTCTATTAAAGATGATGGATAGAAGTTTTATTCCTTCCTTTCCCAATGCCTTCAGTAACTCTCCTTGAATATCATCCACTCCTGGAACTTCCCGTTCTTTATTCTTTTAATGACTGCTTCGGTTTCCCATTCCTTAATTTCTAGGGCATCATCATTTTCTGTCTGACTACAGTCCAGATTATCTTCAACTCCATAAGTTCTGTAACATACTTCTTCCATCTTATCATTTTTTTCCAACAAAATCTTTCCTATTTCATCCTTCAAAGCACTGTTTTTATCATTCTCTTCTTCCCTGAAATCAAGTTCAAGCCTTCATAGACCTTTCTCATATCCTTTGCTGTATCATTTTCCTCTATTTCCTTGCAGACCTGATTGAGCCAATCATCCTTTGCTTTTTTAGCCAGGATTTTTACTTGTTTATTGATCTCTTTATACCTGACTTGGGCTTAATCTTTGTTCTTATTCTTCCATTTTCTTCTTTCGTTCATTTTTTCTATTACCTCCTCAGTAATCCAGGGCTTCCTTCCTCTCCACTCTGCCTCACCCAGAAGACCTTTAGCACATTCCTTGATTTTCTCTCTTAGATCAGTCCAGATTACTTCTAGGAGTCTATCAGTATGAATACCGCTGATCTTATTTTCTAGTTCAACTTGATATTTCTCCCTAATATCTTTTCTTTTTAGTTCATCAATTCTAATTTTTCTAGTTGCATTTTCTTTATTTATGCATTTTAGTCTGATTTTTATTTTAATTGTGAGCAGGCTATGATCACTATTGCAGTCTGCACCAGGATAAGTTTTTGCATTTTTTATTACATTTCTATACCTTGAGTTAATTAATATATAATCAATCTGATTTCTTTACCTCTCTGTCCAGGTGTTCTCCAAGTATAAGGTCTTCTCTCATGTTGTTAGTCACTATCAATTTGTGTTTTCTGCAAAACTCCACCAGTCTGTCTCCCCTTTCATTTCTTTCTTCCGAGTTTTCATATAAAACTCCATATTAAATAGTGCTTATAAGGACTGGCAAGCAAGAATGCTTTTCATCTTCCCCGTTATCTATAGAGGACAATGTAGGAATAAGGTGTTATTGAGCTATTAAAGCTCTGATCATGGTAGGAGGGTAACAGCAATAGTCGAGCCTCAGTTAAACTTCATTAGCTACAGCATTGCTATATTTAAAGGTAAAGCCGTCTATAAAAATTCGGACGATCCCTAGGGCGAAAGACCGTCAATCTCAGCGTTGGCCTTCCACCCACACGCCACCACCGAGCAGAACCGCTCAAATTCCGAAGAAAATCATTCACCGACAAAGCCCCTCAGCGGGCCGTGCCGGAAAACACTTTCCCCGGAGACTCAAATTGCTCCCTTAAGGCAAAAACCTTAAGAGAGCGTACTCATAACTCTCGAATCTCAACGCCCCTGGGGATAACAGCAACAGCCGAACCTCAGTTAAACTTCATTGGTACAGCATTGCCATCCGTTAACCTCCAAGGGTATTCGGTTTCTTCTCCCATATTAAATCCTTATAGTCCTTATAAGGACTGGCTTAAAGGGGCGAAGCAAGAATGCTTTTCATCTTCCCCGTTATCTGTAGAGGACAGTGTAGGGATAAGGTGTTATAGAGCAATTAAAGCTCTGATCATGGCAGGAGGATAACAGCAGTAGCCGAGCCTCAGTTAGAACTTCATTAGCTACAGCATTGCCATCCATTACCCTCCAAGGGTATTGGATTGAATGAATCCTTGATCGTTCATTCAATCTGGACATGACCTCCCACATTAAATAAAAATATCAAAACAATTTTAGTATAGTTTATATTCATAATGAAATGGTCTACTTCTATATTCCGAATTATATTAAGAATGTCAAAAGATTTTAAGTTTTTTTTTTTTTTTTGAAATCATTGTTAAAAATTATTATGCTTTGCAAGCACATACTAAAATAAATTTGACATTTGACATTTGACATTTATGTCTTTAGGGGTGAAGCAAGATGCTTTTCATATTCCCCGCTATCTGTTGTGGTTGCAGTGAAGGTAAAATTTATGAGCAGAATGCTCGCCCTGATTGAGCATGGAGATTATGCATCACTAAAGGAGGCCAATATAGCTTTTGGTCTTCTGTATTTGAATATGTCCGTTGGATCGTATGCTGTAGCTTGTTGAACCAAATCGTTGGGATGTGTGGACGTCTTTAGGAAAAACTTGGTGGCTAAGGATCGTAGAAAAGAGAAGATATAGGGAATATTTGTGTCTCTGTGGAGTTGAGTGTTTCTAACATACCACGGGGCATTCAAAATCATTCTCAGGCACTTGTTCTGCACTCGCTGTATTTTGATGATGTTAGCATTAGAGGTGTGGCTCCAGGCCGGAGAGGCATAGGTGATTATAGGACGAATCGTCAACTGGTATAGCTGCAATTTGATTCTGTTGCTGAGCTTGCTATTTCTATTAATTAGCGGATAGATCTGTGCTATGGCTTTAGATGCCTTTGTGCATGCAGACTTGGTGTGTTGATTGAAAGATAGCTTTTTGTCGAGAATTACACCCAGGTAATTTGTTTCTGACTGCCAGGGAATTTTAATATTGAATAGTAACAAATCTCCTACAGGAGACATTGGCCTTTTTGAGAAAAGAACGGCTGAGCTTTTCTGGGGGTTGACTTCCAATCTCCATTTAGATAACCAACCCTCCAGCTTTAGAATGTTTTCTTGAAGCTTTCTGGTAATGAAAAGGGGTCTGAGAGATCTGGTTAGTATTGCCGTATCGTCTGCATATAGGGCCAAAATGGAAGTCATCGGATTGTGTGGGATGTCTGACATGTATACAGAGAACAGCAATGGAGCCAGCAGAGATCCCTGCGGCACTCCAGCAAAGATGTGGCGCTGGGAGGATGTAGAACCGTTTATTTTTACTTGCATTGATCTATTTTGAAGATATGAGTGGATTAAATGAACCATTTTAGGTGAGATGCCGGCTGAGATAAGCTTGTGCAGGAGTCCAAAATGCCAGATTTTGTCAAATGCTTTGGATAAGTCTAGGAAAACAGCGCCTGTGCACTGGCGCCAGTTGTAGCTGGTTGTGATGTATTCAACAATTCTGTGGATTTGCTGGGTAGTACTATGGTGTTGCCTAAAACCAAACTGTTCTTTTGGAAGGATGTTTAGGTCATTTATTGAGGTTTGAAGTCGTGAGAGGATGACCTTCTCTGCAACCTTACCCAGATTTGAGATGAGACTGATTGGACGATAATTTTGGGGTAGGTGTGAGTCTTTGCCTGGCTTATGTATGGGAATTACGTCAGCCAGTTTCCAGGTTGAAGTAAAATAGTGAAATCTTAAAATTGCATTTATTATACTGGTCAGGTACACTACTGCCCTCCGGGGCAGAAGTTTAATCACACGATTAGTAATGCCGTCTGGTCCAGGAGCTTTTTTGTTCTTTAAATTTTTAATAATGTCATATATCTCAGCAGGTGATGTTGATGCAATATGGTCAGTGCTGGTGATAGGAAGTTTGAGTGAGTGTCTGACCTTGCTGTGAATCTTATGTATGTGGTCAAAGTCAAGGTTTCCATACGAAGGCCTGCATTGCTCTTCCAAGCTGTGCGCTATAACCTCTGCTTTGTCCACATCTGTGTGAGCAAGGCCCTGATCAGTTAATATTGGGGGAAGGGATCTGCCTTTGTTTTTGGTATTTTTTAGTAGTCCCCAGATGGAGTGATCACTAGGTGAAATGGAGGATAACTTTTCATCCCATACATGGTCTCTGTGAGCTTTCAGTGCATCTCTTACTGCCCCATTTAATCTGTTTAGATTTGTTTTGTCTTGTGGTGCACACGTGTTACGGAATCTCTTTCGAGCTCTGTTTTTATCTCTGATTAAGTTCATGATGTCTTCAGGCAAACGATCTGGCTTGCGGGCAGATTTGTAGGAGGAAGCTACCTTTATAGCAGAATTAATTTGTTGTGTGAGATTTGTAACTGCAGTTTCTACTTCTTCTTTTGTGTGTATGTGAGGAACAGGTCCAATATGATCCTTGAGTGCGGCTGACAGTCTTTCCCATACAATGTAGGAGTGAGAAGGAGGACACAGGAATTCCTGATTTCCCAGCTGCAGCAGTATTGGATTGTGATCGGATGATAGTTCATCCATAGAAATGATACTGTACTGAAGTTTAATATCCTGCAGGATAGCTATATCCAGGATATCAGCAGTGCCGAACGTACTGAGATGAGTTGGTTCGGTGGGGCCTGCCACAACAGCGTTGCTTGATCCTAAGTAATTGAAAAGGATGCAACCATTCTTGTTTGTGGTTGAACAATTCCAGGCAGGGTGCTTGGAATTCAGATCCCCGGCAATAATGGTGGGCCCTCTGATGCCTAAGATGGCATTTAGATCAGAGTGAAGTAGAGATTTTTGGGGAGGATTGTAAGCTGAGTAGATTTTCAGTTTGCCAGTGGAGCTGGTGACTACTTCCACTCCTGTGATCTCAAGGTTAGTGGTTGAAGGAATGCTCACAGAGTGGTGCTTAATGTAGTTTTTAATGAAGATGGCAGTGCCACCACCTCTGTAGAGTAGTCTGTCATTTCTGTATAGGTGATAGCCCCTTATTGTAGGGTTGTCTGAGGGTCTTAGATGAGTTTCGCTGATTAGAATAACATCTGGCTGATACCTAGATGTGAAGGCACGGAGTTCCAGGATTTTGTTTTTGAGGCCATTTGCGTTCCAAGCAACTATTTGAAGAGATGCTGGAATGAGTTTGTTACTATTCATTTATGAGAGCTGTGAGGATGACCTGTGTTTCACGAAGAAATCTTTTAGTGGAGGTTTCAGTAGGGTTTGATAGGCTAAAATTTTGTAGCATGTTTGCTAGTGAGGCCGTGATAATAGCTGTTAGGTTTTTAGGTGCTCTTGGTTGATTTTGTTCTGGAATTGGCCTAGTTGTACGGGTCACATCGGCATAACTTCTTGTTTGCTTTTGGTTGGAGGTCTCCGACTGTGGTCGATGAGTCTCCGGTTTTGATGTCTGGGCCGCTGGTGTTCTTGTACTGTAGGAGGAGGGCTGATTGATTGCCTCCATCCGTCTGTTCTTTGGGTGTTGAGTGCATCCTTTGTAGTTCGCCGGATGAGGACCACTGCAGTTGGCACATTTGGCCGAGGTGGTCCTTGGCTTAGTGCAGGTATTGGTTGGGTGGCTGTCTCCACATTTTAAACATCTATATTCTGCTCGGCATAGATTCTGGGCATGGCCAAACTTTTGGCACCTGTGGCACTGCCCAGAAGATGATCTTTTACGGAGTGGTTCCGGTGTGACGATGAGACCACAGACTGTTTTTAAGTTGTAGATATCCTTATATATTTTGTGAATCTCAACAAGGACTAATGGCATGGGAGTTTTGTCTGCTTTGTACATTCTGCTCACTTTGACTGGTGGCAGATCCTGAGAATTTAGGTCAGCAGCGATTTCTGCTGTGTCAATGTCTTCACAGACACCACGAAGGACTACTTTTAAATTTTTTTCTGAACTGAGCGCAAAGGTATGATACTGGATGCCTCTGTTGTCCAGTTCCTTGGTCAACCTTCTGTAGTCTGTCACTGTTGCTGGCTGAATCTTTATGCCTTCATCCATGTTTTTGGCCTTAATGAAGCCAATATGCAGATTGGACATTGTGGATCGTAAAGCTGCCCACTTTTGTTTTTCTCTAAGGATGACCGGAGGCACCTTTTCTTTGGGAGAGGTAGCGGCGTCCGAACCCTGAGAATCCTGTTCCATTACAGTGTTGTCATTGTGCGGTTCTTCTGTTGTTCTTCGCTTTTTGCAAGCACGCACTTCTACAAAGTCTGAAGGTGTAGAAGGCATCGACTCTAAATGATCTTCAGCGACGACTTTGTGAGCACGCACTTCTGCAAAGTCTGGAGGAGTAGAAGGCATCGACTCTAAATGATCTTCAGCGACAGCGTCTGAGACACATTCGGGGGGAAACGTGTCATACAGTTTAACCTTTCCCGGCCAATTTTCACTCAGCAGCTTTCCCAGTCTGAGGAATTCAAAATAAACTTCTTCGAATTTGGCCTCATTAAGAAGTTTTGCCATGACAATATTTGGAAATGTGTTAAGTCAAGGATGGAGAAAGAGTAGAGATTGCTCTGGTGTTCCGAGCAGGTAAAAGTAATCCTGTGGACTTTTGAGGGTCCACTAGCAAATCCCGTAGACACCCTAAGGTGTCTACCAGCAATAAGATGTCGCGATATAAAATACAGCAATGGCGATACTAACGGCAGTAGGCCTAGCGTATCGCCCTTATAACTTCAATTGACTTACCTGGATGGAAAATAAATAAAGTGCCTGTTTATAGCAGTAAGCAATTAACTGAAATTACTGATGAATACGCATAAATCACTAAATCATAACCGTCAAATTCACAATTCACCATCAATAATACACGACACTAAACACTACCACGCGAGCCGCCATCTTCATTCTAAACATTCCTAAAATAAATTGTTATAATTGTTTTTATTTATTATAGTTTATTTTCATAATGAAATGGTGTACTTCTATATTCTGAATTATATTAAGAATGTCAAAAGATTTTAAATTTTGTTTTTGAAATTTTTGGTAGAAAATCATGCTATACAAGCAATTGTATATTAAAAATATATTTATTAAAATGATGAATCGAATGTTTAAAAAAAATAAGTCAAACATACTAAAATAAATTGTTATAGTATTATCTAAAATAAAATGGCGTCTTTCTATATTTTAAATAAATCCTCATTACCAAAATATTTTCATATTTGTTTTTAAATTTTTATACTATACTTTATTAGAAATTATTATTTTTATTATCCTTTAAGAAATGAGATCTTCGTTGTAGTCCTAAAACGCATGTGGGTGATAACTTTCTTACAGAAATGCGAAGGGTTCGTTGTGGCTAAAAATGAACTTCTATTATTACGTAAGGTCGAATACGATAGTCAGACAGTTAGCGAGTGGAAGAAATCAATCATTCTGCCATAGGAGGTTTTATCATCGATGTCTAAGTCTAGTGGGAGACGCATTTAACTGTCCTTCATTTGCAAAAGGCACATATCAGCACTAAAATAGTTCCAAAAAAAAAAAAATTCTTGAACATATTCATGCTCCTCTGAACTAAGCGATAACCTCGTTCTCAGTAATGATCGCAGAGTATGTGTGCGATAGAATCGAGCTTATTCTTAGAAAGCCTTACAAACTTTTTTTTTTTTTTTTTGGTTTCCCCACTCTGGTCACGGCTACTTAAAGAGTCCGGAAATTACCACAGATCTTTGATCCCCCTGGGCAGCGATATGTGGGATGTTATGAAGACTCGTGGATTGATATATTATGGTAGAGCAGACATCCGGAAGTTCTGAAGAGGATGAAGTCATGCAACATTCAAGATGAGGGCGAGAGTGAGACGGAACATGTGAAATGGATTGCTTGAACAATATAACTGTGCAGGTCGCGGGATGGGTAGGATGAATACGTTCGGCCCGAATAATTTCTCAATCTCTCAACTCTTTCATTTAAAAAGTGCTTATCTCGTCTTGCATTTTTAAAAGGGTTACGTCTGTCAGTTATGCTACTTCTTAAGGGGGGATGGAAAAAAATAACTTTACTTTACCAAATCGTTACAGAGATGAAAAAGAGGCACTCAGAAATCCATTTGAAGATCTAAATTGAAATTATATTGCTGAAATGGATTTGCATCACTTTTTATTGCTCCATCTAGTGGCAAAATTGCGTAATGCTCCTTCAATTTTGGTTTAGTAGTCACAGCGAGCACTTCAATGGAAAAAGAGTTGATCTGCAATTATTATCCCATAATTATAGAGAAGGCTAGCTGGCTGGCTTTGCAATTTTTTATTTAATCGTGTAGAGGTTATTTACATGCTCCATATTAATTGTGATATTCATTGTGAAATTCCTACTACGATTGTAGCGATGCTCTGGTAGCATTTCTCTCATCACAGTCTGTTCTCGTATTATACACTGAATTAGCTTTGCATTAGGAGTTCCCATCTAATAACGCGTTGGTCCACCCCTCTCTGCTCAATCACGCAGACGTCTAGGAACAGATTCTACAAAGTGTAGAACATTCTCCATGCGTAACTCGATCCATGTCCGCTGCTGCAACTCCGTCAGTTCACGCTCATTGCGTGAAGGAGGATCAGAAGTTCCCACACCCCGTTCTATGATATCCCACACATGCCGAATTGGGTTACACTCAAGGGAGTTTGTGGGCCAAGGCAATGTGGCGAATTCGTTATTGTGTTTCTCCAACCACTCAATAGTTGAACGAGCCCGATGATAAGGTCGTTGTACTGTTGAAAGATGGCCTTGTGGTCGAGGTAGACCTCCTGCAGATATGGATTGAGATGGTCGGCTAACAGGTCCCTGTAGCGTTCAGTGTTTGTGGGATGATAACCAATAGACCCTAGGACGGACCAGGAAAAACTTCCTCAGATCATAACTCCAACTCTGCAACCAGGGGATGGGCCTCATGATGTTTACGCCAAATACAAACCTGGCCATCAGCATGGTGCAGCAAAAAACGGGACTCATTACTCCAGACGACCTTCATCCATCTGTCGAGGGTCCGTTGCCGACGTTTCTCAGCATGGTGCAGCAAAAAACGGGACTCATTACTCCAGACGACCTTCATCCATCTGTCGAGGGTCCGTTGCCGACGTTTCTCAGCATGGTGCAGCAAAAAACGGGACTCATTACTCGAGACGACCTTCATCCATTTGTCGAGGGTCCGTTGCCGACGTTTCTTGGCCCATTCGAGGCGTTGTTTGCGATACCTGGCCGTCATCACGATTGCCCTCGTTGGTCTCCGACCCCAGATGAAGCATGGCAGGGCGCATGGTGCATGTGGAAATGGATCGAACTCTCCCGCTGTTCTACTGTTGGGTGAGCGTGTGATTGTTGCACTTCGTTGCTGAGATACCAGTCGTGACATCCGATGCTAACCTCTAGGATCAACCACACGTGACTGACCAATGCGAGCCCTTCTGCTGGATGTCTGTTCATTGTTAATCCAGTTCTGGTTTATCCACTTCTGCCCGCGGTTGAATTGGCTTACCTCGTCACGTTTCTCCATTATTGGCAAACGTTTACTTATTACGTACAGAGGATAGGTGTGCCCATTTATAATAGCCGCACGTGGTTCGTTATCACGCCGAATATGTATCGTGGGGGCTGGGGTGGTCCTAATCAAAGCTAAATCAGTGTAAATCATTGGTAGAGTTAGCTAGATATTCATACATTTATAGAAAATGCTGAATAATGAATTATATTTAAATGATAAAGCTTCGGAGAACATCCAATGCGCTAAAATATTGCCTATGTCATCCCTAAAAGCGCTGTTGCATAGCATATGAATTAGACTCGAAACACAAAACGTTTGTTTTTGAGTTTCTGTATTGTCATGGAAGCGTGACCTAGCATCCGTCTTAGACCACAAGCAAAACAAAATACTATTTTATCACATATATAGAAACATGCATGACATAACAAATAAATGACATTTTTCAATCACGCAACTCAGAAAGAAACAAATGATGGTAGAATGATGATATTCATGCAAAATTCAGAATGGGAGAATACGAAATGGTAGGTTACTGGATGTATTAGTTACTCTATCGTGTCGATCGAAACGAACTAAATTGTCAGCAATGATAACAAATGGAGATTAGCTTAATTCCAAAAAGTAGGGTTAAAAGACTTCGCTCTTTTGGAGAATAAAAATACAGTTGAGGATTTATTTTCATTCATGTACGGAGCCGACATTTGTCAACGGTCAGTGGTATACTATTATTCCGATGATCGCTGATACAAAATGACTGGAGGGACATTAGAAGTCTGTCTAAGATGCGAAACCTTTTCAACTGAAGTTGAACCGGCTTCAGAGTCTAAAAGGCAAAGAAACTGTTGAATCAGCTAGTGATAGACAGAATTCTCGTAAGGGCAAGCATCCGTGTGTGTTCACGATTTGCCTGTTCTTAGGGATGAAAAACCCGTGTTTTTCGGGTGAAGAAAAACTCCTACATCTGTACGAGACCAATTAACTCACCTTTAGTGCAGAAAAGGTTCCTTTATCTGGGATAAAGGGTGAAAAATCGAACCTGGGTCTTTCCTACCAAAGGGCTTCGTCTGAGCTACGGAGGCTCTTGGATTAACTTAGGGACTAGAAGTTTAATGCTTTAGTCTTCGTAGAATTTAAGGAATCCTCTGCTTCTCTGTGAATAAATAAATGTGCTATTGCTTTAAAATTTTCCTTTACTCTTTCACTCTTTCTCTCTCTCCAACTGTTTTTAATGCATCTCTTTTCTCAAGTCTTTCTAAGGCTTTTAATTTATTATCCATGGATCACTGCATTATTTGTATCCTTCTCATTCATTTTTAGAAAACAAAAATACACAAATTTAACTTGATTGGATTGTAAAGCCGGCAAAATACCACATATTGGTGATTGTCTGAAACTACTGAGTTATAGAAATTGTTTACACAAAGAAATTGTTTACTCCTTTGATGTAAGTCGTTGAGGTCTTCGCTACACTGACGATAGCGTTCGGAAACGTGGCACTACTAATTTCATTAATCTATAAATAAATAAATAAAAGAAATGACTGGAGAGAAATATTTTTTTTTTTTTAAAAAAAAGTGTGTTTCGCGATAGAATTTGCGTGCCGTGACGTCATTTATTATCACAACAATTTTGAACCTCGATTTTTTTTTTTTTTTTTTGCTTGTGTATTGTAGATTGTATTATTTGGATATTTTCAAAACAAATTTTGTATCATTTTGATTGCAGCATGATCTACTGAAATCGAAATTGCTAAACGAAAATTGTTTCCCAACGTGGGGCGTACGCCTCACAGGGGCAATTTGAATATTTTGCGGGACAATTAGAAAATGATGTTGCATTCGTCACCTCATCACCGATATAGTCAAAAAATCACAATTGTCGGCGATAAATTGTCGATGTTGCAACCCTGACTTTCCGAGAAAAAAAAGCTGACAACACAACACTAGTACAGCAGTCAACATAAATACAGTATCAAGAAGAACTCTTAGAAAAGCAAAATAATGAGTCTATTAGAAGTTTATTCAACATAAAAGGAACAATGACATGGCTTTCTGACGAGACAGAAACGAAATACCGAACTTCAACTAGTTTTGCAAAAAAAAAAAAAAAGACTGTTGCCCTTCCCGTCGTCATATTTAGCTTTAGTGCTGTAAATGACTTGCTACTGAAAAAAAAAGAAATCACCTGGATATCACAAACCATGGGGATTTGAGATTGAAAATGACTAAATTAGTACCTCACTCTTTGCAGCAGACATCAAGCTCAAGGATCACATTAACTTGGATTTTATTTTCCTAAGTTCAGTTCGGTTTATGTTTTATAATATACAAAGTGTAATATAAAATTTGTATTCATTAAAGAAAGTCAAATTAAAAACAGTTTTACCTATGTTCCTTTTTTATTTAAAGTACATATTTATATTATACTTTTTCTGAACTTGGCTGACTATTATACTAGGGGGGGGGACATCAAAATCTTTGAGGCGTTGAGGCAGGGCATAATCCAAAAAAAGGTTGGGAAACACTGGGATTCACGAACGTAATGGGTGCGTACACATTTTCATAACGCACCTAAAGTGTATATACTGTATCAACATGTATATACTGTATATATTGCTTGCTTGCTGTTGCTAACTTGGAACCAATAACCAGAAGGAATTCAGAGAATAGTACTGATTTTCTATAAGTGACTACTATTTTTTTGTATTTACGAGATGGCGAGGGTTTCAGTTACCATTATAATGCCCATCGATTAAAAACTGCAAACAATTTGTGATAGCGCAATTCGAGCTATGAATGTATCGTGCGCATATAGCAAAAGTAAACCAGTAGCTCTATGTCCATACTGACGGGTGCAGAGCCATTCTTTTCAATCTTGCTTATTGCTGTTTCGTACATACATATGCATATCTCATTCCAAGATATGAGAGAGCTGAGGTAATCAGCGAACTAGTCATGTCGGCCGTCAGTAGGGATGACATTGCTTTACCCTCCAATAACGTATTCTTTTTCGTTCGCAGTTGACAATAAAACACAAAAGCATCAGAAAACTTCCAAAGTATTTTTTTTTTCTTCCTAAGTCAACATAGAAATGTATGGCAGGGGGAGAAAAGTCAAGAAAAAAAAAAAACGTAACTTATCACAGTGCACGCTCTTATGAACATCCCCTGAGTTTCGCTCCCCGTTACGAAATGAGATAAAGTAAATATGTAGCAACACGGAGACATTTATTATCTCTATCCACCGGAACCATCAGGACGTCACCTCCGCTAAGGTCGGACGCTCTGTAAGGCGACTGAAGACGAGAGTGGGATAATTAGACCAGACAGGGCAGCGGCTTAGATATAATTGTTTCTGACTACGCACAGCGGGCTGCACAGGTTGCTTAATTTGAGCGGAAAAAAGACTGAAAAGATGCGGCAAAGAAGGAGAAAAACGTTTCTTCGACGAATCTCTGCCGATCATGAAGAATTAGAGAACGAAGAAAAAAATGCGGGTTATTAAGAGGCGATGGGTTTTTTTTCGGGGAGATTTATAACAGCAAGTCCGGGGGGAGATGGCAATTTAATCAGGAACGATGGAGCAGTAAAGACGATAAAGTTCTTCTTATGTGAGGGATATTGGGAGAGAAAGAGAGAGAGAGATGTTGCAAAACATGACTAATCTACCGCTCGGATTAAGGCAAGATGGAATAAAATTAAGGGAAAAAACACACACGCACGTGTACGTTATATGTGTCTATGTGTGTGTGTGTGAGAGAGAGAGAGAGAGAGAGAGAGAGAGAGTGAGGGAGATAAGGCGAATTAAGAAAAAACACACACAAAAAGAGATGAACAGACAAGTAGAAAATTGATTAAGACCGTTAGACAGACAGATAGATATATAGGTAGAAGATAGAAAGAGAGACCTATAAAGCAAACGAGACTGATGGAGAAAAATAAATTAGAAGAAAGAGAGCAAAAAAAAGTGACAGAGAGAGAGAGAACGAAAAAGACCGATAGTAAGGAGAGACAGAAAACATGAAAAAGTCAGGCGGTATATGAGAGAGAACGAAAGAGTGACAGTAAGAGAGAGAGAGAGAGAGAGAGAGGGGGAGAACAAAGATATATATATATATAATAAAACAGAGAATGAAAGAGTTAGCTGGTAAATGAGAGAGAGAGAGAGAGAGAGAGGGATAACGAAAAAGTAAGTGAGAGAAACAACGAAAGCGTCAGATAGTAAGAGATGGAGCGCGAAAGAGTTAAAAGAAAGTTTGTTTAATTGGAGGCGAACGCTAGGTTAGGATGCCAGTTTCCTGGGCGCCCAGTCTATCACTTTGAAGAAGTGGAATAGCGCGCGTGATAAATCTTGTAAAGAATTGAGTAAACCCAGACGTAAGGAATAAAAAAAATAAATAAACCCAACTGCAAAAGAAGATTTAAGAATTCAATAATACGACGGGGGGGAGGGGGGATCTGGAAAGTTCTGATAAACACCTAGAACAAAATGGTATTAAAGCAACTGATATAACCACGAAAAACGAACAGACTAGTAGCAGAGTTATGAAGGTAACTTATGTTCTTATATTGTTATATCCGCGTATGTTCTTTCTTGTGATTATATCAATTGCTTTAATATCATTTGTTCTAGGTGTTTATCAGAACATTTCCAGACTCCCCCCCTGTAAATAAATAATTAAATAATAAATAAATGACAAATATTAAATAAAGAATAAAGTAATAAATAGAAAAGTAATATAACAAACAGGCAACTGGAGATAATTAGATGGTGTATCGAAATTAAAAAAATAATAATAATCATGTTAATACAATGCTGGTTATTGCACTCCAATAATTTACTTCACGCTCAATTCATGTGTGCGATATATTCAGCTTTCTTTTTTATGATTTCGTTTTGGGCATTCAAGTTTTATTTTTCTGAGCATCCCTATTGAGAAATTGGGAGAGAGAGAGAGAGAGATGTTGTAAAATCTATTACAGAATAATCAAACAAGGAACTTAGCTGTAACATGAAAAATAAAAGAGAAAAATATTTAAATAATTTTCCACTAGAGAGCGCTACTATAGCACTTAATATTTCCTAAACATTGGCACTTCATCAGATGAACTAAGATTTCCACCTGAGTAGACTTAAAGCATCGTTTCGTATTTCGAAAACACTCAACTTAGTATAATGGTAATTTTTCCTGGCATGCCAGTTATTCTTCGGTATCTAAGAGCCAAAATATCAGGTTTCGTCGTCGCTACAGAAATTAAATTAGTTCCACCACTTTGTACACATTTTGCTCCGTAAAGAATCCAGCGGCTGGTCAAAGGTGAGTCGCATTCAGCCCATTGGAAAATAATAGGAATCCGGAATTATGAAAGGGATTTGGGAAGTAGACGAACTTCATTTTCCTGCATGCTTCGTTCTAGGATTATTTTCCTGCACGTTAATAGAAGGTGTTGACTGCAAACGCGTGTCCAAACGACCTAAATTGAATTAGTTGAAGAGTAGAAGATGAGTGCCTTCTATGACACTTGGAGTTACCCAGTCGAGAACACAAGTATGGTGAAGGATTTTATAACTGGCTTTAAGTGGTACTCAAGAATGATGGAGAGAGAGAGAGACCGAGATTGGAGGTTTATTTAGGAGAAGAATAAAGTGTATGTGTGTATCTGGGTGCAGAGAGCGAAAGAGACTCATCAATAATTAAAATCCTGTTTGGATAAACTCTTCTATATGTTTGAATCGGTCACTACAAATGTTTTCTATACGTATTCGATATTTTTGGTTTGAAACAAAATAAAATATATAATATAAGGCTGTTATTTAATATAATAATTGTATGGATAAAGTTTCTGTGTTATCCTTATCAGGACTGGCTTAAAGGGGCGAAGCAAGAATGCTTTTCATCTTCCCCGTTATCTGTAAAGGACAGTGTAAGAATAAGGTGTTAGTGGGCTATTAAAGCTCTCATCATGGCAGGAGGGTAACAGGAATAGCCGAGCCTCAGTTAGAACTTCATTGGCTACAGCATTGCCATATTTAAAGGTAAAGCCGTCTCTAAAAATTTTCGGACGATCCCTAGGCCACTCATTCGTGGGCGAAGGACCGTCCATCTCAGCGTTGGCTCCACTCAGTGATGGCCTTCCACCCACCCGCCACCACTGAGCAGAACCGCTCAAATTCCGAAGAAAATCATTCACCCACAAAGCCCCTCAGCGGGCCGTGGCGGAGAACACTTTCCCCGGAGACTCAAATTGCTCCCTTAAGGCAAAAACCGTAAGAGAGCGTACTCAAAAACTTTCGAATCTCAGCTCCCCCGGGGGGTAACAGCAACAGCCGAACCTCAGTTAAACTTCATTGGCTACAGCATTGCCATATTTAAAGGTAAAGCCATCTCTAAAAATTCGGACGATCCCTAGGCCACTCATTCGTGGGCGAAAGACCGTCCATCTCAGCGTTGGCTCCACTCAGTGATGGATTTCCACCCACACGCCACCACCGAGCCGAACCGCTCAAATTCCGAGGAAAATAATTCACCGACAAAGCCCCTCAGCGGGCCGTGCCGGAGAACACTCTCCCCGGAGACTCAAATTGCTCCCTTAAGGCAAAAACCTTAAGAGAGCGAACTCAAAAACTCTCGAATCTCATCACCCAAGGGGGTAACAGCAACAGCCGAACCTCAGTTAAACTTCATTGGTACAGCATTGCCATCCACTAACCTCCAAGAGTATTTGTATTGAATGAATCAATCCCCACCTGAACTTGAACTTGAACTTAATTGGTTGATGGACTGAGTCCTTGACTCTTTATCCCTTCATCTGGATTTTAGATTGTGGGTGATGAGATTATTGTGGGTAATTTACCCGCTCATTGTGAGCATTGAGGCTGTATCAGCTTTCTCTTGCGATGGAGGATTTCGGTTTTTTATGTTTGAAACGATCTGAGGGCTTGTAGTCCGCTGCCTGTCGAACTAACTGATTTGGGTGATTATCCGTGATTGTGAAGAATTTCTCTGCAATGCTTGTCATGTAGGTCTTAATATCTGGAAGATTGGCTTCTTGATGTAATTGGATGTTTCTGATGAACCATGGGGCATTAAATGCCATTCTTAGGCATTTATTCTGTATTATCTGAAGTCTGTTGATGTTGCTTTTAGTCGTGTGACCCCAGGTTGGAGAGGCATAAGTTAGTTGCTGTCTGATTACCGATTTGAAAAGTAAGATTTTGTTGCTTATGCTTAGGAAGCTGTTCCTGTTCAAAAGTGGATATAGCTGTGCTATAGTCTGACTTGCCTTAGTGGTAACACTATCCATATGTGACTTGAAGTTTAGACGTCTATCAAGATGAATTCCCAGATATTTGGTAGAATTGCGCCAAGGGATGATTTTACCAAACATTTGTATGCTTGTATTCGGTTCTGCCTTACGTCTGGTGAAAAGTACTGCAGAGCTTTTGTTTGGATTAATTGCGATACGCCACTTGGTGTACCAATCCTCCAATTCATTGACTGCTCTCTGCAGCTTGATTGTGGCCAGGTGTGGACGGAGGGATCTGGCTATAATGATTGTATCGTCGGCATACAGAGCGGTGATAGCTGGAGACAGTTTGGGGAGATCTGCCATGTATATGGAGAAGAGCAGGGGAGATAGTAGAGAGCCTTGAGGTACTCCGGCCGTGATTCTCCTCTCCGTGGATCTGATACCGTTGAGTTTTATTTTAAATTTTCTGTTGTGTAGATATGATTTGATAAGTAACACTAGTGGCAATGGAATACCAACTTCGTGTAGTTTAAAAATTAGTCCATGATGCCATACTCTATCAAATGCCTGGGTGATGTCTAAAAAAACTGCGCCAGTGTGTTGGTGCCATTCATACCCTTGGGTTATATGTTCGATAACTCTGTAAATTTGTAGCGTTGTGGAGTGATATTTCCTAAAGCCGAATTGTTCATCTTGAATTATATGGTTCATATCTGTTGCCTCTTGAAGCCGTGTGAGAATAGCACGTTCGGCTATCTTACCTATGCCCCACCTTAAGTCCTTAAAAGGACTGGCTTAAAGGGGCGAAGCAAAAATGCTTTTCATCTTCCCCGTTATCTGTAGAGGACAGTGTAGGGATAAGGTGTTATTGAGCAATTAAAGCTCTGATCATGGCAGGAGGGTAACAGCAATAGCCAAGCCTCAGTCAGAACTTCATTGGCTACAGCATTGCCATCCATTATTCTCCAAGGGTATTGGATTGAGTGAATCAATCACCGCATCTCACGGTCGATTGATTCCCCTATGCCCCACCTCCGCTACCGTTTCTTTTTCATATGCTAAGTATTGGAATAATATTATGGTGTATATTAGGAAATTAGTAAAATAGTTTTTTATTTTTTTATTTTTTTTTTACATTTTATAGGTTGTAAGATAAAATTTGTCATCGTTGATGAATAGAAGTGGTTCCTATTCTTTGATTAAAAATCCACAAAATAATACATATATTGTTAAAAAATATTTCATGAAGTATAGGAATCACCTAGCCAACAGCTATAGCAAATTCTGCTTTATAATCTACTACACTAACTTATAGAGGGCGCATTTAACAAGACACTAATTGTGTAGATTTCTTTTCGATTTTAATTTTTGAGGAAAGATTTCATTTGACGTGTGTGCAAAACTGACCTATAGAAGGCGCATTTAACAGTACACTAATTGTTTAGTTTTTTTTTTTTTTCAGGAAACATTGCATTTGAAGTTTCTGTAGAAAACTAACTTTTCTCAGAACAGCCAACTATCCAGGGAAAAAAATACTTTCTCTTCCCCCTCTTTCGAGTATGTTTCTCCCTTAATTCCTTTTTCTAAGTCGAATATTCTTAATATAATGATCGCATACCAATGAAAACACAGCATGGGAGTTAAGCTGCAGCTAGCAGAGTTCATTGCTATGTATTGATCCTTACACTAGTTTTCTTGCGTAATGAGGATATTAAGACTAGGAGAAATGACGTCAAATTTATCCGTAATTTAGTAGCTTTCTGGTTTGACTGCAGGGCACACACTCAGATAGTGTGTTCGGAGAGAGAGAGCTAATTTTAGAAACGTTCAGAACAAGCAGACAGATTAAGCCGAATAACGTACTACTGCGTAACTGATAACAATATCAGTTCAAAAGAGCTCCACTTAATCTAAAAGCGAAATTATTTTTTTTAACTTTTTTTATGCAGTTAAAATCTAAAGAAACTTCTATCCATATTCCGTATGGAATGAAAAAAAAAAAAACTATCACAGTACCATAATCAATATTTAATCGATTCACGAAACATTTCTAAGTAATTACATTCTCTGGTCCAGACCAAAAAGACAGGCATAAAAACTAAACTCACGGGAGTTTTTGCTTGTAACAGAGGAAGTATGAAGTGGGGGGAAGGAGGGGGACAGAGAGAAGTTAGAGAAGCAGCCGTTCATAGCATACGATCACCGGAAACTTTTCTGAAAGGTCTTATGGAAATTAAAAGTAGAGCCATGTTTTTCCTTCGTACACAGAAGAACCTTGGATGTAACATCGATGCTAAATTAATGGGGAAATAATTAAGCTAGAAAAACTATGGATGTTCTCATTATCTTACAAGACAATTTATCGATTTATTTAATATTCCCCAATATCGACTAGCCAATAGGAATTTTCCCCAGTGCAGAATAAGATATTGACGCTGGGGTGATTTATGAGGGACGCCAATGACAGTTCGTTACTAAATTTCGGTGATTTTAATTGAAAATTCTACTCTTCTGTCGTTAGGATATTTCTTAGAATAATACTGAACATCTCTTTTATAGAAACTTGTTAGATTTAGAATATAATAATAATAAGATCTATCGAAACGGTTTCTTCTATACTTTTTGTATTATATACGAGTATGTAATTTTTTTCCCTAAATAATGTAACTGATAAGGAGAAATAAAAGTATAAAACAATTTAATAATTCTTATTATATAATAATTAATGCAATAAAATATAATAACTATAATATAATAATTATAATAATTAATGCAATAAAATAATAATTATAATAATTAATGCAATAAAATAATTATAATAATTAATGCAATAAAATGTATAATAATTATAATAATTAATGCAATAAAATAAATATAAGAGTTATACCCAAACTTTTCCTCTCTATTTATTTAATTTTTATATTCAAATCAGGATTTACTTTTAATTATTTTATTTACAAATAGTCCTTATAAGGACTGGCTTAAAGGGGCGAAGTAAGAATGCTTTTCATCTCCCCGTTATCTGTAGAGGACAATGTAGGGATAAAGCGTTATGAGCTGTTAAAGCTCTGATCATGGCAGGAGGGTAACAGCAATAGCCGAGCCTCAGTTAGAACTTCATTGGCTACAGCATTGCCATCCATTACCCTCAACGGGTATTAATCAGCGCATCACACGGTCGATTCCTTTGGACAAACTGAACCTCCACAAACCCTATTTATAAATAGTTTATGAATTGGATGAACTGGTTTATAAACTATTAACATTTTATTTAATTATAAAATAAAAATCTTGTTAAAATTTTAATTTAATATATATTATTATATTATTTGCATTTATATTTTTTTTTTGAAGATTTGTATAATTATATAATTTATATAAATTAAAATAAAGAAATCAACAATCCTACTGCCATCTCTTGAGATATAGATTAACTATGTGTGTGTGTTTTCATTATCAATACCTCAAGATGATCTAATGAGTATTAAAAATATATTCTCCTTTCTTTCAAGATTGTAAATTGTCGGCATTTCCACTCGTAAAATGTTGCATCAATAAAGAAGCCTTAAACGAGCTATAATATGCTTTGTTTCACTTTATAAAAACAAAACTCAGCTATTTAAAGAGAATTATAAGCTAACACTGTCAACAAATGTCTCTATATGCTTTCCGCTTGGCTTTACATAAATGTCTTGATAATTGGATTGTAAAGGCTTTTAAAGAAGTGGTCTGGAACTACAAAAGTAAGCCGTAAAGTTCCAGTTTACTTTGGCTTTCAGTAATTTCTCTAAATGAAAGTTATTTGTATAAGTAACATTCATAAAGTATCACTTTACACGTTGACACACACACACACGCACGCGGGCGCGCGAAGGAAGGTGGCGGGATGGAACGATGAAACGATTTGCTAATTTGGAATCTTTAATTCATCCAAACAAATTTCAGTTAGCGGCTTTTCCATTTAAAGAGTTTCTTTTGTACCATCTTAATTATCAAGATATAAAAGCTTCGAATAAATACAAGGAAAGTAAAAGATTTTGATTGATGCTTTATTATGTAGATTCTTTTAATTTAACCTTATCATAAGGCGATAGTTTTAGATTCAATGCCTAATGTCGTTTTTCTCTTTTTTCCCATAATATACATTTTATTTATTGATTTTTTAAAAATATTTACATTTAGTAAGGTTCTCTGCTTATATATGCAATTTTCCATGCATTTCAGCCTATTAGGATTTATTACAATTCTATAAGAAATTTGGAAAAAAGTGGATACATTCAAATTTCGTAAACAAAACGTTTAATTTCATATATAATATGAAAGGAAATTATTTGTTGTATTAGATAATTTTTAAATATTTTGGAAATTTTAAAAGCGTTTTAGAAGTACATATTTTATTTATTAATATAAATATATAATATATCTTCAGAACGAGAGGCGATATGTTATCATGGGTGAAGGAGAGTGGAATGAATCGGCCGTGAGATGCGGTGATTAATACCCTTGGAGGGTAACAGATGGCAACGCTGTAGCCAATGCAGTTCTAACTGAGGCTGGGCTATTGCTGTTACCCTCCTACCATGATCAGAGCTTTAATAGCTCAATAACACCTTATCCCTACACTGCCCTCTATAGATAACGGGGAAGATGAAAAGCATTCTTGCTTCGCCCCTTTAAGCCAGTCCATATAAGGACTATAAGGTTAAGATATGTTATCATGAAGATTTTGCTTTCACTTGCAATTTTTTTATCGAATGAGAAGGTGTAATTAACAATTGATCGGGAAAATGTAACAGAAATTAAAAAAATTAAAGTTATCATGCAATCATTCTCTTAGGATATTGTATTGAAGGAGAGTTATGTAGTTTAAATATCATTGCTGGTTTTCTTGATTAAGGAAGTCATGAATTATGTAAACAATTTAGAATCACTCGTTTGTTTATATATATGAAAAAAAAAACTTGGCACGAAGCTTACAGTCTTTAGTATCTCAACAATTCAGCTTTGTTTATTGATGAGTTCTATGCTACTTGCTTACTAATGCAAAATGCAAAAATTGAAAGAAATCCAATAATGCCTAAGAATAAAGTTCAAGTATTCAGTATTGTAAAAATATATACATAACTATTAATGTAGTATTGTATGAGCCCTGTAGAATACAACTTGTTTTTGTAATACGTATGGTTCATTCACAATAGACCGGATGCCTTTTGTCTGGATTTGTTGCATATTACAAGAGGATTGTTACACGAAAAATCAGACATAAAATCGTTTGCCGATAACTCAGATCAGCCGACAGAATCTTCAAGAAAGCAGCTCAAGACCTTACAGATATTGTTAGCTTAAGGCAACATTTGGACGTGTTTTCAACTTTTCATTGTAGTGCGAGGAGGAGGAGGAGGAGAAAGATTTTTTTTTCTTCATTTTTTTTGTGCTGCCAATTTGATCGCTTCCGTACCCATGTATTTAATATTCTTTTATCGGGTTTCCATCTCGCTCTATTTTATCGACTTGTACTTGATGGTGAGAAAAAGTTCAATAACCTTTTATTGGGATCTCGCTCTCTCTTTCTCTTTCTCTCTTTCTTTTCAAACTTTGATGCTTCCTTTTAACAGATAAAGGGATTGCAGAGAAAACACAGCGGGTGTTCGAATCGATCCTAGGGCATCAATTATTTCAATAACTCCGCATGCATCTTTAGCATTATCGAAGAAGTAGCGATTCTCAGCTCCCTCCAGGGACTTTTAATGCATAACAATAGATAAAAAATGGAATTTTTAGAAATTTGCAATCAATAATAAGTTATTTATTTGAGGTCTCTTTATGAGGAATGTTGGGAACCCTAACCGAACATAGATTAAACATGACACACTTTGCTTCGCTAAGCATTAAGGAATTCTTCCGTTTTATATTTTGCCCACGATAAGTGAGTAAAGGTGGTTATCTTTTATATCTAAAGAAGATGCTCTCTTTTTTCCCCCGATTTTTTAGTATTCAGAAAGAAGAAAACATGTTTCATAGTTCCACGAGCGACCACTAGATGTCAGTAGCCATATTAAATAATAATGCCCAAAAAAGAGGCTCTTATCATCATGATACCATCGTATACGACACGAAAAGAATGTTTTTTTTTGTTGCCATTATTAATTAATACAACTACTTACATCTGGTGGTAAAGCAATACGCATATCCACAAACAGTATTGCTTCATGTTTACTAGTGGCTTTTAGATATATATAAGTATTGATAATGTTGAGAAAAAGCATGAGTTTTAATATCAGAAAGAAAATAAACTAAAGTAAACAAGGTTATTATAAAAAAAGCCAAAAAAGAACTTTTTTTTTTCCGAATTTACACTGTACTGGTGGTTTCTATGGTAATTGGGTGAAATCCGCACAATCGTGTTTCCCACGTAAAAGTTAGTCGTAACGAACCAAGCTGATTCAGGTATATGATAAAGGCATTGCCCTAATTAACATAAAGTAAGAAAGTCTTAAGTTGTTCCTTCGGTCAGCATTAAAACCATTGATTTGTTACAAAATCCAATAATAATGATAATCACAATCATTATACGTAAATCATAATACGTTTATTTAAAGGAATACTGCGTAAAATCGAATATTTAATATATTTTATGCGATTATAAGTTCATGAATTCGATCCTTTGAGTTTTCTCATTTTTCTTATAAATAAAGATATTAACATTGTCATTATTTATTTATTTTGTGCGTTGTAATTGTGAGAAATCAACACAAAACATTATTTGTTACAGATTATGTAGAAGAAATATAATACCATATTTATTATATTCTATGTTTAAAAATTAAAATTGTATTGCTAATACTACTTGCAGTAGGATAGCATAAGGTGACATTTTTAAGCTTGTTGGCAGAGACATCCTCTTGGAAGATTTCAGGTGAACTAAGAGAAAATTTAAGCAGTAAACTGTAAATATAAATTGGATTGCTTTCTTGAATTTAGCAGAATAGTTACCAGTATTTGCTGATAGTAATGGAATGGTATTTTCCATATTAAAAGAAAAACACTGGGGACGCATAATTATAATCCACGTACTTATCCTTTAGCCTGAATTAACTTTCTGAAAAAGGTGGGCATACAGTCGCTAATCTTCGGCCTTCATTGATAGTGAGCTCAAGCTATTAAAGAAACAAGGCTTTCGGAGGGGGGGGGTGGAGAGAGCTTCCATCTCCTGGCCCTAAACTCTACTAATTGCCTTCATCACTTGATATGGTGCCATCTCCATTCCTGAAAGTTCTGGTGATTTTCGCATTTTTGGAAAGGGTTGTGGTGATGTAGGATATGTATCAAATTAGTACATATTTGTCTTCCTTGGGAATTTCTGAATAATCGGGAAATATAATCCAAGTGATTCTGTCAAAATATAGAATCCTTTCTTCATAGACATTAAACAGCAGAAATGTTATGGATAATATTTTGACTGCATATTAACGATAATAATTACACAATCCCATATTTCGAAACTGTGACCTGACTTTTGTATCATATTGAAATGTGTGATACAAGGAAGGCACCTTGTTGAACATAACTCACTTTCTCTCTCTCTCTCTCTCTCTCTGTTTCTCTAGTTTTAAGAGTCAATCGGAAGTATGTCACAAGCGATCTTCGACTGGAAGATTCCCAGGATTTGGAATCCTGTGTATGATGCAAACAACCTTCATAAGGGATTTTCATCTGAAGATGATTTAGACGTTATCATACGGAGGTGACAGATCGTTTTCCCTTGGAGACTCTTAAGGAAAAGCAAAGTAATCTGCAAAACATACATAGTCGTAAATCTAACATCCTCTCTCTCTCTCACTCACTCACTCTCACTGCGTATACTACTCGATCTAAATTTATTTGTACTACGTTGATATCCGGATAAATTGTTACAATTTTGACAATTATCTTTAGAAAATCTCCACAGTGTTCTCTTAAAACATGCTGATTTTTGTTGATTAAAATTTATATACATTTATATTCTTCTACTCAGCAATGACATCTAGAGGAAGAATGAAAGAGAAAGAAAAACAGAGACGGGCTCCACCCACGCATCCCCCCCCCCACACACAGAATAGTAGATTTAAAATATAAAGAAGCATAGATTTAAAACAGAAAGAAACAGCTGAGACAGATGGATAAACTGATGATTTAGAAGAAAAATAAAGGAAATGAAATATCAAGAGATAAACAGACAGAAGAAAAGACAAGGAGATATAAAAAACGGTAAAGAACTCTTTAAACTGTGAATGCATCAAGAAATTTGCCTTATTAGCATCGAAGATATTCCTCAGTTTCTTATTAGTACGTGTGGTTGTTTCGTGGTGTCTACCGATGTCTTCATTTGGCGAAATTCAATTACTTGAATAAAATAAGACAAGACGAATAGGAAATTACGAAGCATGTCGATACCAAACACGCGAGTTACAATGCTCATCGACTCCTTTAGCACATAAAATTTTTCCTAATGCGGCTGTTATGCGTAAGCTATGACTTGCTCATTTTCATCGACGATCTGGTTTGCTCTTTCTAAACACACGACATTAATAGATCGCCGTGATAAGGGGGATGACATGTAGTTCACTTCACCAATCATTCTGTATGCATGGCTTAAAGAAAACTCCAACTCGCAAAGATCTACTCTTTCTTTCTTTTCTTCCGCTGTGAATAGACTACGTAACATACAAGATCAGCCATGCTGGATCGGTAGCTCTCTCTGCTTAGAAGGAGACCCCTCCATTAACGCGTTCGACACATCAGCGTAATTGAACCATGCAAAGAAGGGACCGAGAAAGGGGGGAATGCATTACTTCCCTGAATATCTGTGACTCTCTCTCTTTCTTTCTTTCAACGGCTGATTCGGGAGAAAGCTATCGGACAACGAACACAAAAACTTACTCCTCAGGCTCTGGCGACAATTGAAATCGCAATCAACCGGAGCTAAACGAGAAGGCTAAAGACTGTCGGAGCGCGAGTCCAGCTGTCGCATTCTATCGCTTGGAACGTCGTCATGTGACAGGGGGTTGGAAAGAAGGAAAGAACTAGGAAAAGCTTGCGGGAGAAAAATCAATGAGAGTCTTTATTCTTTGTCATTACTACAAATTACTAGTTGGAGCCACGCTGAGCTCCATATTCTAATGATGGCCGCTACACTTCAGCTTAATTAAGGTCTGGTTTTGCACCAGAGAGTTTGATCAGTTTAAAATCGAATAGCGGTAGTAAAAGGACAGCTTTTACTGATCTAATAGTTCGGCCCTAAATATCAAGAAATTCACTTAGCGAAGGAGAGCTTTGGATTAGGCTCAGATGTATTTCAGATTATGCATGGCCGTGTAAATGACTCTGGATCGTACTTCCTTTTAAAGGTTCAAAATGGTATCAAGTCAGATTAAGCGAAGAAGTAGATTGCTAATCACAGAATGCAGACTATCTCCTTATCTTGTTAACTTCATTGGTAATAAAATTCAACCCCAAGATATTTTTTTCACTAAAAGGCATGGCTTTTCTGTTGTCTTAACTTCGACAGTACTCAGAACAAGATGCGATCTCTCTCTCTCTCTCTCTCTCTTTTAGAATAAGTCTATCTCCAAATCTTTCTCGGCATCAATCACCTAAATCACTTTCTTCAAGAAACTGAAGAAAGCAATATCACGTTCCTCAAAATCTCTTAGAACTCGCAGCAATACACAACTCCTCAATTCACATTTTTTAATACATGTATCATCTCTAAGCTTACCGAGCAAAATTTTTCCTTTCTTGATCCATTTCATTTATTATTGTCTTTTGGAACAACATGCCATCGTATCTGCATGTATTTTGGAAAAAAAAACAATCAATAGATAATTAAATTTAATGTTAACAGGTTTTTGTTTCTTTAATCCCGATATTCCACCCATGTAATATTACTGATGTACTGCAGGTTGACTGATCGCTTGTGTTTGGGATTACCTATAAAAAAACGATCATTGGTTGCTTCAAGACAGTGGACGATTCATTTTCCCTGATTTGAAACTGTCAAGGACAAGAGAAGATTTTTGCAAGTCTTTTTTTTTTTTTTTTTTTGAGCAACGTTGAGTCAGTTGTTCTACAGTAAGACTTCTTTCTACTAGAAACTTTAGGTTTTCATCTTGGAAGCAAGCAAAAACGACTTCAATACACATAACAATAACTTATCATTAACTAAAAACTCAAAGCCTAATTTATCTCTTCGTAAATCTAAATAAACAACCAATCACTGAGTCACATTACTGGAAAATTTAGCTATACTTTTAATTGTAGTCAAAAAACCATTATTATTATACATGTCTATGGTTATTTGTGATCTGAAATTTATTGCTGTAATCACAAAAGTTATTTTAAATAATAAATTAAACAAGAAAGACGTTAAGGCGATGCTTAGTGCCAAGTTTTGTTTTCAAGGAGATGTTTGAAACCACTGAGTTCAAAACAGAAAAGCACAACAAGAACTGCACGAAGAATCTTGAAAGACTTTGAACCTGAATTACAACTGGAATTTTGAGATTTACAGGTCTATCTATAATTATCTATCTTTATTCATCCACTGTATTGATATATAGGTGAGGAATTCGTAAAATAACATGTCTGGGCTGTTTGTCTCCTACAATACAAAATAGCATTTGTTTTCTTAGCATTTTGTATATTTAGATACTACTACATAGCATATTTAGGTAGACGAGAACATTGTATACGATGTTGTCTTCTACCTCAACGTTATGTAGAAGACAACATCCAGTATGAACACATCATATCAACTTAATAGTTTTGCGTAAATCACTCGGGATTGGCAATCCGCTTTGTTTGGAAAGATCTAAATTTCAATCCCATAGATTCGAATCCAGTCTTATTCTATACATCGCCCACGGAAGGGGTAGGATTTTTATTCTGGACACTGTATTTATTTCATCTCTTAAATAGGAAAACGGTCCAGGAGGACTCACTCTATTTACACACGACGTATATTTAGGCCCCCAATTATTTTGTTAAAGATTACGTTTTCGCAAGCTACGATAGTTAGCCGGGCATCTCAAGAGCTGTAATACCAGTCAGGATGATAACAGTTATGATCATCCGAATGTTGTGAATGGTCTATGGTCAAAGAGATGTTTGAAACCATTGAGTTTAAACAAAAAGTACAAGAACTTCATGAAGAATCTTGAAAGACTTTAAACCTGAATTCCCTGAATTATAGGGCGATGACTTCTTAATAACAAAGTCCCTTTCGAATGGTATTGATAATCTCTTTTCAAATTCTAAAAATATTTTCATATGGAAAATTATATAATTAACAATATAACTCTATACATAATATTAGAAACAATGTTCTTCAGCCAGTGTAGGATTCGCTTCTCTTGAATAGAAGTTTGTAAGTGCTAACCAAAGATACAAGTCTCAAGTAACGGTGCTACAAGTAAAGGAAATTGGCAAGTTTACTTGACACCTCTTGAAAGTGGATCACTCGGTGTCGGTAAAGGATCATTTTCTGCTTTAACGAGGGGAGGGTGTTCCAACTACGGCAGCGAATTCGCCAGTTATCGAATCTCTTCCCTATCTTTATAGATTTCTGTCTTTCTTGATTGTAGAAAATCAAATTGCTGACGAAGTTTGGGTCAACCGACCGTGATGAAAAGGACTGAACTTTCGTGTACAATTAAATAGCTCACTAAAGCAGAAAAAAAAGAGCTAAAAATACTAAGTAATCATAAGAAGTTATTCATTTTGTTTTGATTCATGTTTGAGTCCTGCATCCATTCTATATGGATTAACATGTAGGAAATAAGCTGAAATCCAGTTTTGATGCGAACATATTAGCATGTAAAAACATTAATATTACTTGAAATGTAAAAGTCTGATTATAATAATTAAGAAAAAAGATAGTTGAATTTGTTAAAGATATCGGCTGTTCTGGGTTTTATTTTTGACCATATCAAAATCTCGTTTACTTTAGCCTAAATGTACCGTTGTTATATAACTAGGATACTTTCAATACGTACTGATATCAGTTTTATAAAGTACAGAGTACTTATCGTATCCATTTTACAGGAGAGAAAAAAATCCATTTAAAACAAAGAGAGATGGGGGAATGTCACTTTCGGCTAAAAGTTTACACTCACCTGGGGAGAATATGATCTTATGGCCATGACAAACAATCATCGAAAATGGATTTTTAAAACAAACAAAAGAAGAGAATTTCTGACCTAGTGGGACGGACGGGGATTTATCTTCATGTTAGTAGTCGCCTGAAGAAAGAAGAGAAAAATGTTTGTCCGTAAAGAGATTCACTTGGGTTTGTAGAGCTGGAGTATTTGGATCTGAGATCACTTCGGTCTGATCTCAGTCACTAACTCTAATAGAAGAGGTGAAAGGATAAAAACAGAGAGAGAGAGAGAGAGAGAGAGAGAGAAGTTTGTTTATAAATAAATTACAAAAGAATACAAAAAGAAAAATCATAGTAAAAGATGAAAATAAAGTTTGTAAACCTCCGATAAGTTTCCGAAATCGCACACGTTTGAAGCGATATTTTAACTACCACACCGACGGGAATTGGTAAAACATCCCCTCGCATCTAAACTCATTTGTTCGTCATGTTTCAATGATCTCCAAAGAATTGGAAAACACGTATTAACCCCCGTGCATTTATTGGCAATAATCGAAGGTAATTGAGAAAAGTTTATCCAAATCCCAGAGGCAATGACGTTTCAACCCCCTCCCCCTTCTCTCCCTCCTCACACACACATACACACACGATGCAGCAGCAGCAGTGATCAAAACACTGGAGGGAATATTTTGCATGTTCCACTTCACGAAGCAACAATTACTTTCTCACCAAATCTCTCTGTAGTTTGTCATTTCCATTATAGAGGTCGCTTTCTCGAAGAGTACCGAAAAGAATATCAGTATTCATAACTTTTGTAGAACGCTAGCGTTATAATCACAGTAACATGGAGAACCAGGCCTTCGGGAGAGCCAATCACCGAGGGTGGGAGGAAGGGAGAAAGAGAGGGTGAAAATAGCCTGGGAACAGCTCTATCGGAAATGTGTTGCTTGGCAACCTGCATGAGAATGTTGTATTGAGCATGGTCGGGAAGAAGTTGTATATCTAGGAATGAATGAACAGTGGAGGGGATTTTCTACCACTATTTCTCCTTTCTCCGCGATGTTAGACATCGGAGGAATGCTGGTAGCCATTTTTAATTGAATCTGTGTTTCATTTTTGTTATGACATAACGAACGACTGAATAAATTGAAATCGATGGGACTTCATTATTACGTGGGTTATATAGCGGCGTCATATGAACCCGTAATCACTGTTATGGTCTTGCAGAATCTTTACAACCATCCATAGTCCGTAACTCAGGCATTAGTTTGTTTATGCGGGTCATCTATAGTCGGTGCAGCGATTTCCATGACAGAAGCGACACTTCAAGAGACATAAGCAGTTTTTATCACTTCTATGAAGCTTCCTTATGAGGTTTTCTAATTAATTTATATTCGGAAACTTTTGCTTTGTATAAGTCCTTTCATTGGATGTCACATTTCGAATGCTTTCATTCGCTAGAAAGATTTAATGTCGGCTACAATGTAGCATAACATCAAATCTCACTTTTGCTCCTGAGATAAATAATTGCAATTTATTGTTGCGTTTTAATCCCGTTCTGACATTTCTGTTACTTTAATCAATACTTGACTAGTTTAGCAGGCATTTCTATCAAAGGGCGGGGAGTGGTGGAAGATTTGATTGTTCTATTCATTTTTATGAATATTTATATTAGATCGTAGCCAAGTTTACTTAAATTAGCCCTTCCTAACTTGGAACATAATTATTTTTTATATATTTATTTTTATATTTTTAAGGTTAGGGAGAAAGCACATGAAAATCATATATTTATTTTGAATTTCTCAAAATATATGTATTAAAACAGTCATTTTTCTCCGACAGTCAAATTCATTATTATTTGTATGACAAGAGCTAAAAATAAAAATAGGTGTATTATAAAAATATATTAAAAAATAAAGAATATAAAGTATTTTATATATTAAATTCTCCATTTTTATTCAATAAATTAATTGCTCAAATGTTATAGATAAGAAAAAATTGGTTGTTTTCCCTTAATGTTTTTTTTTTTTTTTTTTTTTTACTTAGTGAGCTTAACCTGCTTGTAAATTCTCCTTATTATGATGTTGACAGAAACAATTGCCACATAATTTTCTTATGGAAGATTTGATTTCTAATCCTTGGATTCTACGATGCAAATAACAATAATAATGCGTTTTATGATTTTTAACACGAAATAACTGTAGGAATTTCCAAAACTTTAAAAATTAAAGTGGAAACTTTAAAATCCATTCAGTTTAACGTCTCAAAACTCTTTTAAAACAATAAGACGACTAATTTGTTTCTATTTATTTTATTTTGAACTCCCTCCTTTTCAATTCTAAGTATTAAGAGTTGAATTATAAAGAAATTTTTTATTAACTTTTTTTAAAAAAAAATTAGCATCAAAAATGTTAGACATGGAAGTTTTATATTTTTTTATTTTCTTAGAAAAATAAAAGACGCACTTTTGTATATGCACATACACAAACAAACAAACCTGATAACTAGTGGATCGATCATGGAAACTAGTTCATGGTATCATGTATTATAGGCAGATATTGATTTATTTATATTTATATATATATGCGGTTTATGTGCCATTTGCTGAGGTAGAGATAGAAAGAGAAATCAGAGAGAGACGAAAGCAATATTGGCTGTGATTGCAGCAGGTTGTTAATGAAATAATGCATAATAGACTTTTATGACATTAAACTGCATCCATTCAAATACTGTATTTAATGTATATAATAGAGCAAGCATTAAAGCGCCATCTTTTGTCATTCTGCATAAACCATTATTTAATGAAGTATGTAATAATATATATTCTCTTTTAAATTAGCAGTTCTGTTTCAGAATAATCAATTTATCACAACCTCGTTTCCTTGCTGCTTTTGTGTATCGCATAAATTCTCACAACACTATTGATAGGTTTTCGAAACTCTCCGCGAAATGTGGGGAAGATTGCCTAGTTGAGGCTAATAATGTACGAGAGTTGGGGAAGAAGTTAATTGATGAACAGGGTTATACACTAGGGGGAGGAGGGAAGAGAGTTGATGGGAAAATTGACTTGGAACAGAACAAAGACATTGCATCACTGAAATGCCTAAGAAGGCGGTCGTATGTTTGAATGATTAGGAAGAAAATGAGAGCGAGCAAGGTCAGAAAGATTTTAACTCATTACCCACTCCGCTTTAATTAAAATTGGGGTGTTGGAATGGAGTTCAAGAAACTAAAATATAGTATGGATATTTATGTAAATAGTAATGTCAAGATTTCATTAATATCAAATAATTTAATATTATTAATATTAAACCTTAGCTTATTAAGTTATAATTAAATATATAAATGATACTGGCAGACGTTAAATCAGAATGAGTGGGCCTTCATTAAGATTTCTCACATAACATTTATTCTGATTTAGTATTCTTTATTATTCTCAAAAATACCTGTTGTAAACATTTGGTTCTATGCTTTGTTTCTAGAGCACGACTAGAATCCAATTATTTTATCCTAAGTCCACCCGTAGTATTAAATGTGCGGCCTTTACGGGGTTTTTGTTAATGGGATTCATATAAAACAATTAGTACTCTTTGTTTACTAATTCTTAATTTAATATTTAAGTGCATTTAAGAAATTACGTTTCTCTCCCTGTACTAAATAAGATGCTTAGTTTCAGTATTCTGCGATATTAATATATCTTGTCTTATTTTATCAAAAGTAATATTAATAAAAAACAATTAAACTTCTAGTCGTAATGAAAGAAAAACAAAAAGTTATATAAATCAGTTATATAAAATATGTATGTAAAGATTTTATTTCAATATAAAGGTAATTTCAATTTGAAAATATAAACTTAAATACTTATAAGAAATATATATTTTGACAACTAATAAAGAAATGTATATTATATATTTTTCAAAATTTAATATTTTATTATTATATTATATTATATTACATATTTAAAATTCAAAAACTGTCACGAAATGCAACGTGTAGCATCACGTGATGAGTGACGTAAGAGGAGTAGAGTATTATTGAAATTCATATATTAGTCTTGGGAATATGTCAATCAGTTTTAATGCCACTCTACTGTTTGCTCAGTTCCATTAATATGATTTTGAAATGCGTGCGCATCCATAAAACACGAAATCAACAAACGCCATGATACATTCTATTTAACATACTTCGTGTATCGATATTTATAGCATGCACGCAATCTAAGTGAGTAGTCGAATGTTATCGTGGCATTTGAACTTTTATTCAGCTTACGATCTATTTCCGTCAAGAAATTCGCACTGTTTTGATATATGTAGACAATAAAGTATTTTAATAATTTTTAGCCGTCATTTATTTGGGTCTACCAAGTAGTGATGATATTATTTAGCAACGTAGAACAACTCACGTCTTTCTCTTAACATTCTAATAATTTTCCTCTGTTCTGAATCATGTGACATTTATGTGTATATTTATAATATCGATAAAGCGAAATACTGCTTGGTTATTCCTAAATGTGTGCTACAATTAAGTTAAAATGGTCGCATTTATTAATTATAAAGGATGATTCAACAATATATTTTGCAACAAGCATAGTTAAGCCTAACATAGCTGACTCTGTAGTTGTGTATAAAAGGCACAACTCACTCATTTATTCCGTATCTAGATAGAGCGCTGGCTTAGTTAGTATGGGGTTTAACGGGGGGGGGGATACAAATGCACTATTCGAAGAAGTTCCATTCTGGTAGGTAAAAGAGGAGGAGTGATAATAGATAGGGAGACAATGATTGACAGATAAATGGACCGGATAGAAAGTAATTAGAGATAAATGAGAGGCTGCTGGACCAAATATCGTTCTCTCCTCGTCTGGATGGAGATGGTGTGTGCATCTAATATGCTTTGATGCCTTAGCAATTGGGCGGTGATTAAAATTTTAGCGTGATTTATTGCAAGCGCTCTTGTTTAGAACTGTTTTAATGTGACTAATAGACAAACTCGCCACATAGTGGCGCTGCCAGTGACGTGTTATTAAAACACAGTAAAAAGCATCGCACAAGATGCGATTAATGTTCATTAGTCAGAGAATTATGATGACTTATTCATGACTGATAAGATGGATGGAGGGTTTTGTAGTTGTCCTGTTGAACAGACTTACTAACTGGTTAATGCAGTCTCTGTTTTGATGAATTCAGGCAATTATTAATCGAATATTTGACACAAGTACATGTTTGTATCTCGATAAATGGATACATTTAGCTTCGCAAAGATACCACGTGACCGAAACTTATCTTCAAATTCGCTAAACATTATACATCATTCTGTTAGTTTGAGATGCGCATAGCGATGCGTACATACGTAATTACATTTGCCTTTGTCCTTTGGTCTGGATGTACGCAGCACAATCTGATTTTCAGACTGATTTACCTGAAATTTTATATTTATAATATTTAAAATGCTACAATTAGTTTCACTTTTGATTAAAATTGAACAATTTTTATATCTTAAATTATGTCGAAATCATACGATATGTTTCATTATGGTACAAAAAACATTTATGAGTACTGGCGCCTTAACTCTCCCATTCCTGCAAAACGGACACCGGCTGCAGAACACACGCATGACAGACATAATACATTAGGCTTATGGATTCAGTTTATTATTATTATTAGATGACTCCTTCCATGGAGTCTAAAGATTCATCGCAAGAGGCCGTTCTACACCACATGATCCATCTTAACATTGCACAGACTACGATCTCATACGTCATCTACTAACCAATGTCTACTTTGTTTGTCTATTGATTGTGTGCATTTTTTGCGTGTTTTTTCTACTTTGCAGGATGAAAAAAAGTTCTCAGTGAAAATAACTTTTGTTTTCTCTCTCCGATACACACCATTTACCTCTTATTTTTTAAATTCTTCTTTTTTGTTTTGTTTTCTTCTATGTATCCTGTTATTTTATTCTTTAGTTCAGAATTGGGTTTGCATTTTTTTCCATAGAAACCACTTTTCAATTTTTCTATTTTAGTCTTCAGTTTTTCTTTACTCTGTTAATTTTAAATTCCCTTTTCTTTTTTTCATTCGAGTTTTATTTATATTTTCACTCATATATTGTGTTTCCTTTCTATATTTTATCATATTTCATTTCTTCTACTTTTTCGCATTTATTTTTCTATTTTTCACAGCTAATTATTTTCTATTTTCCTCTAACTAATTTAATTCTATTTTTTCCCCATACGAAATTCATTCTTTCATTTCCTTCGAATTAATTCATTTTCTTTCTCTTATGCGGCACCTTTTTCCCAAGCACCGTTTGTCTTTTATTTCTTCTTCCCTCTCTCAACTTACTTCCGTCTTCATTTAAATTTTCCTTTTCACTCCCATTTGCACTTTCCATTATTTCCTTTAACTTCCACAGTTTTCCATTTTTCTCTACGAAAATCCTTGAAAATAAATTTATGAAACCACTCTCTTCGTGCATCAAGTATACACAAAACTATTCAGCTTCGGTAGTCTTGTTGCGTCAGCTTAATTTTGTTCCTTCTAATTTCTTTTCTGGTGTGCAGTTGGGTTCTAAAATAAACCTTATCGTGTGGAATGAAGAAGTGTTTGTGGAGAAGGCAGAGAACGTAACTAGAATAAGCCAGGGCTACCGTAGCGTTCTTCGCTGTCGGCTGCTGTTGACAAATGGAGTGTGGAGCATCACAATACATAATTATGTCAAGTCAGGGGAGGCATTTCCTTCATGTTAATGAGCAGGTAGTCATTAAGTCCAGAGAAAGAAGGCAAAAATCTTGTCGACAACCTTGCATCGGAGCTAGGCAAAATATTAAATAAAATTTATTAATTCTGGAAACTTTGATACCATCTATTTCCTTCCATTTATTTTTTCGTAAGTCATTCGCGCTCTTTTTTTCTTTTTTTTAAACGGCCAGTTAGTTTTCTCCGATCCAAAAAGAATTCTTTATTCTCTGAAACGTGTTAATTATCAAATAATAGCCGGAAGAAATGCAAATCAAAAGAGAATGCGTAAATCACCCACTTTTCTTTCTTTAACAAAGGTTATGTTATGTTTTAAGACCCGTTTTAAAATCATTTCCTTCTTTTCGGCATTGGTTTAACGAAGAAGCGTATCGAATATTGCAATGTTTTCTTAATAAGAGAACCCTTTGGGAAAAAAAAATGCATTTGATATAAGCAAAAGCATGTTAATGGTTCGTTGGCCATTTATCTCATTACTGTGATGATGGTTGTCCGTGTGCGGTAAACAAATATTTTTCAGCGAAGAATGCGAACTCTTTGATGCAGTAATGTAAATACCGGTGTTCCCGGAAGCACTTTAGACATTACGGAGCATTACAACGAAGAATCTCGCATAACAAACCCCCTTAAGATATATTTCTCTTCCGCTACCGCACTTTTCTGCGAGTATTTCCTCTCCCCCCCTTTTTTTATTTGAAAAGTGTCGAAACTGTTTCCACTGTTGGGTGGATCTAAATGTTTGTTGATGCATCTTATTATTATACACTGCCCTGTCCAAATATCAAGGCATCGTTTGAATAATTTTTGGTTGAATAAATTTGTGGATGAACACAGAACGGTGGATTTAATTCTTAATTATGCTAAATTACTGAAAATAACACGAAATATGTTGCAGTACTATGAGAAATGTGATAATTAATGAAGCCATTGTTGCTATGGATACATGTTTCCATGGTAGTTACGTTGCTATAGAAATCTGAAAGTTGCATCTGATTCATCAATATTTTCATTGAATGTTGCTATGCTATTCTATTGGATAGTATTCTGAGGTAATATGTAGTTGATTAAATAAACTTTAATCCTGGAGTTTATTTCAGAAAATTAATTACACGACAGAGTTCCTATTTAACAAGGAATGAAACTAACCAAGACGGTAAAATTTTGTTGGGTAAAAATTTACATTTATTTGTTGGTCAGGTGTGTGCGTGTGTCGGAAACAACAGTGTAAATGATATTTTTCTTATATATAATTTCAAGACTGACCTTAATATTTTATGTTTTTGGTTTACATCATTACTAAAACTGTCATCACATTTCAGCTTTCGTTCAAACTGAACACTCAAAAAAATTAAGACTCAAAACATTTTTATTTTTGAAATGATATGTAATGATATTAAGTTTTGTTAAACGAAATTATATTCTAAATGAAAGAGGAATTAAACAATTAGTTTAGGGTGTGACGATGCTACCGCAGGTTGTACAATAAGCCGAAGGATTAAGTTGCTATTCAACTTAATCCCCGATAATTTTAATTTTCGAAATAATCAAAGTTTGAAATAGACTGGTTACGGTGGTCTAGATAAGCAGGCATTCCTTAGTTTGTCTATCTATCTTGCAAAGTCAAAATCGTTCCTAATAAAGGAGGGAGACAAAAATCGACTGTTACTCACGTGAGACCGACAAACTCCTTTTCAGTTCTTCATTTCTTTTTATAAGTCCATTATTATTCTATATTAAAAGATTTCTGATATCTGCTATGGTATAATATCTATACGATTGCCTATGACATGGGACTATTTATATCTAAAATATAAATAGCCTCATGGATTTATGACCATTTTGGAAAAATGAGTTGTTCTTACTTCGAAAACTTTGTTCCTATCAGTAGCAAATATATCTCTATTAAAAGTAGACACGCAACACATTAAACCAGTCTTATTCCGATAAATAGATTCATTGCGATTAGTTCAGAAATACCGAGTGAGTTTCCTAGAATACGAGCCAATGATAGTTCTCGTATAACCCTGATAAGAGCCTTCACGGAAGTTTAAACTTCAAACTTTGGACGCATTCGACATTAATTACATTACTAGTATCCATGAGTAACTAGATATTCGATAGTAGGATATTTAGTTACCTCAGAAACGAGCATAGTTCCTGTGTGTCTCTCTCTCTGAAGTGATTATTATGCACTCAATAACAATTCTATAGCCATGCAGAGAATACAATATATATATATAAATATAAATATATAAATTTAACTAACATCATGTGTTAAATGCTCCTAAAATTAGTGGTAGGATAAGATATTGAACTGAATGTTATGTTAGGAAGTGTTAACTTCTCTAACTCGTTGAACCTTTTTTTTCAGATTTTTTTTTGTTTTCAAAAGTTATACTGTTTATAAATTAATTCCTAGTAGGTGTATAAGTTTAATATCAAGATATAGAGATATAATATTTTTAGTTTGTAAAATTAAGTAATATTTACATAAAATATTAAAGATTCATTATGTTTTTTTACAAATAAGTGAAATAAAATGGTATAAACTATGAGAATTTCTCTGAAGATTATAAACTAATTTAATCATTGATATAATATACATAAGGAATCGATAATGTTACTTTTTGTATCGAACTTTATTCTCAAAATAACCAAGCTTTTCTTTTTCTTCACGTAATTCGGATTTCGTGCTGTTATATGAATTTTTACTCCCCTCCCCAACCCGAAAACCAAGTTCTTGTACCAGATAATGCAGTTTAATTAAGGTGTTGCGTGCTTAAAATTACTTTAGAATATAAAATTCAAATGACCATTATGTTTCTTTTTAGCCATTATTTGACCATGGTACCGACGTTCCAGTTGTTGTAAGCTGATGAAAACAGACACGATACACAAGTCATCACTATAAAAAAAAATATAACAGGGTCACCCCCAACGTATTTACTGCTTAGATAACTAGAGTTTCAAAGATGAGGAAGGAGGTGATGGATGAGGATACATAATTATTTTATAATGCACAAGCTCTTGTAATCTCCACTCTCCGTGAGAAGAAGATGGTCATTACGTTTGAAAGAGAGAAAGAGAGAGAGAGAGAGAGAGAGAGAGAGAGAGAGAAATCATGGAAAATAACATACTAGAGGGGAGGAGCTGAAGCTTTTTGTTTGCACTGGTGACCTAATGGAGCTTTATATTACTCAGAGTGATGTTTGGTTTCCAGGCCTATCATCACATCTTCCAGCATCCTAGTATTTGGTGGCGTGATCTCAGAAATGAAAAGCACATGCAAAAAAACAAGCTACACAAAAGAAAGCTTCTAGTATTTTTCACTCGCCACTTATGTTATCTTTATATATATATAAATATATATTCTCAATTACCAACTTCTTTTTCTTCAGCCATTGGGGGAGAGGACTTCGTAAAATTAGTTTTTTTTTTTTTTTGTCCACGAATTATGATAGTTGATTGTAAAGGGAGTCTTTATGTGCCTCTCTGTGTGCATTTACAAAGATATTCCTTCTCTTTCCCATTTCTCTGAACCATAGAAAGATCGTTATAGTTAAATAGGTTATTTCTGTTTGTTTTCTAGAAGTCATTTAGAAGATTATTAAAAAGCCGCCCTTGTTAGAATTAATATAAACTGACATTTGGATTGGCAATTAAGTCAGGAGAATGGCCCTCTCTATTATGCACCTCCTAGAACCTATTAAGTTTTATGATATTTTTCACTTCCACGTCATAGCCTTTCTTAATTGAACTGGCTTTCAAAACTTCTGCCGAACAATTTTTTTTATATTTTTTTTAATCTACGATAGTCATTTCTTATCGTGTTGTTTGGCGTGCCAAATCTTTTTTGGTAAGAAAATGTTTTTATTATATTAGCCTTTAGTGGTTTAAGACTTTTCTTGATGTCAAATAACGAATTAAAAGTTATTTATAGACAGTACTTTGATTCCTTTTCCACTGCGGATCAAAATACAGTAATATCAATCTTGCTTTTAAGAGCTGCTGATTTCAGTGAAAGGGCTTTTACTGGGGAAAAAAATCGATTTTTTTATTAAGTAGAATTTGTAGGTTTCTTTCCAGGTTTCAAGAAATTAAGATAAGCTGTTTTAGTTCTAAACTTAATATGTTCCTAGCTCATACGTCCATGAACTAATCAAATTCCTGTAATTTAGGTGAAGTAATATAGTACAGTATACCATCGAGCAAACAAAGAAAGTGTTGACGTCATTCCTAAAAGAAATCCTTAACAATTAACTCGTACTGTATATAGCAATTTGTGAAAATATATTTGAAACATGATTATAAAGTAAAGTCTATTTTTTTCTCATTTTTAAAAAGTAAAATTAAAATTAAAAACTTTGTTCAATTAAATACTCCTTTTAGGTTTCAAAGTCTTTTAAAACATTTCTAAATCTATATTTACTTAACATATTTTAAACACACCATTTTAGCTTATATATATGAAACTATAAGAAGATAAAAAAAAGGAAGAAATAACTTATGGAACGAAGATTATGAATATCCTTGGAGGGTAATGGATGGCAATGCTGTACCAATGAAGTTTAACTGAGGTTCGGCTGTTGCTGTTACCCCCTTGTGTGATGAGATTCGAGAGTTTTTGAGTTCGCTCTCTTAGGGCTTTTGCCTTAAGGGAGCAATTTGAGTCTCCGGAGAAGGTGTTCACCGGCAGGGCCCGCTGAGGGGTTCTTGTCGGTGAATTATTTTCCTCGGAATTTGAGCGGTTCTGCTCAGGAGTCGGGGAGCCCATCGGGGTGCTAGGATGGGGCGGCCGACACTGAGTGGAACCAACGCTGAGCGGTTCTGCTTAAACGGGGAGCCCGTCGGGGTGCTTGGACGGGGCGGCCGTCAATGAGTGGAACCAACGCTGAGACATGGACGGTCTTTCGCCCACTATGGAGTGGCCTAGAGATCGTCCGATTTTTTGAGATTTTACCCTTTACTTACTAATCAGGGTAATGGATGGCAATGCTGTACCAATGAAGTTTAACTGAGGTTCGGCTGTTGCTGTTACCCCCTTGTGTGATGAGATTCGAGAGTTTTTGAGTTCGCTCTCTTAGGGCTTTTGCCTTAAGGGAGCAATTTGAGTCTCCGGGGAGAGTGTTCTCCGGCACGGCCCGCTGAGGGGCTTTGTCGGTGAATTATTTTCCTCGGAATTTGAGCGGTTCGGCTCGGTGGTGGCGTGTGAGTGGAAGGCCATCACTGAGTGGAGCCAACGCTGAGATGGACGGTCTTTCGCCCACGATTGAGTGGCCTAGGGATCGTCCGAATTTTTAGAGACGGCTTTACCTTTAAATTTAAATATGGCAATGCTGTAGCTAAGGAAGTTCTAACTGAGGCTCGGCTATTGCTGTTACCCTCCTGCCATGATCAGAGCTTTAGTTACTTAATAACACCTTATCCCTACACTGTCCTCTACAGATAACGGGGAAGATGAAAAGCATTCTTGCTTCTCCCCTTTAAGCCAGTCCTTATAAGGAAATAACTTATATAGCTTTCGGAGTTGATATGGCAGTATACTTGTATGTGTATGTATGTATGTATATATATACATGTATATATATATACACACACACACACACACACACACTTTTTTCGCCTTTTGTATAGTGGAAGGAGAGTTTTTGCTCTCTTAAGGTTTCTTCCGAGTCTAACTCTGTGCGTATCAGCTTGATAGGCTAAGAGCAACTTGTAGTATCTGTTCTTAACCGTTAATATCGGTACGAGTCCCATCGGGGTTGACAATATTTAAACGGAAATTTACAGATCTTCATAAACCCCGGACCGGGGAAATATCAAACACTTGGTAGTGGTGGGAACAGCCTAGCCCCCACCCCCCTCATCAGCTATGGCTTTGCCGCGTACGCAGACACTCGGAATAGAAGTTGAAGCCGACCTACAACCTCGATGTTTGGCCAAAGCGTCGGTGCTGATCAGATTTTCGGGTTTACTCCGTTCGGTGGTGGCCGTTTTCAAGTTGTCGTTCGAAATGTACAAACGAGAGATAAACTACTCGGAGGATTTGAATGTAATGGGAAAACAATAGTCCCATTTCTGGTAGGAAGCATCACCAAAGTACTTAGAATCTCCAGATTCCCTTTGGAATATATATCGAAACCGATATAAAAATTATTCACGAAATATTCGGGAAATGGGGTGTTGTACATAATGTAGAAGTCCTAAATGATTCAGACAACCCGGAATGGAAGTCGGGCGAGGTCATTATCTCCCTGGAGATGAAAACGCCCGTTCCCAACTTTGTTGTTATCGGATCTGCCAGAGTAATGATTAACTACCCTGGCGTAAAAAAACTGTGTTTCAGATGTGGTGCCTTCACTCACCTTGGGGCAGACTGTCCTAGAGTTAAGTGCAAAAACTACCTCAAAGCAGGCCACAATCAAGAAAAATGTGAGGTAGCTTGCCTGAAATGTGGGGTCATAGACCACAAAGTGGACACATGCCCATCAAGAACCCTGGCAGAGAGGATGGGAGGCGCAATCACACCTGCAACTGCACCAAGCAATGGAAATGGCACAGCACAGGAAGCCTCTCCACCTTTAAAGGCCACTCCTGATGCTACAGAAAGCCACCCCTCCACCTCTAAGACAACCAAGAAAACCGCAAGGGAAAAAAATTTCCACAACAGAAACGAGTAGTAAAAACCACACAGAAGAAACAGTCGATATAATACAGTAGAAGAAAGAGAAGCCACAAATACTTACATAGATAGATATAGCCAAGGAAGAAGAAAAGATGGAGGCAGATACCAACACTTCCAAGCGGCCATTAAGCCCACAAGAAGAAGAGTTGATAACACCAAAAACAGCTAAAGTATCTGAGACCGCCCATCCAGAAGTCCCGCATGCAAAATCAGGGGAGACTCTAAGCCATCTTATTAGCGGTATCCCTGGGGTGGCGGATAAATTCAAAGAAGCGATGGCAAAATTAGGAGAACCTGAACTCCTCTTTACAGGGAAGCATGGACCTGATGTTGTCAGTGCAAAATGGGGTGACCTTTTCGTGGATGACATCAACAAAATCAGCCCTGATCAAGTAGAGGTAGCTATGGATTTAGATGAGGAGGCAGTTTCGGCGTTTTTTATTTTTATTGCTCTTTGCAAACTGGACATGGTCAAGGGAAGTGAAGTGGCCAAGAGAATATTAACAGCCCACAACAAAAGAAAGACACAGTAACCACCTTGTGGGTCTTCTGAACTCATCTTCACTGGTTTTAGATCCCACAGGTGAGGGAGGACCTGAGAACCTGAGCGGCGAAGGCTTACAGGGAGGCGGTGCAGTTCCTTGTGAGCTGCATCACTCGGGCCAGATCCTTCCTCCACCTCTAAATTTAGTTTTCCATTCCTTTGGCTTTCTCGATACTTATGTTACACTTTCTGTTTGTTACATGTTTTCCTTTTCAGGATTTTTCCTTTTTCTAAAGTAAAAAATCAACGTCCGTTTTAGAATCGCCCCTGGGGGGGGGGAGCAAACAGCTAAAACAGGTCAACTGAGGCCTCTTTTACCTACCCTACCACTATGCACTCTATCTTTACTTCCTCTCCTACTATCTGCTGACTCTCAGCCTATCTTACTCTCCAGGCCGATGATGAAATTTGTTGAACTCACAAAATTATTATTGATAGTTTTATCATGTGAATTTTCGAATTCATTGGGTTTAATAGTTTGCATCTTAATAATACAGTTTTGCCAGTGATGTAAGAATATCTTTTCGCAGAACGAAGGATTTGTGTTCTCATTACAGAACACAGCATAATTTCCTACATACATACAAGTAATTCTGCAGAAGAAAAAACGTCTATTTACCAGATTCAACAAGCATCATTCTTATAATTTTGAAATTTGCTATGATGTAATCAAAGTACCTTTTCTGCTAGTTGTTTACCGCAAGCCATGTGGTGGAGGGTGCATCAACATTTAGCATACTCGAAGTTTTACCGAAATCTATTAAGAAATTTTTGTCCCTTCTATCCCGACAAATCCAATAAATCAAAGTTGTTGGTATTTATTATTGCTGACTTTAGATTTCACCTACGGAAGAGAATGAATAAAGTGTTTTGGGGACATCAGCAGAAAGGTCTGCAATCATAGATCATAAAACAAAGGAGTGTTTGTTTTATTATCTATGACTATAGCCTATCCAGCTGGTAAGTGAAGTCTTTTGTCCTAAATTGGCTTCAGCCACAGATTTTCTTTGGCTGATGTACACACACACAAAATTATATATTTTTTGATGTTAACCATATAGTAGAAAATGACTAAGATAAATTATTTCCATCTATAATAAGTATAGGCTAAGTGGAATTGTAAAAACAAAGATAGGATAAGGTAGCTATTCTTGATTAATGATAACCAGAATGACATTCAAAACAGAATATGATACCAGTCTGAGATACTTACATTAAAAAAAAAACTACATCTGCTAAATTTATTAAACAAAAATGGTTCGTACCGAATTACACAGTCCGTGACCGAGTGATTGGCATTTCTCGCTATTTCCCGAACGCGGTAGTGGAACACAAAGTTAAAGTCCCTTTGAAACAGATTATCAGAGTTGTTTTCAAAATTTCTAATATGGAAACTTGTCTGACCTGTTAAGTTTATATATGTGTTATATCAGATTTGTGACTTACATTAATTAATTGTATGCTAACATCAAATTTTATCCAAGATTAGTTGTTTAGTTTATATATCCATTTTCTTAAGTTCTATTTTTATTATATTGTATATTAATATCGCATTTTTATACACATCTTATCTTTCGTTTGGATAATTTTATCCAAACCAAATTTTTACATTTTTATTCTGTTGTACGTGTATATATATTTTTTATGTGTATATAGTATCACATCATTGGCCTTGAGAATGTAAAAATAAAGTACTAAAGTTCAGCAGAGTCAGAAAATGGGGGGGGAGTTTGAGATAGCAAAAGAGGTCTCAGTTGACTAGTTTTAACTGCTGATCCTCCCCCATCCCATTCAGAATTACCAAAGGTTTTTGGTAATTCTGAAACGGACATTTGACTTTTTATTCTTAAATGAAAAGTCTCAACAAAGAAAAAAAAATATGTACTAAAATCTTAAATAAAAATATGGTATATAAAAAAAATACATAAAGACATGCATAGTAAAACGGAATTGAAAAATCTGAAACTATGGTAAATAAAATAAATTATAAAATATAGTAAAAGCTATAAAATTTAAAAAAAAAAAAAAAATATATATATATATATGTGTGTGTGTGTGTGCGCGCGCGCGCGCGCGTGCGTAAGCAAACTCATTTATAATACTTGCGATTGCGATATTCTGTACTCAGAGGGCAAGTCTTGCTCTCTGAGTGCAATCCTCCAATTATTCAAGTGCCTAAGTAATTATGATCTTAACCAAAGAGTTATATAATGTCTCTAAGCTCCCTCTATGTGCACATTTATGTCTTAGTATACTGTAACAATATTATCTCTAGAACATTTTCTCATATGAATATTTTCCAGCGATTTTCATCAGGAAACTATCGCGTCTCCGTAGAGCGACTTCTAGTGGTGACGAAGGCAACCATATTTTCCTTTACTTTTGAATTTAATCAAGTTTTCAACGTAGCTTTCTAACCAGGACTGGGATATCAAATTCCTAGCGAGTGAGAAAAGGCAACTGCTATTTGCATAATGTGCAAACAGAGATAGCCTCGGCTCCAGAGAACCTGGGTGATCTAAATAGCTAAGCGGCTCAGTTTCCTTCTCAAGTTCTTAATAACATCCTGTAGTAATTCATCTTCCTTAGTGCTAGGGGGATTTGGTCGAGAGGGTCTGGCTGTGATGGAGAGAGATATGGAAATTGGTTGAGATGCGGGTACCAAGGAGAAGCTAAGTGGACAGAGAGAGAGAAAGAGGAAGAGACATCATTTAAACACCATTTATTTATTTTCTCCCACATCTTACTAAAGCTTGGATTTTACTGGGCGCCAGAGGTACAAATTGCATTCCTGTTTTCTTTTTTTCTGCCGTTATTGTTGTGTGGAGAGCATAGCTGCACAATCCAGTCTAGATTAGTGAAGGCAGTTTTACTGATAGCAACCCCATGCCGACAAGCTGAACAAAGTATCAGGGTACACTGATTTCCTATTAATACAACTACTTTACCAAAGTCATCACGTACATTTGAACTATTTATTGATTTCTATATAAGTCCGTTTTCTCGATTTGGGGGCTTATCAAAATACCTGCGTGGTTTTCGGAGAAATAATGGAAGAAACACACTTTTGGAGGATTTAAAGTATCGACAAAAGATGGCCAATTTGAGCAACGATTTGAAAGGACTTCTTGGAATGGCTCACTTGCGAGTAAATAATTTTCCTGTTGGGAAACTGTTATGTCTATACACTAACCTAACAAAAGTATATGGACTAGGATTTTCATTCATTTAAATGAATTTATTTCATTTTGTTAGATAATATGCGGCGAAAATCATCTGCCATCTAAAGACATCCACAAACATCTTTGTCACAGTGAAATTCGTAGTCTGTTAGATGGAAAACGAACCTCTATCCACGAACACTGCCAACTGGCCTATGTAGATTTTTATTTAAGGGAAAAAAGGTCTCATATAAGTGAAAGGCTTAGCTTTATAACCGTTTTTTAGTCTATGAAAGGACAGTGTGTTCTCTTAGGAAATATAAATATCTAAAGAAAAATATTTCAGAGGTATACGTTACGCCAGAGATATCTTAGTTGACAATAAAACGGTACCATGAAGAGTAAGCTCACACAGAAAAGAAGGAGATGTATTTACTTTAAACTGCTTGCTAGAATTTATACGCCGTATTTCATCCGTGCTTCTTCTTAGATCTGTTCTTTATTATCTAGAGTCATACATTTTGTTTCGCAAACGTTATGGACTGCCAATAGACTCAACTATATTTGTTGTGACTTCTTGAAATTTCAACATACTCACATAAAGATTGAGTATCTATCTTTTTCTTCTTCTCACTTTCTTGATCTCCTTGGTTCGTATTATAGCTTTCATATTATTTATATGATTTATTTGTACACCCTACACAAAAACTGAAAGATGTTTTTCGAGTTGTCTCAGTAAGATTCATTACTATGAATTATAAAAGGGATTAACAGAGTATGGAGACTTGGATCGACTTTACCTCTCGATACTTGTAGAAAACTTCGTACTGTGGCAGTACAATAAAAATCAGTGTCTTTTTCGAGTCTGTTATCATTTTATTTAATTTGTTTTATTTATTTATTTGCATTTTAAGAATCCATAAAGGAAACATTGATTTGTTCTTTTTACCTTGGGATGGCAGATATCTCTATAAGTGCAATATTGTTGATTTCTTGGTTAAAAAGCCATACAAGATATAAAAGCTCTGCTAGACAATTATTCCTAAACTTATTACTGATAATTCAAGTACATTAACGTCCATCGTTGACAGTTTGCAAAGCAAACTTGTGCAATGCATTTTGATTCTTGTTTTTTCTTGTTTGTATTGATTCTTGTTATATTATTTTAAAAAAAAGTAGTGTCGTTTGCCAAACAACTCTCCGTATTCTTCCTTCTCGCCATTCTAGTTTTTTACCGTCACTTTTTGACTGCGTTTATTTCTTTTGGTAAGGGATTTATAATCGTTTTAAGAAAATTCACTTGAATTGTCAATCATCGCAATCTACATCCTATACCTAATTTAAAAGTCATCTTTTAACCTTAAAAGATGACTTTTGGTGGATATTATTCATTAAAAATGAATAATATCCACCTACTTCTCAGCTTACTCTAGAGATTACGAGTCTGCAAAACAAGTCTAAAACAAGTCTGAAGTATGGTTTGCAGAGTGATTAGCGTTATAGCCGTGGATATGAACGTTTGTGCACGTCTTTCGTTAGGAGATGAATTTCACGTTTCGCAGAGTCATCCTGCAATAACGCTTCTAAAAATAATAATAAATGAATAATGCATTTAGTCCTGTATATTCAAAACATGCAAGCTCACCACCCAATCGACAGAATTTGCAATAGTCAAATCATCCAAACTTCAAGGTCTTCCCATAACCATGTCTTAAACTCTGATCTCCTTTCTGTTCTCTGTTGAAGGAGTGAGAGCAATTTAGGGAACTTCAATGCTACCAAAACATAGTCCTGTCTTATTTCTCATAAGAACAATTTTCTTTCACCTCCTCTTATCTTTCGAAATGCTTAGCATTCCAGTTGAGATCAGCTTTCTTTTCATGTTCTGTCTTCCATAACTATCCTAGCACAAACTCATATCGTTGACAGCATTTTCTGACTCGATATTCTTCCTTGCTCCTCATCTATACAACTATTCACTCTAAAAACAACATAAGGGCACCCAACCTTAATTAGTCTATCAGACGCACGGAATTCATTTCTTATAGACTGCCTGTCTTACACATACCTACCTTTTATATAGTTATTTTCATGTACATTATTCCACTGAACTACTGATAATAATATGATCAGTAACAGATGGACATCCATTTCAAGTCTAAATGCTAACCTACCGAACCTATTTCTCTTCCTTCCTCTTGCACTCCACTATTCTCTGAAATAGCTCTCTTCAAAACGTTCTCTAAGGATTACAGACCCCTAGATATTCAAAATAATATAATAAATTTCTTTTCTATTATCCCCTTCCATCCACAGACCAAAGACTGTATGTGCTATAGATACTGAAACGTGTGTTGAGGATATAAAAATAGAAATGAAAAGCTGAGGATCAATCTGGTATTATAACATCACTAATGTCTTGTCTCTGCTGTCTCAAGATAAATGCTAATATATATATATATATATATTCATTAAATTAATTAAGTTAAATTCATTAAGCGATGTGTTTGAAATAATTGTAGTTGAATTGCATACACATTCAGCTATTTCAAGTAGAGAAGTCTATAAAAGTAGAGTTTATCCTTTAACAATAGTAATAGCCCTAACTTTCTCGTTTGAAACTAAGTAACAAAAGCCAACTACTATTATTATTACTATTATTATATACAACTATTATTTTTTTTCATTGCTGGTTTTATGAAACAATAAACACAATAGGTAACTCACTGTTGTACGTTACATTTCTATTGCAGTGTGTATGCGGCGAGAGTGTCCTCGTGACATTAAGATGACATAAAAAGAGACAATTTGAACTGAGTAATCATAGACGTGTCCACACACACACACACACACACACACACACACACACACACACACACACACACACACACACACACACACACACACACACACACACACACACACACACACACACACACACACACTTCTTAAACAAAATCCAAAAAGCCTGCAAATTTGAGATAAAAGCAAAGAACCAACCAGAAGTCACTCAATGCACCAGTATCCGTTTACGTCCATTAGAAAAAGCCTAAGAGAAAAACAAAACTAGATATAAAAATCCACTTTTCTTCTTATGCCTCTGTTTATAGAACATTTTCAACGCATCGTACTGCCTGTCTTTTGTGTCATAGTTTGTAAATCGTGAGCACTTAAAATTCTACCCACCGCTAGTACGATAAGCGAGGCCTAAACATTGTTACTGTCGAAAAAGGATAAAATTTTCATGCTAACAGCTATTGGATCGCCACTCTAGCTAAGGCAACAGACACAATACCAAGTCCGCATTACTAAGAAAAGGTGACTCCAATTTTCTGCTTGCCCGTTAAAACTGTTTCTATTATAGATCTCTTTAGTAGAGTAAATGGGCCTGGGGAATACCCAAACTCTCTCTAGTCCCATTGGAGGGTCCGGCGAAATGGGCAATATATCTCAAATGTTTGACCAGACAGATATAATTGCAGTTAGCAAGTCCCAAAGGTAATTTTCTTTGTTGCTTAGTACAAAAGAAACCCACAACCACTAGTAATCATACTGTTTTCAATTATTAACCCACTCTCCTTTAGGATATATTTCCAAGTCATCACATAGTAGAGAACAAAGTCTCCTTATCTCCACTGGAAGGATGCTAATTAAATAATGAGAAGGCAAAAGAAGGAAAAGAATGGGAGAGAAAGGGACATTTTTCTAGGAGGAATTTGTGATTTGTTTCCATAGTGATTTGTTTTTATTTACTCTATATAATTTTAACCATGTCAGTTTCAATGGACTCGCGCAAATTTTTCGCTAGAGAGCGTTATGGTGTCGATTAAAAACCAAATGTTCCAAATTCTCTTACATGACAAATGGCGAAGATACAGATTCCTTAAAAGTTGAATTTCTTCAAACTTTTCGCATATTTTTTATAAGTGGAAAACCGGACACTGAAAATATGGGATACATTTTTGCGTCTGTTTTTATTATCATTTCTTCAATAAAGTAGATAGATTAGAAACAAAGAATTCTTTTTATGGATACTTAAAATACTTCGAGAGTCTCTTTAGATTTATTGTATGGACATAAAAATGGCAGAAAACCCATAAATCTCTACCGCATGGATTTTATAACCATTTTGTTATCTGAGTGAAAAATATTTGGGCCACGCAGCTACACAACTTTGGGTTACTAACCTACAAGGAATTTAAATTCTTCACATTTCTGTACCTTTGAAGATTTTAGAAAGCGCGCGCGCACGCACGCACACACACACACACACACACACACACACACACACACACACACACACACACACACACACACACACACACACACACACACACACACACACACACACACACACACACACACACACATACACACACACTTGTTAAGAAGGTAAGTTCGACAGGCGCTAACACCTTAAGATCTCAAGATTTCGTTGGGAATCCATTTAATGGGTTTTGGGACCAATCTGAGAAAGGCAGCACTAGTTGTAATGGGAGAGTGTTTCGCTCATTGTGGACATTCTGAAGAAAGACAGTATTTTATTTATTTTTCTATTTCTTTCGGCTTTGAAATGAGCAAGAGAGAGAGAGACTCCATTTAACTACACTCGTGAATTTTAATTAAACAGAGAATAAATTTTAAATAGCTTAGAATCATTATCAATATTGAAGAATACCAACGTGAGACAATTTCTTACCCTAATATTCCTTATACTATATAATTTATTTATATAATTAAAATAATTTATTTTTATTTATTTAAAATGAAAATTAAAAATTAATTTCGTCAAAGTAATTTTTAAATTATTTTAAATAAAATAAATCATTTTATTTTAATAAAATTTCAAACACCCTTTTATCTTTTGAATAAGAACATTAAACCATGAGTCGCTCAGAGGTATTCGTTGTGGTAAATTATTAAATTTGTTACTTCTGATTATCGTAACTAATTCGTTAGTTTTGTTATAAAAATATGACATATGACACCAGCGCATTATCTTGTTATAATCATTTTTTGTTATAATCATTGTGTTTGCAATTATTTGTTATAAAATATAGTTTAATGTAATAGTTCAATGTAACATATATATACGAGCTGTTTAAGAACTACTCTTTCTAGCACATTCTTAAGCTGCCAAAAATAAATCAAATCAAATTATTAGACTTTTTCATATTACACAAATTTCATAAAGCCACCATGTGGCGCCTTATTCGCGCAATGCATTGATTTATATGTTACAGTATCGCCATCTGCTGTCAATAAATATAATATTATTGAAACAAAAATATCGTCCTTGTTAGAAGTTTGCGAAGAAAGTGTTCCTAGTAGTTTTATGTCTTCTGCATGTTCATCAATGCTTCCTATCTCTCATAAACATACACCTACGTCTTTGTATTCATGTGTGACAGCTCTGCCACCAAAAGAAAAGCTTATTTGTGAAAACAGCTGCAACATGGAAATCGCGCAAGTGAGCCTTGCGACAAAGTGAGCTTCAAGACACCTTGACGCGATTCCTAATATTTCTGAAAGCTGTCAGACACCGCACTTTAGGAAATATGTTGTAGTGACGTCATAGCAAAAGGAAGGAATATCATTCGCATGCATAAAAATATTGTGCAAATTTGTGGAAAACTACTCGACGAAAGGCGTTTTAAGAAATTGGTAGCGCTTTTCTGCCAATTCAACTCAAATAATTGAAGGCTTTCGTTACATTAAACTTTGGCAAAATGCCAGCAAGCAGAGGTCTGTTCTTACTCCCAATGAGTTGCATAGCGCTTCGTTAGGTTTTCTGATAATCTAATTTAATGTGGTCAACTTCAGTCGTAAAACCAAGCTCTTGACACACGGGATACAAATGGCAGGAGATGCAATCTTTAGTGCATACTCTTGGCCAGTTCTTTCACCGACACGGAAATAAAGTTAGCTGATTAAAACAAGTTCGTGGTCTATATAATACAACATAGTATGATGCACTAGATATTGTTTTAGATGCATTTCGGGTATATACTTCATATCGTTAGGTAACAGAAGTGTCTTAAGGTAGTATTTTTATTTTATTTATTTATTCAAAATTCGCTTTTGTCTCATTTAGCAATCAAAAAATACCAGAAATCTGAAAAATAACGAATAACATATGCTTGGCAGATAAATAGGTACGAAAACGTCCTTTTAGTGTTAATGGTCTTTTGGTAGAAGCTTACATGTGTTAGGAGGAGATACATAGTTTCTGGGCCTTCCCATTCTAGTTGCATACGCTGCTGACCCTACCTTACTATTCAATGTCATCATTTTGTTTTTGTTGTTGTTCAATCCTTTCGAAGATAAATTATAATAGGGTTTCCTCATAGAAGAATAAAGTTTCTTCCATCCTAGTTGGCAGAATAGCTACCGTATCCGTTCTCCAACCAACAGGATGTGAATTCGAATAATACCGTTGTGGGAAGGCATATAGAATTGTGATTGTGCTTCGATGGGAGATGGATTTCACCACCCAGTGTGAGAGTACGCCCCGCTTATTGAAATTGTTTGAAACGATTGCATATTGAAATTGTTTGAAACGATTGCATGTTTGTTTCTAGGCGCAACGCTTCCAGATATTGAAATTGTTTGAAACGATTCCATGTTTGTTTCTAGGCGCAACGCTTCCAGATTAAGTAAATATATGAAAAAATAAAATAATAAAAGTAAAATAAATAACTATAATAAAATAAATAAAAACGATGAAAAATAATATATAACGTTCCTCAGCGGATGAATCGAAGTTTATCAACTTCGATTATCAACTCAAAAATTATCAACTCAAATAAAAATTTTATATTAAGAATAAAGAGGTTTATTAAATAATTTAACTAAACTTTCAGTTAAACTTTATTAGAAAGAAATTTTAATATTAAAATATATATTATATTATATTTCCTATATTTTATATGGACTAAATTCAAATATTTTTAAAAAACAATCGAGGAGGTAATTTTCTTTAATCACCACCTTAAGAAATTATAATGTTTGAATGTAGTTGATCAACAGAAATATAAAGCCAAATTCATTTGTAGATTTGACATATTTCGTTAGTCTACGTAAGTTTCACATGATTATATCAATTGTTTCAATGTCTTTCATTATTTTTTAATTTAATTTAAAAGTTTTTATGTAAATTAATTTCTTTTAATTTTAATTTAATCTTGAAGTTTAAACTACTTGAAATAATTATATTTTATAGTCTTTTGCATTTCAATAATTATAAAATCGAACCCGAAGCTTAATTTTTAGTTTTCATAATTTAGGAAAATATTTTATAGTTGATAATTTTTATTTAGTATTAGAAGATGCATAACATTAAAGCTAATATTAGAAAACATATTTGTATATTCATTTTTTTTCTGAATTATAAAAAGTGATTATTTTCAATACCCATAAAGTACAAGATTTAGTTGATTTCTGTAGCGAATAAAATGTTGTATAGTATTTAGAAAATAGTACATGACATCTTTATTTTGTGACCGTCAATGATTACGACCTGGATGACTGAAAGATGATTCCATCGATTATTGGAGGCTTTGAAGTTCGATGTTTGGCCTTTAGAGCAGGAATATTAAAGTTGTCACCTCCAAAGTACTAACACTAATTATACTATACGCTTAAAGCCGTATAGTATAATAGGTATTACCTATAGTAGGTAATATAATAGGTAGTATATAAGAATACTACCTATAGTAGGTAGTATTCTTATATATATTATTCTTATATAGTATATAAGAATACTACCTATAGTAGGTAGTAGAATACTAATATATAGTAGGTATATATAATATATAAGAATACTACCTATAGTAGGTAGTATTCTTATATATATGACAGAATGATCATTAACTCGGTTAACATACATAGTTTTATGAAGAATTGAATGACTAGAACCGAGATTTAAGTCAAAAGGTTTTAATATAAAAACACTACTAGTTTCGGCCTGTAACAGCCTTCTTCAGGTGACATTATAAAAGAAATAAAAAACACTAAACATTGAAGGTTAAAAGACTATGAACAACATAGACAGTCTCTATACATAATTAGCATGAAAACCTTGTAGTTGTATTTAAAGCTGTTCTTTCGTTTGTTGCATTGTTGGGAGAATGCGTGCTTGCAGCCTCACGTACATGATTACAGCTGAATGACTATCTGGGAGTATGACTATATATATATATATATATATATATATATGAATTTGCATAAAGATTAAGTTATCAATGTTTAAGTTATTAATAAAAGAAACAACATTAAAATTATACTATCAGTAATAAGCTATTCTAAATTGGAATATTAACTTCAATGATTTCTATCAAATAACTAAACTAACTCCTATAAAAGATCTCCCATTAACTGCAGCCCATTTACCAGCATATACTTCTACAGTACATTATGATTTATTCCCCAGTTAAACGTTATAATACTTTAACCTGTAAATAAGAAACATCCATCTACATTACAATGTTCACAAGATAAAAATTCTCATACAGTGGTCAGATTAATACACAATATTACAAGAATAATTAAGGATATTGATTAAAGATAATTATTCTTCTTCGTTCTCATCTGCTTTAACTTTCTCTTCAATAAGCTACATCACATGGCGAGTCTAGTACACTCTTTCTTCTTCCTGATTATTTTCATTCTCTACAGCTATCCTTCTTCCCCAGTTCTCCCTTCACTGTATCAATCCATCACTTGAATGGTCTTCTTCTCCAATGTCTCTTGCCTGTCATCAGTTTTCTGCATGCAATTCGCTCAATATCGGTCCAATTCAGACCACTCGAAAATTATTTTTGCTTCCACGGAACGTTTGAATCAGCTCAACCTATTTTCTTATACCCAAATTGCTTTTTTTGTTTTCTTTTTTCATTCCAATAATGTGCCCCAGTTCGTTTAATTTCAGAGATATTTATTGTTTCTTATTAGTTTCGTCTAGAGTCAACGTCTTTTAATTTTATGTTAGTACAGTTTGAGGATTTTTTTTAAATGTTTATGTTTTTTTTTTGTTGTTGTTGTTTTTTGAACAAGGAGTTATCCATTGGGATTTTTGACTTCGGTGAGTTGTTATTCAAAATAAATTGTGATTGAATATCAGGCATTTCTGAAGCCATTCCATAATGTTAAAGCACATTAATGCTTGCATATGACAAAAACGATTTGTTGGTTGCAGTGTTGAGTTGTTGTTTTTTTTTTTTTTGAAAGGCCTGAATGGATAACGTCTTTCCTTTCCCAACTACCAGGCGGTGGGTTCGAATTCCGCTGTGGCATCAAGGCTCCTGAATATATTTAGGGGTAGGTGAATATCATTACTCGGTATGATACTATTATCATGCTTACTGGAGACCTGAAGTGGATTCGAACTTTCATGTTTCTAACACTTAACTCGGCCACGGTACTAAAAATATGTTCCGAAAGGACATTTGGTCTATGCAATTTCGGCACCCTAGAACTAAATTATCCAACACGTACATGCCCACGGGACTCTAGATGTATTTAGAAAGGACATTTTGTCTATAGGTTGACTATTGTTAAAAGTTTACCGAATTTCTTATTATTTATATATTTATTTATGTTTAGGCTCGGATATTACATGCAGTTTAAACGTAATTAATTATGCTCTAATGTGTCTTTTTTTAAGGGGAATTCTTTCTACTTTACTAAACTGTTAATTTTATTTGGGAATATTTCCATCGATCTTGACTACTCTGAATATAATTTTCTTCGAGATTACTTACGTACATTTTAATCGCGTTTTAAGCATAATGATCTGTTACTACTGATTTTTATTAGTGAAATAGTTTTTATTTGATTTTTACTTTTTTACATTGATTTCAATAATTGCATGTATTCTCCAGAGAATGCCGATTTTATGCACATAAAATCCATCTACCTTCATCTTGTAATCCGACTGCGCCAATGAGACTCACTGTATATGTTTATTGTTTCTGATAGACTGGTCTAACAACGCAATGTTCACGATTATTTTGTTAATCAACTTTTATTTGAGATAAACAATTATAATTAATTTTAGGTATAAAACAATTTTCCAATATTAATAAGAAACTTTAAAGAATACTAAAATTAATACAATTTTAATAATTTACAAATTTACATTGAATTATTATAAAACAGAAAAAAATGTTTTGTATGACTTTTTCTAAATAATCCAGTATTGTGTTTAGCGTAAGGATGAAATAAATGTAGTTAAGGGTGATTCAATATATTTATCCAGTTATTCGCTTTTGAAGTTTTATTATATTATAGATTATTATAGACAAATTAGTTGCTTTTGTGTGTGCTTCATTTTTCATCGTAGAAATCAAACTAGGCGCAGAAAGGAGAGAGTAAATTTTTCGCTAGTGTATACTTAATGCACGTTAGAGTGACAAGCACGGTTCACTGGAACTGGAAGGCATCGGGCGAACGATGAAGTATGTGAGTCATAGGCAGGCACTACCGAAGGGAAACGTTTTATTGACAAACTTAAGCAAATAATAAATTTCCTAAAGAAACCATGGCCATCGTGCAAAAGTTATCTTCCTCAGTGACATTTCAAGAAGCAGATGGGAGAGGCGTGAAAAGTGCAAGCTCCCATACGCTTAGTATCCTCTTGGAATGGGGGGGGGGGATGGCAAGGGAACACATATGTACAGACAGATAGAGCGAACAGGAATGAGATGTGAAATATATCGAAAATAGTCAAACGATCGGGGAACCCGGCAGTATAGCGAATTGCAGGAAATGTTTGTCAATATTTGAAGAAGAATGATAGCCAAAGTACCCCCGTAACTGTGTCGGATGGTTAAAGCGATACTTCATCTCTTCGGAGATAAAACCTTCCTTCCCCCTAACCACCTCCGTCTCCACTCTCATAATACTTCGCCCAGTAAATACAGCAATTGCTGCTTATGACAGAACTTGGCCGCAGTTTAAGCGATTCTCTCGCCTTCCCCATAACTGCTTGCAAGCCCCAGATTCAACGAATGTCTGGGTCACACACAAAACTGACAAGAAAGAGACCAAACGCACACCGTGTGCTTATCTCCCTAGTGCTTCCAGTTCGTGTTTTAAGGCTCGACTGAATCAAAGCAACCAGCAAATTGCAACAACTTTTTTTTGTTTGTTTCCTCTTGTGCTCCTTAGAGAATCAGTTCACGGTACTAAAGGCATAGACTGTAAGTAATATGTCGGTAAAAACAGCGTGGATGTTGCTCTTTGGCATAACAACATTGTAGAACCATTTGAGCAAAACGAAAAATTTATATACACTGTCCTAACAAAAGTATAAGAGAAATGTAATTATTTATTGATTCTTTTTATGAAAGGGTGATATTTTCTGTAATTCTCCTGATGATTGTTGTAAAAATGTACATAAATTCTTCAGCAAATTTTCCCTAAGGACAAGTGTTTTTGTCTGTAGATATGTGTGTTCCAAGTTAATTGGAGGAAAACCTCCACTTCTACATTAAATCGACTAACTCACCTTTAATTGAAAGGCTCTGATAAAGGTTCTTCGCGTAATAGACGGGGTTCGAACCCTAGGTTTCCAACCAAAGGGTTCCGTCAAAACCAATTGAGTTACGGAGGCTCCGTCTGTTCTGTACTGTACATGAACCGTATGATGATTTCCTTTACAGTGTTTTTCAGCTTGCTGATGAGGAGAAAGTCGCAGGTGATTAAATATGATAAATCAGTTTAATTCGTTACTAGTTAATTCATCAAACAACTATTAACTAGCACGCTGTATCGAAGCCTCCTACGTGCAATTGTACATTTGCATGAATAGTCTTTATGGCATTTCGCTGTGAATTTGAGACCTGTTTCTCTATTTGTAAATCCAAGTTATCCGGAGGAAAATCCTCTTATTCCAGTATACGATCGACGATCCTATCATCAGTTGAAAGTCTCTTTCGAACCAAAGGGCACATGCTTCGTCATCGCTTCAACTGTACTCAGAAAGCGTCGAACAGTGTCACGCGTGCTCTGCTTTGCTTGGCCATGAATTCCTAGGACACTTGAGGATCACATGGACTGGCACATACTGTCCTGGTGGAGATGCCAAGTGCTGGATGACTATCTGAAGCTCTGTTAGACATCCTACACTTCGAAGGCATTACAATATGATTATGGGCCATGCTTCCGATCCCTTTAAACACACGTCTTTCACAAGAAACAAAGGGAAAATATTCTTGCACTTGAGATGAACCCACTCGAGACTGCGTCTAGATGTCATCTTATTTTTTTTAGATGGAGGAGCTTTAAGAGACTTTGCGAAATTCCCGATAGAGTTGCGAGTTCAACACTGTTAATAATTTCTCCTTCCCTACAACTAATTTTATCCTTTACATTTTGGATCAAATTTTGAATACTAAATCATAAACAGACTGGTGTGTTACTAAGAAAGACATTTTTAAGTGTCACTATCGGTAGGATGTACTTTAAATAAAATAGATACAAAGGAAGTTGTTAACAGGAAACATAAAAAAACTCAGTGTTGGATACCATTTGGCATTCGTACAGGATTTATAGTCGTTTCAGCAATAAAATATATCTTGGAGGGAGAGAAAAACTAATTTTTGAATACCAAAGGAGCACATTTCCGATATATATTTTTTGATAAAAAATGGGAGGGTAAAGTTATTCCAAGACGAAACATGTAATCTTTTCTAGAAATATGATTGTTTATAGAGAAGAAGAGACTTTATTGTGAGAAGAAAGATGGGAATGGAATTTTTCTAGCGTTGTTCATACACATCTAATACCCAACTTGAATAATTGGAAAAATCGGTATTTAAGGAGGTGATTGTAGATAGGTAATCGTTTGTAGAGGTAAGTTTGTTGACTTATACACTGCAAGGTTATAAAGTGGGATAAACGAATGTGCCTACTGTCATTAGTAATACGAGATTATAATTTGCATTCAGTTGAAGAAGAAGAAGACATTGATGCAGACTGAAATCTGTGAAAGAAGACAGTGACGAAATCTCTCATCATGAGTTGAAATCAAGTTTCGGATACAAACTACAAGCTAAAGAAGAAACATGTTACTCACTTTCAAAAGACAGAATAATGAAAATAATAATAATGCGTGATTTTATTAACTTAAAAGAAAATCTTACGTTATAACAAACCCGATCAAATACTTTAGGAATGCTACAAATATCGGCGCATGTAAGTAAATGTCACTCATGCAGCGCATATGCAAATTACTTGATCATGTGTGTCATCACACGTTCTAGGCCAGCGCTTCCCAAACTGCGTGCTGCGGCCCCCTTGGGGGCCGTTACTTTTGTTGAGGGGGGCCGTGGAATAATGAAAACAAATTTAAAATGTTTTAAGACTAAGTAGATTTTTTTTTATCTTAAAAGAAACGTTTCATGTGCTTGTACTGCAAATGTACAATAACAATATATCTATCTATATAAAAATATAATATAATATGTTATGTGAAATGTGTATGTAAGATGCTAAAAATGTAGTATTTGTATTTTGCAATATTTGCTGTGTATGCTTTGTATTGAATATAAATACAATAAATATTATAATAATATATGTCTGTGTTACGATTTTTTTTTTCGATGGGGGCCGTGAAATATTTTAATTTTTCCAAAGGAGGGCCTTTACATCCATGTTTGGGAAGCACCGTAATCTAGGCAACTATTTAAGAATGCTGGTGGTCAGTAATCGTCAACAGTGGTGATCGCAATCAAAGGATCTTTCGGAGTTCAAGGGCTTATTGTGAGTGCCCGTCTGGCTGGAGCCGCGATTTTGAAAACAGCAGCGCTGATATATCCCCGATGTTTAATCATTGGAAAAATAAGTCACATTGCTTGTCTAAGCCGCCTAACTGTGATTCGTAACCACCTTACCGGCCAAATATGGATATGGATCAAATACGTATTCTCATACGCTTTGTATCCATCATGTATTTCAATGTAATATCAATGGTATTGCAATTTTAATATGCACTTCGCATCCATGATAACCTTGACGTCTATAGACGTCTTGGCCGGTAGCGTGTGGTTAAACAGTCTGTCAGGAACGAGATCGCCGTCGTCTGTGAAGATTTGTACGAACAAACAGAATTTCTTGTCTGCAGCAGTTGACCAAAGCATTTAATGAAAGCTGTTTGTTCCTGAACCATATTTCACGGAACTATGTGCGGGGAATGGATACAGTAGCATAAACTACTGATTATGCGAAGAACCGGAAAGTTCGTCTACAATGGTGTCAGGAACGCTGTGACTGGACACTGGAAGATTGAAAAAAACGTCATGTTGTCTCTGACAAGTCACAGTTTATCTCGTTCTGTAACGACGGTAGGCAGAGAGTTTGGTGGGAGTCCCGTGATGCAATGAACTCAGCTTGTCTTGTAAAACACACGGTACTGGAAGTAGTGGTACGGTGTGGGACGTGTTTATATTGGTAGGGAACAGGTCCCCTGATATTGCTGGAAGGGCTGCTGTCCTCCAAAGAGTATTAGGAATATCTGGACATTGTTGCCAATCAAGTCCATCCTGAAATGATGAGTTTTTATCCAGCAGGTGACGGTTGTTTCATGGATGGCAATGCTACTTACTGTCTGTCAGGCAAGAATTGTTCAGCAGTGGTTCAGCGAGTATGACAGCGGCTTCCACAATCTTCTCTGGCCACTAACCCGGATCTGAATCTCACAGAATGTATGGGACATGTTACAAAAGCAAATCCGAGAGCAAAGTCCTCTTCTGATAAATCAGAGCCAATAAAAGGATTCTGGTTAACTCTTTATATGTTGTAGACGTATTTGCAATCCAACACTTTGTGGAATTTATGCTAAAATGCATATATGCTGTAATTCGTGCTAAAAGAGGTCCAAACCAGTATTACATAAAATTTCGAACCAGTGGCCCGTATGTGCAAGAGCAACCGAAAATATTGTAATGTAAACATACAGTATTTTCATATCACAGGTGGAATAAAGATTTTTTTTCTAATTTTTTACATAATCCAGTAATCCTGCTCTAGAGCAGTGCTTCCCAAACTTCTGGATGTCAGGGGCCCCCTTTGCAAAAATTAAAATATTTCACGGCCCCCCCCTCGAAACAAAATCTTAATAGAGAGATATATTATTATAATATTTATTGTATTTATATTCAATACAAAACATACACAGCGAATATTGCAAAAATCAAATGCATATATTACATTTTTGTCTCTTACCGTTTGGTTCTGAAGACGATGCGGTCTGTTCTGGTAAAATATGAAGTACTGTCTTTTCTTTTTTTTTTAGTCTGTTTCTGCTTCTTCTGATTGTTCGCGGGATTTTTGTTTATTTTTTTATCAGCCACTTATCCATCTCAGGGTTAAAGTTTTTAATGTAGAATAGATCAAATAATATCACCACTTACCGATACTGGCACACCACAGACTGATAACATGAAATTAGTGAATATAAACCTGAATAAGGGAATCCCCGGACCAGGAACATTTTTCTCTTTTGTGACTTTTCTCCCTTTAAGGTAATTAAGCCTAACGCGAAACAGATAGCAAAGGCAGGTTATTAAAACGTGCATATGATTGGTGCGGTATTAACAAAAGATCGCGCAACCGAAAGATAAAAGCATAGCTGACAATTGAGTTGAAATGCTAACTCTCTTCAACCGAATTCCATATGTGAAACTGCCATCATAACATTCATTATATATATATATATTACTTAGTTTTAACACTTTTACGAATTTTAACACGTTCAGTTGAATTTTATTGCTGCCTTGGGAAATCGAACTCACATACATCTAATTAATAACAGTAGTTTTTAGTTAGATACTGTGTTTGCCTATGCAACATATGGTTTTGTTTCAGTCTATACAGCATAGTTTCTGTATGAGGGAACATGTGATTCATTAATTAGTGTGTTTTTATCCCACTTGTCTCTAATTGCACTATTTGTTGAGAAATATATTACACAGACTCTTCATACCTTATTCACTGGCATAATAAAAGTACTTGATTTTATTGCCTGTGTAGTATAGTGGCTGTTAGGGAGGGCGTGTTGTTTACCACTGCAAGGGAGTTACTATCTCCCCACATGAACTTGTTTAAGCTTTTTTTCATGTGTGAAGTATATGTGAAACTTTTATTAGTAACAGAAAACTAGCTCGGATGACAGTGATAATATAAAACGAGTTTTGATATGTATATAAAGTCAATATCAAAAATAACAAAAAATAAATAATAAATAATAAAAGTTAAATACGTTTCTTTTAAAAGAAAAAAATTTACTTAGTCTTAAAACATTTTAAATTTGTTTTCATTATTTCACGGCCCCCTCAACAAAACCTACGGCCCACAGTTTGGGAAGCGCTGCTCTAGAGGACCAAGCACGGATCTTTTAAAGCACTTCAGGCCTCTAATAAGCGGGACGGTAGGACAATCACAAATATCAACGCCTACGGTGGGATGTGAATCCATAGCCTGTTGGTGGGAGAGCGGATACGCTGACAACTCGACCAATCATTTGTCCCCCCCCCCCAACAGGACTTTTTTTTGTTGTCTGTCTAGAATGATCCATCTTTTTGGATATCTTTCTCGCATCCTGGGTACGATTTTGCTATGAATCCATAGAATAGCGCTAGATATGCCGATCGCCTACGTCTCTGAATAGATTAATGTTATTTCTAGACATTTTTTCATAGCCACGTATTTGAATTTTCATTTGTCTACTTGCTGGGAAAAAAGGTAATTTAAAATAATAGAATATGAGCATAGGGTGGACTACCTCATCATGTTAAAGCGAGATCAAATGCCAGTTAAAAGCCTCAATACTAACGTTATAAGAGGATCGTGACTAAGAAGAAGTCTAAAAGATCAGATTCACTTTTGGAGGGTTAAGCGAGTTGAATAGAATGCAATGGATAGAAGTCGTTTGAACTACTGAATGTTAAACGAGTTAAATGTTTTCGAAGATGGAAATAATCACTGCTAATGTTGCACCATGTAGATTTGTTAAGTAAGTTGAGAACATTTTGAGAAATTTACATTTTTAACTATCGAGGTGATCGCTTTTCCTATGCATTCTATTTATCATAATCTTTCGTGAATATTTCAGACAAAAACCGGAATTTGAAACGGACATGAACTAAGAAGTAAAACTTCTTTAGAAGGTCGTAAAATTCTCCTATTTACTAATGTATCTTCAGTGACGGCAGTTTGGATTTTCTCTCTACAGACAAACTAGAGTGATAACAACAAGGCTGGCTTACCTGGAAGCCTCTTCAAAGCGCCAACATTGGGTGATATCCAGTGTCCAGACTGTTCAATAACATTAAAAACATGAGAAGGAAGAACGTGAGAAGTTCCTACATATAGCATAGCATCCATCTTCATTTACATCATCAATATGCATAGTGATAGCCATATTACAGATTCGAGCCTATTCGTGTTTTAGGCGCCGTCGTAGGGAGTTAGCTGACAAGATTTGAGGTTGGAATCTCATCAAGGTTTTACAACGTTTTGACTTACAGAAAATTACACCCGGGTCTCAGATAAAGGTCGTAGGTCGTTTTCTGGAGGAAATAAACAACAGCTTGCCAAAGTAGATACAAACGTCTAGACAAGGGGGGGGGGGCATCTCGTGGCCATGGCATTAATCCAGATGAAATTGAGCTATTCTTATCTACTTCTTCAGTGTTTGAGCAAATAAAATAATAAAAAGAAGTACAACGTCATAGAAATTTAAGTGGCAGATTTAAAATATAGCTAGTTTTTCGTATTACTTATATAGTATAGATTGATGTATGTGCATTTGTATAATGTGGTCGAACTGCTATCTAGGATAGATTTTATGAAATTGATGCTAGCAATCAACAAAACATTAATTATATTTCTTCTAGTAATCGCTTTATTGAGTTGAGTTTCATTAGTCTTTTTATTTTTCTGTGTTTCTTACAGAATGCTTACATGTTTTGATGGATCATAGAGTACTTGTTAAAACTGGAATAAATGAAATCAAATTAGTTAAAAATACAAATTTGTATACTGAATAAAATATTCTCTTTAGGTTATTCGCACAACACATATTTTATCGGGTAAATTTAGTTTTTTTTTTTTTAATTATTTAAATTTAGATTTGTTACTTCTAATCAAGATATTTGTTTCTTGTTGAACTACACCATTAACGTCTTTAAGAAGAGTATATGAATTTAGGATGCTTTTTTGTTAATTTGAGAAAACTATATGAATTATAACCCATTTGTGAAAGGATCGATAAAAGATACTGACGAAAACCACTAGGAAGTTGTTAACACGATGAGGGCTGTGCTAACATATCACCTATTGTCATAAACAAGTGCTGGGTGACTCACTATTATCGAATCCTAATCAATCCTGAAGATTAGGCTTAACGATGTCTTGAATATTGAGGTTGTATCAAACAGGAACAACAACGGTTGCCCTGTTAGGAGCCTACAAATTTGCTGTTGATGGAAATGGGACTGCAATTCTTCGTGAGTTTTCGAGAAAAAAAATCCAGCATACATATTTTTGACGTATTAAAGTATCCGACGATATTTTTTTACTGTTGTTCATTTGAGGTGATAATTTTTCTTGATGTGAAGACAGGCATCATTTTAATTCCCTAAAACGGACAGATGTTTTATCTATGGCATACCATATTACACTATGATCAATTTAGGAGAAGACTACCTTTGATCCTATGGTATCGGTTACTGAATGGGAAATATGAAATATAAAAAGGGCTTAAAGGAGGCGGTATCTGAATGTATTCCTAATGTTCAAAGGTCACATAGCAAAAGTTGCCAATACAACTCAGAAGATAATTGCGATGTTGAAGCGAACCGTAACATGTAAGGATAAGCAAGTCATTTTGCCTCTTTGATAAGCCCACACCTGGATTATTGTGCGCAGATTTGATCTCCCGAGTTCCAAGGATAACGAAGCTGTGGAAAAAGTGTAAATAAGAGTTACAAAGATTATATCCGGATTATGGGATTTAGATTATGAGGACAAATTGCGAGTATGTGGATTACAGACTGGTAAACAGGAGAGATGATAGGTGATATGATAAAGGTCTATAAACTTTTCAACGGGTATTATAGGATATTATCTGATGAAATAACCGCGCGGTTAGCCTAGTGGCTATGCGCTTCGAAACCATATGCTTGGGGACGGAGTGTCCTAGGTTCGATTCTCGTCGGAGACGTGAGGAGCTTAAGGATTTTCCTCGGCCATAGCCAAATTAGTCAGATTTGGGCGTGGACAACAGGGTTTTTCCCCGCAGTTTATCTGGGGTTTTTCATCCCCCAAGCAGGCAAACCGGTCGTGGACACACACGGATTACAGTCAGGAATACTGACCCAGCATAGGTCTGATTCGTCAGCTATGCCGGTTCCGGAGCCCGGATAAAATTTGGAGGGGCTTAGATGGTGCCGTACATTCCCGTAAAAGAGAATCTTACGTTGTATCATCACACGGAAATTAATTATCTGATGAAATTTTTCGTTGTATAGAAGATTGGGAGAGAACGCGGGGGGGGGCATCAATGGAAGTTAAGTATGTTCACAATCAAGAAAAGGGGGGGATAAGAGCTAGGTTTTTCATTTCAGTGAGTGAGTGGATTAGTTTGCTTTTACGGGTAGTGAGTGATATTTCTTAGACATCCGAAATTATAGCATACAATTTGTATTAAGATCTCCCAGAGGTTGTAATTGTTAATTCGTATCTTATTCGTAATTCGTAGATATAGGAACCAATTTTTCTGAATCAAAACATCATGTGGGGTCTGCGTTTAATAGATTTACTTCATAATAATGGAGCAATACGTTCTAAAGAGTAAATAGTCTGAGAAAAGGTTATTAGTAATAATGGATCTGAAAGCTGAGTTTCAATGCAGCACCCTCCCGTCTAGATATTCATTAGAATAAATTGGCAATAATAGCGTGAAGAAAACAACTCTAGAAATAGAAGAGAATATGGGTTTCTGCACGATAATGAGCCTGTTTATTTTAATTTGGATGTGCAGAAATTTTCGGACAAAATGACAAGACTTTTGCGTCAACCCTCCTTATATAAAAGGAGGCGGTTTACAAAAAAAACGCAGGCAATGTACAAAAGTGTCATAAAAAAGAAAAGGGTATCGAATTCTTTTTACCTTAGTCACCAGAAAATTAGCACGAGACCAACATTTCTGTATATAAATAAACAGATGCTTAATAGGGAGAAATATTAACTTTAAAATATAAAACGTTTTTATTTTCAGTAATTTTTTAAAATATTTTAACGAACGTTTTTAAATAAGCTAATTTTATAAAAATATTTGCATTTCTTTTATTAAAACTAACAAGTATTTCCACAAAAGCTTTTCGCCACTAGGTGGTGCATTGCATGCACTGCAATTTATATGTATACATAATGAGGTCTTTGATTCTTGTCGCATTGCGACACAGAAATAGGTAAAATTCGATACTGAAGAGTGAAGATCGCTGTTTGACAAGCTTAAATATTATTAGCTTGTTATTATGAAGTCTAAACTCTATACGTTCTGGTTTCTCAAAGTTATTTATTCAAGTAAGACATTCCATTATCGTGCCGTACCATCATTTTGCTTTGATACTACATGATAATGGAATGTGTCTTACCGGAATAAATAACTGAGAAACTGTTGGAGATTTGACATAAGAGATTACTTTGGAAACATGAAATAGGAAATGGTCGCTATTTAGTTCATTTAGTTTTGAAAAGAATAAAAATGAATACGATATTGAAAAGAAAAATATATGAGTTTTATAAAAGAACCAAAGTCGATCAGCTTTTAGAGGTGAGTTGTAGACTCAAATATTATTGGAGAAAAAATGACTTTCAAAATAAGAACCAACCCTTGGAGATTCAGCGACATGCCTTTGAAGAAATCATGGATTGATTTATCCATCCAGGGAGTCATATGGTGAGGTTTGTTTATAAGAATAATGAAATATGAACTTCACATTGGACTCAAGAAGTCCAATGAGTTAAAAATGCACTCCCGAAAAAGAAGAAAGTCTATCGAAACTTTCTAGCTAGCAAATCAGCAGATGCCCTAATAAAATAAAGAGAAAAATCTAAGAGAGCTAAGCTAAGAGATGGTAAAACTGAAGATGAAGATATTCTAGACCTTTGAAGAAATTGCGTTTATCATTATTAAATGAAAGAACCAGTGACAAAAACTGATAGAAAATAGTCAGCATACGAATGCAACCGAGAGTAAATTTCAATACCTGAAGTAGAAAAAAAGCCATCAAAACCTGTGGAAGGGAGCCACAGTAGATAATATTAAACTAGAAAACTCTTACAGTGGCGGCACTGCATAATTCAGAAGGTCGCATTCCAGAGTATTGGAGCAGAGTTCTCATAGTACCTCTCTATAAAAATGGAAATAAAACTGAATGTGAGAATTGGAAAGGAGTTTCCCTATTGAGTGTTTCCAGTAACATTTATGCAAGCCTCGATGAAGGAAGGCTGAGAAAAATTGTGTAGAAGAGAAACTTGGGAAGAAGCTGACTTCTGGCTAAATAGTGGTTGTTTGGATCATATCTTTTCACTTTAAGACTGGCAATTAGAGGAAAGATTTTCAAAACGCTACATTTATGAAGATAAATGAATCATCAAACAGAACTATAGTCTATATTTAAATTGTAATTCAGCAGTTAGAATTAAAGGAAGCAGAGGAAGATGGTTTGATGTAAATCAGGTGTATGCCAATGGTGCACTGTATTTTCACTGTTTATTTATATTTTATGGATCGCATCATGAAGGAAAGTGACATCAAACCCGATATGAAATTTACAGATATTAAACTTAGTTCTTTACTTTATACGATGTTATAATCCTAAATAAATACGGTACAAGTGTTTAGTATTCTTTGACTTTTCGTATGAAAATCAACAAAAATTCAAAAATTGTGAAATCACGAAAATTGGCAGGAAAGCTTAAACATTCACTCATATTCTCAATCGAAAGCCATATTTCAGCTGCTTTTTATTTTATTGAAAATATCAAATTAATATGGAGAATAGGTAACAGAAGAAGCAAAACCTGTGTAGTAGGGGAGCCAGTTGAGTAAATGTAAAAAGTGAAAATCATCCAAAACACTAAACTTGTAGTGTACAAGACAGTCAAAGACTAGAGACAGCAGATAAGATTTCGAGCAAATTTAGGGGCGTGAACAGATTACATCAATGGCTGAATCTTACAAATAAAGGTATTAGGAAGAAATTTGACATTGTTAGCATTCCGAAATGTGAACGGAGCTAATCTAAGGTGGTGTCTTATCTAGACGTGCACTAAGAGACAAAAAAATAAAAATCTGATGTTGGAATCATGACACATAGCAGATTAATTTGGAGGAAATTCGTTAATAATATGAGGTTAATAATAATGCAAACTTAATCATGTAGCATATCCTTTTGAGTATATAATATATATATAAGGGATTTTATGATAATTACATTCCATTAGCACATTTCTATTACTATGAGTGGTTAGTTCGTTGCCAAACCAACTTGACGTCGTTTTGGCAACGAAGCGTTTTTGAAAATAAATCAATAGCAGAGTTAGTGCAATGAGTTGCAAGAGGAAATCGTATAGATTTAAGGAAAAATAGAAGATAATCACGAGAGAATGGCAAAAATTAAAAGCTAGTTTATTCATGGAAGTGTGTTCTGGAAGGAATAAAAGAAAAAAAAGCCAAATTGCAATTGCTTGTTAATTATGCTGTGAAGGCAAATATTTTACAAATATGCAGTTTATTTTTGTAAATATACACGTATCTTATTTAAATATTATTGAAGTTTTAAACATACCTCAGGCGTGAGAATTTAAATACTCGTAAGCGTTCTTGTTAGAAATGTTTTCAAATTATCTTTCGACATAGGATGGATGCTATATCCGTATTATATTAAGGTTTCCACATACATAACTAAACATATTTTCTTATATGAATGTATCATAGCATTTTCGTTTTTCCTCTCATTGAATACAGGAGTGAAATATATATAGCTTTACTCCTCACCAAATTCTATTCTAAACATTTTAGAATCACAACTATCATTTGTCCAACATTGGTTTATAACACAAACTTAGCTACACAAAAATGTGATTGACCTCTAATAATTGATCAAAATAATGCAAAACAAATGGTGCATCTCTTCATAATGAAGGTTTATTTTCTTGCCCCTGTGAATTAGTAATATTTTTGGTTTACAGATCAAGTGTTGATCAATTTTATTAACTTAACCAATTAGTTTCGCCAAACTTTAACTGTTAGCGTCTTCAGGGAACTTACATATATATATATAGGTTGAAACAATCTCACAATTATGTGTAACTATAAAACTGACAAGAATAACTGTAAAAAACAGTTATTATAAAACTGACAAGAATAACTGTACAGTTATGTACAGTTATTCTTATACAGTTATTTTGTAAGGTTATTCTTATCAGTTTTATAGTTACACATAATTGTGAGATTGTTTCAACCTACATGTAAGTGCTCTGAAGACCAATTGGAGTTTGAATTGATCAATACTTGATCTGTAAACCAAAAATATTATATTAAGTTCTTATAAGAACTGGGCGATGGACTGAGTCCTTGACTCTTTATCCCGTCATCTGAATGAAGTAAATCTGTGTGGATGGAGTGTTATTGAGCTAAAAAGCTCTAGTCATGGCTGGGTAACGGCAATAGCCGAGCCTCAGTTAAAACTTCATTGGCTACAGCATTGCCATTTGTTACCCTGATTAGTAAGTAAAGGGTAAAATCTCAAAAAATCGGACGATCTCTAGGCCACTCCATAGTGGGCGAAAGACCGTCCATATCTCAGCGTTGGTTCCACTCAGAGACGGGCTCCCCGACCACTGAGCAGAACCGCTCAAATTCGGATGAAAATAATTCACCGACAAAGCCCCTCAGCGGGCCGTGCCGGAGAACACCTTCCCCGGAGACTCAAAGTGCTCCCTTAAGGCAAAAACCTTAAGAGAGCGAACTCCAAAACTCATCACCCAGGATAACAGCAACAGCCGAACCTCAGTTAACTTCCTTGGTTCAGCATTGCCATTTGTTACCCTGGAAGTCCTAAAAAGGACTATCCCAAACTTTATATATATATATTATTTATTAAGGTGTTGTCCTTATAAGGACTGGCTTAAAGGGGCGAAGCAAGAATGCTTTTCATCTTCCCCGTTATCTGCAGAGGACAGTGTAGGGATATAGGGATAAGGTGTTATTGAGCAATTAAAGCTCTGATCATGGCAGGAGGGTAACAGCAATAGCCGAGCCTCAGTTAGAACTTCATTGGCTAAGCATTGCCATCCATTACCCTCCGTTTAAGTAAAGGGGTAAAATCTCAAAAAATCAGACGATCTCTAGGCCACTCATTCGTGGGCGAAAGACCGTCTAAATCTCCGCGTTGGTTCCACTCAGTGAAACTCGACCACCGCTCATTCCGAAGAAAATAATTCACCGACAAGAACCCCTCAGCCGGAGAACACTTTTCCCCGGAGGCTTAAATTGCTCCCTTAAGGCAAAAACCCTAAGTGAGCAAACTCTCGAAACTCATCAGGATAACAGCAATATCCAAGCCTCAGTTAGAACTTCATTGGCTACAGCATTGCCATCCATTACCCTCTGTTTAAGTAAAGGGGTAAAATCTCAAAAAATCAGACGATCCCTAGGCCACTCATTCGTGGGCGAAAGACCGTCCAAATCTCCGCGTTGGTTCCACTCAGTGAAACCGACCACCGAGCAGAACCGCTCAATCCGAAGAAAATAATTTAATTCACCGACCAGAACCCCTCAGCGGGCCGTGCCGGAGAACACTCTCCCCGGAGACTCAAATTGCTCCCTTAAGGCCAAAACCCTAAGAGAGCGAACTCTCGAAACTCATCAGTGTAACAGCAACAGCCGAACCTCAGTTAGAACTTCATTGGCTACAGAATTGCCATCCATTACCCTCCAAGGGTATTCTTTGCATTCTTTGCACCCTCTACAAAATACCATTATTTATTAAATGGTGCATCTTTCTTAATTATATCATTTGTATATGAATTAGCGAATGGTGTGAAATTCTATAATAATAAAATAAACCAAAAAAAGCTTATTTAGTGATAAAATTTATAAAATAGAAGATAAATTATTTATTAGTATCTACCATAAGTGAAAAAACTAAGTTTTCCAGTGAAACTATAAAGAGTTTCAAAATATCGTTAGTAGATGGGAACGCGACTATTGACATAAGTTGTCTTTTAAGTGATTTTGTACCAAGGTAACTTATTGATGCAAGTTATTTCTACATATTACTATTATTATGGGAAATTTTATTAGTTTTATGAATAATCGTGTTCGACTTATTAGTTTAAATAATAACAAATACATTTATGCATGTATTTGCTTTATATACCAAGTTTAAATCATGCCCCTTTACGCTTTTGTCTGGTATTAGCAAATAAAATATATATTTTTTATTTATTTATATTTACAATTCTATAAAAAATGTACGAAACTTTAAGAACGAAAATACGCCTATTCTATCTGTAAGTGCGTAGTAAGACATATTTATCATTCCAAACACGGAAAAATAACCGTAAGTTAAAATATATTCGCACATGAAACATTTAAGAAATATGCTACAGTTAACGCAATGCAGGGTTTAAGACAGACTTAAAATATTGGATGTTTTAAGAAAAGTCCAATATTTTAAACCGGCTTTAAGGAATAGCTGACGTGGAGGGATTAGAATAAAGAAGCGTCGCACATTATGGATTGGGCAATGGTCACAGGTTCTTGAAGGGAAAGATATCCTCGGATTAGCGAAGAAAAACTGGCGTCGCACTGGTGCTACTTGGAGGAGACAAAGGTTTAACAAATCGGTGCCGGGATGTTACTATGATTGTCGTAAACTCCATCTTCTAAACGACGATAATCATTTCAAGGATTAAGTGGGAAGACAGAGAAACACATTGTTTGGGAGTAACCCACAAGTTATATTTTTGTAGCCACGACAGCGCGGATTGTTCACAAACATGGCAGTAATTAGAAGAGTTATTGCTTCTGTTCAACACGATGTCGTTTGCGTACCCTTGAGGACAGAACTGGCGCTAGGGTCTTTGTCGCCCGCATGCAGTTTCTATTTAAGCGCCCCTGTAACGATTCCGGGCATGTGTGGTTCCTTTACTATAATAAACATTTAAATTATTTGAAATTTCTTAAATAAATTTTGACAGAACAGCCACACGTTGGTTCGCTAAATGTAACGAACCGGGGGTGTTGACTAGGCAGGATAATCGTTAAAAACCCGAATATTCAAAATATTCTCAAAAGTTAAAGCAGATTTTGATAAAGTCACTTCACTTTAATCGTTGAATATAATGATACAGGGATTATAGCCTTCTCACCGACACGAATCGCTAACAAAATTAAAATGAATTTTAATTAAAATTAAAATTTATTTGAACTAAAGTTTAAAAATTTCTTGCATTTTAAAATTCAAATTAAGTAAAACTTTTTTAATAATTTTTATAAGTGGAACTATCTTTTAGGAAAATAAAAGAAACTCAAGATAGATGAGAAAATAAGAAAAGAATTCAGAAATAATTAGAACATTTAATATAAGTATTCAAAAAGTAACATCTTTACAAAATAACAGAAAATAAATTAAATTACATAAATATACTTGAAAATGTTTTTATTAAAATTTTAGAGTTTTTGATTTCATATTCACAGAATTAGAAATAATGGTCTTAACGTCTAATTCCGCACATATATCATTTTCAATAGCTATTAACGACAAACTAACAAGCCTTTTATGTGACATACTTGTTCTTAAATAGGTTTTAATCAATTTCAACTTGGAAAAGGAACGTTCACCGCTCGCTAAACTAACAGGTAAGGTTAATAGTATTCTTAAAGCAATTGAAAAGCTAGGGAAAGATAAATTATTGGACACAATAAAATTAAGAATATCGAAAGGGTTTTGAATATTTAAATTATCCTTTCGAAAAATATTCCGCAAAGCACATAACTCGTCATATAGTTCTATTGCATTTACGTCTTTATTGTCGCCGTCCTTCAAGAGAATCTCTAAATCGTCACAATTTTTTCGTAAATCTTCGTTATTAATTTGCAGTAATCTATACAATAAATTGAGAATATCATAACATGTTTTTAGTTATTCAAAATGTTCTATTAACGAACACACTGCAATATCTAGAAGTGTATAAAACACATTCACTCTAAATTTATCTTCTGGCGATTGTGGTGTTTCGTCATGATGCACGTAGTCAAATTGTCGTGTCTTCTTTCGTCGTCGAACTTCCGTACCAGTTTTAAATTCTTGTACTCCATCCACCTATTCACTCAGTTCTTTTGCAGTTTTTAGAACGTCTTTAAAATTTGTATCTGATCGATACTCTTGTAAGAATATTTTTAAGTTTTCGATAGATTCTAAAGCAAGTGTAATGTTCATATTTTTGTTTTGAAGCATTTTACTCACAGGGTTTATTTTGTTAAGTAAATCATGCCAAGTTATAAGAGAGGAAATAAATTTGTAGTCCTTTATTTTAGCACATAATGTTTGTGCTTTATGCTGAGTTTCTTTATTAAAATTTTCATTATTTAAAATTTCGAAAAGTGCATCATAATTTCCCCTAACTGATATCGTAGAGGGCGGATTGCATTAATTTTACTTTCCCATCGCGTTTCTGAATGGCTGTTTCAACGTTAACTTTTTTAGGAACTTTAAAAGGATTGCCCAACGCTTGTAAGAGAATGAAAGGAAATTGTATATTTCTTGAATAATTGCAAAGAAACTAATTGTATCTGCATTCACTTTGGGTGCATCGTTAATGATTAAATTTAGAGTTTTTTATTTATTCATATGGAGTGTCCTCCCTTTTCTCCCCCGTTCCTATTGGGGCGAGTTAAGCCCCCCTCATGGAGGTTAAGTATTTATGGTTGTAGATCCGTGTGTGTTCACGGGGCCGGTTTGCCTGCTTGCGGGATGAAAAACCCCAGATAAACTGGGGGAAAAACCCTGCTATCCACGCCCAAGACCGGCTAACCTGGCTATGGCTGAGGAAAATCCTTCAGCTCCTCACGTCTCCGACGGGAATCGAACCTAGGACACTCCTTCCCCAGGCATATGGTTGCGAAGCGCAAAGCCACTAGGCTAACCGCGCTGACAAATTTAGAGTATGAGCAACACATGGCACGTAAAAAGCTCGAGGAGTTTTGTTCAAAAGCAAATTTTGGAGTCTATATTTTTTCCCTTTTATATTTGCCCCATTGTCGTACAACATAACCTCTCATGTCTTCAATGGGGAAAGTTCCGTTTTTCCAGTTGTTCCATTATTGTTGCACATAAACCACGTCCTGTGGAATCTGATATATTTGCAAAACCTAAAAAGTTTTCCCTGATCTTGACAATTCCATTGTCACAGGAAACAAAGCGAATAATAATGATCATTTGTTCTGTTTTACTTGCATACGGTGTGCAGTCTAAAATTATTGAATAATCTTTAGGTTTTCGAATTGATAATAAAATTGTATCCCTGATTGCGTTACTTAAAGTTTCCAATATTTCATTTTGACTGTCTTTACTCAAATAGTGTACTCTATTGTTTCGTTGTAGGGTCCTTTCAACATGATTTTCCATAATGGTATCACACTTCGCAAACAGTTCGATTAATTTTAAAAAAATGCTGTTATTCCTTTCATATAATTTATCAGATGATCCGCGAAAAGCTAAATTTTGGCTACCAAGGAATTTTATAATTTCAATCAAGCGTTCTAAAACACGCGTCCAATGTTTCTTTTCCATTTCATACATGCTTTGGCAATCAATAGTAGTTTTGTTTTTTAAATTTTTATCAAGTTCCTTCCATTTTAAGAAATTATTTTTCATGTGAGTTAAACTAATCTCATGTCTATGCAAAGTTGTACTTACATTTCTGCAATCGTTATAACCTTCTACAAGACTACTTGATTCAGTAGGTGCGAAAAGTTTGCAACAAAAGCAAAAAACAGAATTTAAAGTTTCGGAATAAATGAGCCATGTTCTTGGCACGAACTCCCCGTTTTCCATTTTTCTATTATAATACATGTCGTCAAATTTACGACCATATGGGATATATTATATTTTTCTTTTGAACAGGCCCCATTTCAATTAAAACAACTAGTAATTTTTCATCAATATTTCCCCATTCACCTGGATCTTCTAAATTTACAGAGACTAACAATGTGTTAGTTTCGTGGTCAACTACAACTAAATCTTCTCCTAACTGTTTTTCACTTAAATCATGCGTCTTGTTATCTTGTTCAACAGTTGCAATAGTACTTTCATGAAAACTGGATGATGTGCACGGTTCTTCAACTCTGATTTCTGATGTATCGAGTTGGTTACAATCTGCATCAGAATATTTTAATATTTTAAAAAATTTATTAAGAGCCCCAGTTTGTTTCTTAATATTTGCTTCTTTCGCAGCATGATACTTACGATTTTGTGCACCGGATAACTTTTTCTTTTTTTTTTTTAATTTTTGATTCCATTTCTATTTTATACCCACAAGAAATTATTACACAACACGACACAGAGACGAAATAATAGTCCGCACTGCGCTACTGTCAGTAGCCTACTGAGATGCGTACCATATGACTGGTTAACTAGCAACAAATGTTTGTACGAAAATTCGTTTCTGCGCATAAAAACCGTTCACCGTTTCACTTTAGATAGACTGCAGTAGACACAACTCTGCAGGCAAGCATTTAGCCTGCTCTCGTTGCAAAATTGTAAACAGCCGGCTGATCAAAGAGGCGGCAATATACAATTTTTTAAAAATTTTTATTCGGTGTATTTAATATTGATCATTCTAAGATTTTTTGTTTTCATGATAAAAATTTTGTTTCTTAAAAATGAACTTATGAACCGTGCTCCGGCGGCGGCGCCCGTATGCTCTGCATGCCCACTTCCGCCAGCCCTGCTCGAGGACAAATATCACTGTAAGGAGAGCTGTTTTAAATACTGAAACATGCTACATAAGTCGCCGTTAAGAATGGTTGGCTTCAATGTAAAGCAATTGATACTAAATGAAACTCGCTATACTCGTTATGTGTTATAGATTTCGGTGTAAAATTAATTAAATAAGGAGATAAAGTACTTCAAGTAATTAATATTAACTGCAATATTTTGCATCAGCATAAGTGATCTTTTAGGATACATATTATCCTTTGCAAGGAAACTTTAACAAATAACACACAAGTTCAAGATAAGTATAGAATGCAATGCAAGGAAACAAAACTTGCTTCGAAACCTATGTCATTCCTATTATTATCATTTCGTAATATATCTTGAAAGGGGATAAATAAAAGATACTAATGGTTGATAGTGCAGCACAATTAAGATTTTTCACAGTTACCAGTTTTCTTCCAGATTAATCTGCGAGCAAAGTTAGGAAGACTGAATAACGTACATTAATAGAGGTTTCGATTAAGCAAAATTCCCTTCTTTATTCCTGTGCAGTTAACGGTTTTAAGCCGGTATCAGTTTTAGATTATGGCCATCATGTCTATAGAGTGGATTGATCTTAAGTGCATCCAACATGCTGAGGGGGTTTGAATCCGACTCTAGTAGGGATGTCTGTGAATGTCTTTAAATGGTGAATGTTCGGGAACATTCGTAACATGGAAATTTTTCAAGCCACTTCAGGCTTCCAATAAGCGAGACAGTGGTCTTACACCGGGCGATGAAATTCATTTCCTACCTAAAGATAATTACAAACATCCATGCCTAAGGCAGGATTCGAACTCGCGATTGGTTGGAAAGCTAACCACTCGGCCAACTATGCTTTGCTTGATATTATGTTCTTATTCAAATTACTTTGATTACCTTGTTATCTTTATCCTCGAAAACGACTCTGTTACTGTTAAGTGATATTTTGATTAAAATATTATTGTTTTTACTTCTGTGTTGTTTATAAACCTATAAAATTATCAGAAACATGCACAAATAAAACGTAAATCTAAATAAGCGTGCCACTATCCTAAAAAATAATTTTTCTATAGAAAATAATTTTAATTTTAATAATTAGTCTATTTGTATTAAAATTATTCCATAAAATTTGAATAAAATTAATAATAAATTCTATTTCCTAATCTACCTTTTTTCTTAATTTATATCTCCTTTAGAAAATAAATTAGGCATTCATTTACGTCTATTTCATTAATAATGTTATTTTCAGCTATTTCCTAGATAAAATTAGGTTCAGTTCGTTCTCACACTATGGTCTCATTCCCTATAATTGCAGCAACCTTTCACGATACATTAGTAACTCTCTTTGAGAGATAAATTTTAGAATATATTTTATTTATTTATTATTTTTTCATGTAAAAGAAAATTATCTTGAAACTAAATAACATGTTAATATATCACATTCATGTTATACATCAAGATAAACAAATGCGTCTATGTAAAAACAATTTGAATCACTTAATATCTTACAAAGCAACAAAAACAAATACGGAATATTCGAAACAGTGCTTCGATTTCTCCCGAATAACATGAAATCTACTGGAGCAACATAATCCTAGAAAGACTTTTCCGAATGTATACCTACAACTAAACTTTTTTCCTTGCTTCTTTTTTTTTTCTTCTTAGAACAGCACATAGGAAGTCAATGAAGTGATGTGTTTTCTAAGTTCGTGAACTACGAAAACAATTTTTAAGATCGAATGGTACTTCGTGAAGCATAGACTCCCCCCAGTGAGGTCATTAGTCGGAACACAAAGTTCCATCTACTTTGCGATGGTACCGTACACAAATAGTGCACTATTAGAGATGCTGGGAGTGTGTTTGTCTAAAGTGATCAAATTCGTAAAGCAGGCAGTGGGAGGGTAAAATATTCAAGTTAAAAGAGAAAGGCAGAACCAGTGAGCTTGTAGAGAATACGGATTGCAGTTGTCTTTTATTACATTAGCGCGATTGTTCCGTTTTAATGTGGTACATTTCGTTTAGGAACCATTCGTAAGCACACTTATAAAGATGTTTTATGGCTCTTACTATTATTTTATTCTGTTTTTGCTTTCAAAATCTTCGTCTACATTTGTGTTCTGGTTTTTCATCTCATAACAGAAACTGCGTTTAAATGAGAGACTGTTTTATGTTTTTAGTATGCAGTTAAAACCACGCTAAGCCCTCCATATGAATATTTACATACACGTCTATAGTGCAGTTTTTTTTTAGTGAGAGGGGCACATTTAGTCTCTTCTATCTTATTTTACAATGAAGTTATGTATCAACTACAGGATGCTAGCCTGGTTAGCGTGTCTACTCTGGGACTGTTTATAGGTGGAAGATGAATATTATCTCCTGTGTGAAACCAGTGCTTAGTGGAGGAATGAAGTGTCTTAGAGCAGGGTTTCTGCGTTATCTTTAGTTCCACCTCGTAATTCCAGGCAACCCAACTCAACTCCACATCATTTATCCCTTACTCTATCCCATGATACTAATGTGCTATAAGACTAAACATACACACGTCAACACACTAATAAGATTTTTTAATAAGTAAATATTTCGTCCTAAGTATCTTAAGACATCGTCAGTACAGTTAATTCAAACAATACTGGGAATAACATACAGTTTGGGCCAATGCTTATAATGGAATCCCTCTTTGCGTGCAGTAGCGTGTTATAGAATTAAATTAAAATATATCTGAAAAAAAAGGTTACATTAAAATGAGATAACATATAAAATTATTTTACACAATTTAGGATGACAATTTACCAGACTTTAGGGACACTAGGAACCAGGGGCGGCTCATGCATAGGCACTGGCGGAACTGCAGCACCCCCAAGGTTTCTCGATATATAAATATATTTATTAATTTGTTTATATTTGCGTGTAATATTTAATTTTACCATCAACAATCCTATACAATTCTCTTATCTTATGTAAAAAATAATAAAAATTCATCTTGTAGCACTTAGGAGGGCGAAGGACGCTAGCAGCACTGTGTTTACCACAGTGTAAACACATTGCTACACGCGCAAGCATATCACGTCATAGTGAGATGAGAGCTATTAGCGTAATGCAGCACTGTCCGTCGCGCAGTTCCAGTGTTATTTATATGCAGTTTGCGCCAGTAGTAGAGTGTTCGTAGTGCTTATCGTGTTTACTCCGTCTCTTTAAATATTTCGACATTGCAATTAAAGACATAACATTTGTTATAGTTTTTATTTTATAACATTATTGGGGTTATTGACAATTATGACCTCAGAAGTTTTAATTAATTTTGAATTATACTAAACTGTATAATTTTATCGATAATAAGCAATATTTTTTAATATTTAATTTTTTTTAAATTTTTACCATAATTTTGATATTTTATCAACACGTATACACTATACTTACAGTGTGTATGTATAGTGTATAGTGTATACAGTGTGTATGTATATTTCGAAAGTTGCAGCATCCCCTCCCGATTTCAAGCCAGGAGCCGCCACTACTGAGCACGCCATTACGGTTCAAATTAGGTCTGTGACGTAGGGGTCAGCACTTTCTTTATATAAAACAACTTTATTTATTATACAAATAACGTGCTATAAGTTTCAAACGTTTTGTAAGTCCAGTTTAGATGGAAAAAGTCAAAGGGGACTAATAGTTACCTTCTAAAAGAAACATGCTAATCTTCTAACAACATTAACAATTACTATATCTGAATTGCGGGTAGATATTATTGATATTCTAGAAATATCTTCCTTTATGCGTCATTAAAAGTTTCCGGCTTAGCTTTTAGATAAATACCAGAAAATGTGACCAGGCAATCTTCGTTATAATTTGTGGAAAATTTCGTCATTGCAATATCATGACACTTGGATGATGCAGTTCAGAGAACAATGATTGCCTTTTTAGTCCTCAAGTGCTATCCGATTACTCTATAGGGTCGAAAGAGTGTAAGATCTCTTTACGTAAAGCGTGTAAATTACTCTAAATATTTCATGTATTACCCTGAATGCAAAATCTAACATTATATTATATTAAAGAATATAATACAAAATATTGTCCACTAGTAATGCAAGAATATAACTTTTACAGGGATTTAGTAGGAAAAATCAATGTTTAAGACTTCTCGAATCTTATTTTGTACCTTTTTTCGTTTCTTAAATTATAACGCAAACTGACAGGAGAACTGCTAGTGCTGATTATTAAGTTAGCAGTCAATGACATTTTAAAACTAAGTAGGTAGTAGGTAGTAAATCACAATATATAAAATGATTTCTTATTGTCACGCGGTACAAAAGCACTCTTTGATTGTCTTTTTTTTTTTTCATTAACATACTGAGCTCTCGGAGGCTTAGAAAAATGTTGTAAGATGCAACGAAATGCTCCTCATGTGCTGAATCAATACTGAAATCAAGTAAAATAAGGAAAAATAAACAAACGTGTAATTTAAATTCAACACATTCGTTCTTAGATTTTTTTTTTTATAAATGTTTCAGTTCGGATGCAAGGCTTATTGTTAAAGTGATAAAGGACTTAAATAAATATTGAGAATTAAAGTGAATTTCTTTTATAAAAGGCAACATCACTGATTAAATATTATTCGATCTATGTGGTTTGATTTTCTTTCTATACCCCTTCCCGACACACACACA